>NC_067247.2:243642110-243946694 GCF_019359855.2 Lolium perenne | reverse complement strand
CATATAAGTGAGTTTGGCCAGGGGTCCAAACATCACATGAATTCCTTTGAGACAAGATTTGAATGAAGCATAAGACTTCATATGAATTACTTAATAGTTTTGGACAATATCCACTAGTTAAACTAGCCATATTATCCACTACTTTAACTAGGGCATGATCATGCAAAGTGACCACACCATTTTATTGCAAAAACAATTAGTTAAGTCAACTGTGAGCTATTGGAGTTGGAATCAACTCAATACCTATTTTGGTTGATTTTTAGGAATTATTCTAAGGCAGAAAAGTCCCTGTCTTGTTTATTTTGCTACATTAATTCTGCAAACAATTTTGAGATGGGACCAGTGGCATTTGATAGATAATTTCACTAGCTTTCCAACGGTATCAAATTCACTAAATTTGGTTCAGCCAATTTGAATCTATTGAATTTCAAAGTGGAGGCAGTATTCAAATTCATTTTGCAAATTATTAAACTGGATTTGAATAACAGGGCCGGCGGGAAAACAAACGGGCCCAAAGATTTAAAATGCCAGGGAGCAGAGTTGGGCCGGCCCAGCAGTGCGTCCAGTGCGCAGCGGGCCAGCTGACAGGGGGAGGTCCACATGTCAGCGACTCAGGCTTACCGAAATGGTATGGAGGATCGTGGGCGGTTGGATTAGAGGCAGATCGTGCGGTCGAGGCGCGTCGTCTCCGTCGAGGGGAGGGCTTGCTGCCGCGGCGGAGGTAGGGGGTCGGCGGCGAGCTGGGACTCCGGCGAGGGTCAGCGGCGGCGCAGGACGGTGTTGTCGATGATGAGGAGTGCGCTGGTACCCGCGGCGTCGCTCGGGGAGGCATCAATCGACGGCGGCTTCTGTGTCGGCTTGCGGGTCTCCGGCGTGCAATTGGGCGGCGGTGGTTGCTAATTCGAAGTGGAGAGGATGCGAGGAGATCGAGAGGAGGGAGAGGAGCAAGGTTGGTGTGGAGATGGAGGCGCGGGAGACGGTGTATTTATAGGGCGCGAGGTGGCCGTGAGGTGTGCGGCAGGGCGACAGCATCGCGGCGGCTCCAGCGAAGGATTTGGGTCGGCGAGGTAGGCGCTAGCTAGGCGGCGTCCTGGCGGTGCTAGGTCGCTTGCTAGCTAGGTGGGGGACGGTCTGGTTGGCGCGCGCGACGTCGAGCTCTGGCGGCACGGGCGCGGGATGATGGCGAGCTGGTCGACGGCGACAGGCGGCGCGAGGACACGGGACCGTGTGAGGGGGGTTCTGGTCACGGCGGCGAAGCTCGACGTGCAGCATGGGGGTCCAGGGGAGACGGCGTTCGTCGGCGTCGCACGCGGCCAGGGCATGTCCATGGCGTGCGCGCTGCGACGCGAGCGGCATCACTGGAAGAATTGGGCGCGCGAATCCCGGTGATTGTCGAGCTCCTTCTCGACCATGGCTTGCTTAGGCTGGTGTAGGGAGGCGAGGTGGAGCCAGTAGACATGGGGGCCGAGCTGGGGATGAAGGAGAAGAGAAGAGGAGGAACATGGCCGGCATGGGGTTGACATGGCCATGTCCATGGCCGGCTAGCCTCTCCCTTAGGGTTTCTGTGGTGGAGTGATGAAGAGAGGGGACAAGGGAACAAGGTGGAGAGATTTGGGGCAGGGTAGGGTTAGCTAGGACCCTATTTCAAATAGTGTGGTATTGTTCCAATTGAATTTTGATGTAACTCACCAAATTTGGTTTGATTCAATTGATTCAAAAATTTGAGAATGGGGTATGTGACTGAGTTGCAAAAGACCAGAGCCAAACATGTGTGGTGGTGAAATTTTGAAATTCAAAGAAAAGCAAAAAGTGACAAAGTGAGATTGTTCCCCATAATCAAAAGTCTCAACTTTGGATGAACCTAGCTATTGATCAAAGATGATTTTGGCCAGGGGGTCTTTACCAAAGTTGCTCTCCTTGATGTGCTCTTGGATGACATGCAAAGAGTTGGGAAAGTTTAGTTTGAAAAACTTGAAATAGAGAGGCTCAAAGTAGGGACCAGAATATAAATGGCAGATTTGACCATTATCACATGTGATCTCCAATTGAGTTTGAAAAACATTTGAATTGTGTTTCTTGGATTCCAATAGTTGTGATAAATGTTTAGTAACATTATACAACTAATGGTGAAGGCCAAAATGGTCTAGAGTCAAAATTTATAAAAATGGCATAAGCCATATGTGAGGTTTTGGTGAAATTCTAACTTTTATTCTTTTATTCCTCTTTGCTTCCTTTTGACAAGGGTGAGGTTTATTTGGTGTTAGATTGAGTTGGGAAAAAGGGTCCAACCATTTTGAGACAAAGTTGGTGCCTAGGTCAAGGTTTGATAAATTGGCCCTATGTGTATGTGAGGGAAAAATGGAATTATCCCACTATTGGATTTCTCTCCATTTGATTTGACTTGTCTTGACTCTAATGGGATTCTTATTAGTTTAGAAACATTTTCAAACCATTGAAACTATTCCAAAAGGTCTAGCTCAAAGATTTGTAAAATTGGCCAAAACACATGAGAGGGGACATGTCAATTTTTCTTATTCTTGTAAGGTGCTCCCCTTGCTGTACTTGAGCAAGGTGGAGGGTCAATTTAGGGTTAGATTAGGTTCAGATATGGTTTCACACCATTTGGTTAGGGTAGAAGTGCATAGGACAAGAATTGGTGAAAATGGCTATGTGTCACATATGCCTCTATGCATATGTGGCATTTGATTTTTAATTTGGCTAGGCTTGACCCAAATGATGTTGTTGAGAGTTGAAATGGTATATAGGAGTGATCCAACCATTCAATTTCAAGTCTTAGGGTCAAGATCCTCAATTTCACAAATTTGATATTTTGCTCTCATATGCCTCTATGGCATTATTACTTTCTTTTTAACAAACTTTGGTTTTCATTTTGGATTGGGTTGGAGAAGTACTAGATAAGGTTTAGGAAGACTTTCCAATCCTATAAATAAATTAGGAAGGCCTAGGGTAAAGTTTTTTACCAAATAGCCATAGGCATATATGCCTCTTTCTTAAATAAGATTTTTCCTTTTTAATTTTATTTCTCAAAGATTGAGGACAAGAGGGATGTGGTTTAGGGTTTAATAAGTTTTGCAATGGATCACCACCATTTAGCAAAATCAGAAAAGGTAGGGTTCAAGATTTATATATTATGGCTATAGGCCCACATATGGCTTTTCCTTTATTTTAGGTTTCTCCAAAAAGATCCAAAGGATTTTTGAAAAGGTTAGGGTTTAGGGTTTTTCTTATTTGATTTCTTTCTCTTTTTATTGTATTTGGTTTGTGATCTTCAC
Organism: Lolium perenne; assembly: GCF_019359855.2. Lineage (NCBI taxonomy): Eukaryota > Viridiplantae > Streptophyta > Magnoliopsida > Poales > Poaceae > Lolium > Lolium perenne. Next base: position 243,943,401 of record NC_067247.2, on the reverse strand, counting down.
TTGATCACTTTGGGTTTTCAGGGTTTATCCCATAAGCATACTAACACTCATCTGGGCAAAAGCACAAGTAATATGTATGAGCACTAAGCATAGCACTCTATTTGAAGAAAAGTTTTTGTTGGTTCTCATTTTTGGAAAAAGGAAATTCATTTTCGCTTTATTTTGAAATTTGGGGTGTTACATTAGGCATAGATGCATGCTGGATAGCGGTCTATGTACTTTGTCGTAATGCCCAATTAAATCTCACTATACTCATCATATCATGTATGTGCATGGTCATGCCCTCTTTAATTGTCAATTGCCCAACTGTAATTTGTTCACCCAACATGTTTATTCTTATCGGAGAGACGCCTCTAGTGAACTGTGGACCCCGGTCCATTCTTTTAATCGAATACAATCTACTGCAATACTTGTTCTACTGTTTTCTGCAAACAATCATCATCCACACTATATATCTAATCCTTTGTTACAGCAAGCCGGTGAGATTGACAACCTCACTGTCACGTTGGGGCAAAGTAATTTGGTTGTGTTGTGCAGGTTCCACGTTGGCGCCGGAATCCCTGGTGTTGCGCCGCACTTCACTTCGCCGCCATCAACCTTCAACGTGCTTCTTGACTCCTACTGGTTCGATAAACCTTGGTTTCTAACTGAGGGAAACTTACTGCTGTACGCATCACACCTTCCACTTGGGGTTCCCAACGGTCGCGTGCTGTACGAGTGTCACTTACCGGAATGGTTTCCGCGGTGGTCGGAGTCGCTGGCGACGAGGTTTTGCCGCGGTGGCTCGCTGAAGTTAAGAACACGAAGAACACTGCGCGGCGGCGAAGCGACTCCGGCGTGATTCCGGCGAACTCCGGTACGGCGGAGGAAGAGCTCGGAGGCGGCGCTGCGCTGAGAGGTGAATGGGGGCGAATGAGGTGATTAGGGTTAGACGGTGGATATTTATAGGCTGAGGGAAGAGATTCGTGCTCCGCATCCTGTGGTCGGAACGCAAGCGTCGCACGGTTGGATGAGCGACATGTGTCGAAACCCTAAGCAGTAAAAATGGCTAAGGCTAAATTACCGGTCAAATCGCGCTAAAATGGCGCCAAGATTGGCAGAACCGTTTAAACCTTTTAAGGTTCCGGGTAGCAGCGTGAAGATAAGAAAACTCTTGTCCGTGAGCAGGGGAGTAACCCGGAGACATGTGGTGTGCTATCGATGGATGAAGTCCCGCTGGATGGGGGGATTTTCCGACTAAAAGTTGGGAAAGAAGAAAATGTGAAGTTGGAGTTCTTCAAGTTTGTCCGCGTTACCGATATTGCCGGAAATCATGAAGCGTTAGCAAGGTGGAAACAGGAGGTGAAACTCGGAGAACTCTGGGGGCTACTGTTGTGGGTATACTTCATGGGTGTACCATCGACAGTGCCTAGATCCGGCAAGCCCGGGTGGCCCATAGATGGTGGTGTGGCATGTGGCCCATCAGGCGGCCCAGTTGCTATTGATCCTGAAGGATGAAGTCCAGCCCAGGATAGGGGAGACGGATCCCAACCGACCTTCGGACGAAGTCGGATCCGTGGAGGCCCATATGGAACCCGGATCCAGTACGACGTATAAGGGAAGGCGGATCCTTGACGTACATGGCAAGACATTGTACCATAGTTAGGCAACCTGTAATCCGGCTAGGACTCTCCATGTAAACCCTAGATCCGTGCGCCTTTATAAGCCGGATCCCAGGAGCCCTAGAGGCACAACCACAACTCATTGTAACAACGCGAAAGCGCCCAGATAATTCCAGACAAGCAGCAGTAGGCCCTGTCATCGTGCAGGTGTTCTGAAGCTGGGTAAATCGCGTACCACCGTCCCGTGTGCACTCCTCCCTATGGCCCCTACTTCTTCTCCCCCTCGTGAGGATCCCTCCTCCGAGGCACCGTCGATTAGGCAACAACATAACCCGCGGCAACAACATATATATGAACTCCCGCAAAATAGTAATTCACCATGGCGTAAAAATAGCTCGAGCACCGGCCAACAAAAGGCTCGGGGCCTTTGCCATATAGATTGTATTTACAATACACGTAACCTCATCGTCAAGAAAAAATTCGACAAGGATAAATAAACTTTCAGTTGCTACCTAGTATATCATCTATGTTTACACTTTCGTTATGTGCAGTGCCAGTTCTATGTTCAGCATAGCTACCTCTCACGAAGAATTCAGCATCTAGCCGAAGCAGCTCATCCATAATCTCTTCTGCTATAGGGGTTACAACATCATTGATCTTGTCGATGTTTCTTCTCATCTTCATCAGTTTGGCTTGGCACTTGGAGACAAGTCGAGTCATATCTAATTTCAGATAGCAAACTTGAAGCATAATCATGGCAAATCTTGCTCCAGCAGACAGTTGGGCCCGCACAAATTCATGGATTCGAGGGGCATCTCGAAACTTATCCATCAGAGCAGGAAGAGTTTCTGGAGTTTTGTTGCGCGGGAACATGGTGTTATAAATTAAAGACAATGTCCTCGTGCAGAAGTCGAGAAAATCACGGACTTCACCCGCGCGATCCCGAAATCTGACGATTTGGCAGGTACGTTCAGGTGTAACCCAGAAATTAGAACCATGCTCCACGGTAAGCTTGAGAAGCACATTGGATTGAGCTTTGACACGTTGATCTTCGGCAGCAGTATCCGAAAAAGAACCTATTTTCAACGGAAGCATTAGAGAGGAAGAATAGACGGTAAAAACATGATATGACCAAGTTCAAAGAAGTGTACCCATCATATCCAAGCTGGAGTCGTTCATCAGTTGAAGCATATAATTCTCTCGGGAAGCAGCTTCAGCAGCCTCAGCAACCGCAGTCTCCTTCAACGCTAGGGCTTCTCGAGCTTGTTGAACAGCAAGTTTTTCCCTTTCAGACGATCTTCGAGACTTCTCCATTATCACAAGAGCTTGCTTTTTCATCGACTGCAGTTGTTGTCGGAGATCGTCCAAGTCTTCATTCTGAGAAGCACTCGAAGAACTTCCTATAACCCTGACAGTGGAGGACCTTTTCGAGCAAGACGCAGCGGGTAAAGCATCCGAGGAATGAGGCATCGCGGTATAGTTGTCAAAAATCAACTGGAAAGAAAATATTTTGATATCAATAATTCGGCAACAAAGCTTTTCATTGATGAGGTCAGATATTTACATGGCTATTACAAAGGAGGGTTGTCGCCAAAGCTACTACGGCGACAACATCAAAAGAAAAACAAAACAGAAATAGAGACAACATGGTCTACTTGACCTCTGGCTTTGATGAACTAGGAGCAGGAGTTGGTTTGCATCCGAGGAAGGAGAGGATCTTCTTCGAGTTTGGCTTGGCAGCCTTAATCAAAGACTGCCACCTTTTCGTCTCCATCTTCATCGCATCGCCAACCTTCGCCCGGTCAACGTCTTGTTGGTTGTCAGCAACCAATGCGATGGTGCCTTCAACACCAATATTCAAGCCTTCTTGTCGAAGACCTAGCCCAAGATCCTCCTGGGAGTTGAAGCACTTGGCCAGGGCAGCAAAAGTTTCGGGTTCCTCTTTCTTCGCGAAGAAGTAGGGAAAAAGCCATGACAAACCAGATCTAGCGTCAGCAAGGCCCTGACGCGCCTCGTCTCCATGAATTTCAAGGAGGGAGAGTGCGTCAAGAAGGCGATCACCTTCAGGATTCTCGAGATCAAAATCGTGTTGCGTTTTCCCTAATAAAGCAAAATGAAGCTTGTCAAAAAGCGCGCCAGGAAAAACATGGTGACCCGAAGAAATAGAAACGGTCCGAGTACTTACTAACAAAACGACGGATCTGTGACTCCAAGCGAGTGAGGATTTCTTTTTCACGAGCAGACTGCTGAGTTATGTTCTTGCTTAAAGAATTTTCCGCGTCATGAAGTCTTTTTCGAAGATCTTCGACAGCGGCAGCATCTGATTCAGTTTTCTTGCGAGCTTTTTTGCTCTGCTCTAACTTAAGAGCAAGAGCATCAGCACGTTTGTTAGCTTCCACAAGAGTGTCTAGCAAAACAAAGGATAGCAAATGTCATGACAAAATAATGAAGGAGAATCTATTCAATGGAAAGAGGCAAGGAAAAGAATACCTTCAAGCTTCTTAGCATGATCACGGTACCCGACGAATTGGGTACCGAGATAGATAAATTCCTTCATCTAAGGCTAAATGGGAAAACAGAGAAAGAGAAATCAACATAGGAAGCACAAGTTCGACAGCAAAAACAAAAATAAGGGGAGAGTCGAAAAATGCTGAAAAAGGTTGCAATATAAATCGAAGGACTTACATCATCCATTGAAGGAGTCGTAGAACCACCAATTAACAGGGTAGGCTCCTTGATTGGCTCGATCCTAGCTCTCTTTGGTGAAGAGGCACGGGGGCTTGCAACTGGAGTCGGATGTTCTATATTTCGCTGAGGAGGCGAGGTCTCATCCGCATCCGGTTGAGCTTCGGAAATAACTAAAGTACGAGACGTACTCGTTCGAGCAGTCACGTCAATAGGAGGATTTTCATCCTCGTCGCCACTATAATAAATAAGCGACAATATAAGAAACAACTCAGGCAAAATATCGGGTGCAAAAAACAAAAAAGCGACAGAAAATTACGAGCTGACAAGGGCATCTTCATAAGGGTTGAAAGTTGCCCCTTCTTCATTGGGAACAACTTCTTCGGCAGGAGGTTCGCCGGCTTTGGAGGTGCCGAAGTCGGCGACTTCATCCCTTTTTCTTTTGTTCCTTGGAGAAACGACTGAGGGGAGGGAGTGCGTCGACTTGGTAGCCTCGGACTCAACTTCTTTTTCAGAGGAAGCCGCGGATTTTTGAGAACCCGCAGCTTCGCTCCCAGGGCCAGAAGTACCCTGGTTGTCGTCGGTGACAACAGCCCGTTCTTCGATTTCCCCGCCTTCAGGAAGAGGAGGAAGAGAAGCTAGAACTTGATGATTCTACAAGGACAAGATATGTCGACAAGAAGTGACATTAAAGGTGTCAGCAAAATAGTAATCGACAAAAAGCAAAAACAATAGTCGACAAAATTTACCTCGGGGAGGGCGTTGGCACCGCTATACGGTTCCACGCGACAGGTAGAAGGAATGGCGTCTTTCTTGCTAAGCGAGGAGATTCTTTGGACAAGCTTCTCCAAGTCCTTTACTTCGAGGTCTTTGGAGAGTCGGTCGATATATTCCTCGCCAGAATACATCCAAAGGGGGTTCTTGCGAGCCTGCAGGGGCTGGACCCTAATCCTAAGCAAGTATGCTGTAATCTGGATACCCGACAGTTCCTTGCCGCGGGTATTTTGAAGCTCGTGGATACAGGACATTAGAGCCTCTGTCGTCGTTTTCTCTTCTTCGGTGGCCTCCGCGTCCCAGGATCGGCGGCGAAGAATTTCGGCACCTCCGTCGAAAGGAGCAATGTTGTACTCCACCGAGTCGGAGCATTCTTCGCGCACATACAACCATCTTTTGCGCCACCCTTGGACGGAGTCGGGGAATTTGACGTCAAAATATTCGATATTGGGGCGAACGCAAATAACAACACCACCTATGTTATAGGCGATGTTGTGGGAGCCATTGCGGCGGAGGCAAAAGATGCGCTTCCACAGAGCCAAATTAGGATGGACTCCGAGGAAGCACTCGCAAAGAGTGATAAAAATAGAGACACGGAGGATGGAATTGGGAGTCAGCTGATGAAGCTGCAACCCGTAGACAAAGAGCAGACCGCGGAGAAAATCATGGATGGGAGTAGAGAGGCCACGGATGAGATGGTCAACGAAACTAACCCGATATTGGATAGGAGGCATCGAGTAGCTTTCTTCGCTAGGGAAGCGCAGTGCGTCTTTCTTCTTCATCAACCCAAGCTTCTTCATCAGGTTGATGTCCTGATTGGAGATCTTGGATCTTTCCCACTCCAGATCTTCTGTCGCCATCTTGGATTCCGGAGTGCTGTGCCTGGTGAGTCTGATGCGTGGTGGCATGAACAATGGCGGAAACAAGAGTGAAACTTTGGCAGAGCTCAGGAGTAGTTGGATGCAGTAGGGGATTTTGGAGAAGAGAGCAGAGATGCGGCGCAGCGAAAGGATGAACGGAGGAAGAAGAAGACTTTATATAGGGAATTGGCGAATCGACGCACCGTTGGATGGAATAATTGTGAGATGGATGTTGTACACGTGGCTGAGGGTAAATGTGTATTTTAACTGTGAAGGAACGGAACAGACGCTACAGTGCGTGTGCTAGAAAAAGCGGAGGACTTGTGTCCCCCACTTGCACGACGTGTCAAATTGATGAGGGCAATGGGCCCGCAGGACAGAGAGAGGGCACATTGCTCGCGTCTTCCCGATACAGCAGTCATGGCTATCGTCAGTACTGATGTCACCTTGCCAAGTGAAAATTTCGGCTATGAAGTTAATGAAATTGGCGACAGTAAAAGACTATTGACTATCTCGAGAGCCTTTGATCAAATACAAGTTTTTTGATCAAATGCTCGGGGGCTACTTTTGAAAATGAAGATTTCGGGTATAGCAAAATAGAAATGGCGAGAGCCTATGATCAAATGCAAGCATTTGTCCATAGCCTCGGGGGCTACTCCCATCGGGAGCGCTGGTCACGCACCCGATAAAGATAAAAGAACTCGGCAACATGACAACATAGCGACAAAAGATATTGAAGTGATGAGCCTACAACCAAGTACAAGTCCTTGGCTGTAGCCTCGGGGGCTACTCCCATCGGGAACGCTGTTCGCGTGCCCGATAACATTATGAAAAATATAATGAGCATCTTTCGAGTTATACAAATAACTCTCCATATACACTCCCATCGGGAAGACAAGATAAGTCATCCATTGACTCAATAAAATGTGCTATTCCAACAGCCGAAAAAACACTTGACAATTGATATGCGTACAGCACGCGTCCATTGGGAACCCCAAGAGGAAGGTGTGATGCGTATAGCAGCAAGTTTTCCCTCAGTAAGAAACCAAGGTTTATCGAACCAGTAGGAGCCAAGAAGCACGTTGAAGGTTGATGGTGGCGGAGTGTAGTGCGGTGCAACACCAGGGATTCCGGCGCCAACGTGGAACCTGCACAACACAACCAAAATACTTTGCCCCAACGTAACAGTGAGGTTGTCAATCTCACCGGTGTGGTGACCCAGCGTACCACTCATGGTGTAGTACACAAGTCGTTGACATAACACAAGTGAAACACCGTTCCACTCATATTACATCTCTCAGAGTGGTACAACAGAAACATATGCGAGTCCAAGGTATGTCTATAGAAGTACACACGAGCTGTTTACATAAGATCAACACAACCTCCTACTTTACAGTGAGGTAAAACTTCAAATAAAGCTCCAGAAGAACGACTCGTAGTCTATCTTATTGCTAACTCAAATTCAAGAGCTACTTGGCTTGCTATAGAAATGTAGCTACTTAGGTGCTAGGATTAGGGAAAGGTTCCCTTCTATTACTAGTCTAGGTTTCCATTATAACTGATGCAAAAATTGACTCCATTGACTTCTTTGATTGGATTCTTCATCTTGTTGTTGTTGACTCCTTTGTCTTTGAGTTCCACGGTAGTTTCTCCTTCGGTGCCTTGATCTAAGAAGGGGGTTAAAATGGGATAGAATGAGTACGAGCGTACTCAGCAAGTTCATATTAGGAAATAGGTGTATCATGCACTAGCTACAGCCATAGACCAGAAAGTCATAGGCCAATGCAAGTTTTCATAAACATTTCTTCAAAAGGTTTATTTTATTCTGAAAACTATGCCCGTCAGTCTTCACAGGTTGACCAGAACTTCGTGGAGTTCCTTTCCTGCCGCGTTCGTAGTTCCCTTCCCGGAACAAGGAGTGACAACCACAATTTGATACACTCTGCAGAGGTGCGTTACTTTTCCCACAAGAGATCCCACCCTTTTTGCCATCCGCAGGGACTTGCCCCCGTTCACACTTCCTTTGGTGTGAGGCCAGGTATAAAGATCCAAGCCCACACCGCCTTCTCCGCGATTGCAAACCCACCCTTTTGTCCACCCGTACACCCCCAGTAGTCCCCGATTACGGCTTTACTCACGGTGCACTTTGGACAATCCATCATAGATCGTAGAGCCATCATCACTAATGGATGGGGATTTAAAAGGCTATCCCAACCTACGGCAGTGCCTCCAACACCCCGCGGCTCTACCAATCCGTTGGCGTGCAGAAGGGAAAAGATACGGCTGGCTTCACTAGAGCCATTATAGATCTCATGGTTAACGCGATTTGTACGGCGCTAGAATCACTGAACGACATTGGTAATTAATCCTAGGTTAATATAACCCATGCAATGGAACCTCCACCATATCAACACATACCATGGTTCCATTGCCCACCACATAGTCATATTCATAATTGTAAAATAATACTTTGCTTTTCAATGCATGAGTGATAAGTATAGTACTTTGCATATAGTTTGATACAAATAATCAAATGACATGAGCAAGCGATGAACTTGCCTTTCTTGACTGCAAGATTATGCAGGCAAAAGCTTTGATATGTGATAACTCCAAATTCTGAAATACCATCATCGTCCGGTAAGGACAATGTTTAAAGAATTGGCAAAGATGCTATAATGCATAGTATGAGATGCAATCGTCCCGAGCGTAACTTAACCTCGATGATTTAGGATGTATGAGTTGTAAAGATTTCTTTAGGGTTGGTTGCAGTTTTTAGAATGGTTCTCCAACAAGGTTCTTATTAGGGTTTGGTTATATTAGCATCAGAACCAAGGGATATAAGACATCATAACAATCATACACATAAAGAATAGTGGTGGAATAATATGTAAAGAACAGTTGTCAATTTTAAGTTCTACAGAACATGGTTGATGATTATTTCTACTATACTTCAAAAGAATAACTTTTGAAGAACATGTTGTTTAAGATATATTTAGTATTTCAAAGAAGGATTAGGGCTTCTAAGGTTTGATTGACATCTGTACTTCAAAAGAATAACCTTTGAAGAACAAGTTAAATAATAATATGAATTACTATGCATAGGAGCTATGTAACTCTTGGGTTTACTAATTGGTTCATTTAGTTTCACTAATAAAAACTAGTTGATTCTTAACTTGGAATGGGTTTCTATATAGCAAGTATTGGTAGGTTTATTGCTATGGTTTCTTCTAAGCATTATATCAAAAGATGATGGTCAAGATGGTTCTATAAATTAGCTATTAGGGTTTACTGTGGTTTCACAATTGCTTCACTAAGTAATCTCTAATGGTTTCTAAGCTAAGTGGCTTATCATTTCCTAAGTAGGGTGTAGTGGAATAGGAACATGTGTTGTGAATTGCTACACAAGGTTGGTACTAGGGTTTATCTTATGGTTCTACTAGGGTTTGATGATTGAGGTTGATCTTAATGGTATGGTATATAGTAATAGTGATCAATGGTACTAATTCAATTAACAAGTTAGGGTTTATACCTAGGTGACATTAGTGGATCATATAGGTTTTAATTAAGAATAGGAACATGAAATGATAGTCTCATGTGAATTGGTTCTATGTTGGTGGATCATATACATGCATTCATTGGTTACTCATCAAGGCTCTACATGTAAAGTTGAAATGGCTATGATCACATGGGCTAAACCCCTAGGTTTTTAGGGTTGCACTAATTTAGGATGATCACATGAAATAATGGAATCAAGGTCTTACTCAAATTGAAACTAGGGTTTCTAAATTATGGTACAACTCCTGAAATGATGATTGGCAATATAGTTGTGGTAACTAATTACTTTGAAACAAAATTAATAATGGTTTTAGCATTTTATCAACTTTCACAAGAATTAATTATTAGGACAATTCCTGTTTAGGTTTAATTAAGTACTAGGGTTTAACAATTGTTATTAGGTTTTAGAATAATTAACTTGTTAACTAAAGATGTTTAAGTAAACACTTTTTAAATTATCAAAATAATATTAGATTATACTAGTTTCTTACTTTATTGTTATTTAAAAAGAATTAGAAAGTAGTAATTTGCAAATTAGGGTTTATGAATTATCACTAATATTAAAATTAATGAAAAGATGATTAAGGAAATTAATCTTAACATTTTATTTACTTACTTAATAGCTAATATTTAATTTTGGAACTTCCCTAATTTATTGAGTTCAAATTGTGTTTTTAAATAAATGAAAAGGCATAATTAGAGAAGTTAAAAATAAATGGATTTTTATTTTGTCACACATTTTTGTTTTATATTTTATTTGAATAGAGTTTATTTTTGTGAGCATTTTGATATATTATTCATATTTTTCTGAGTTGAAATGAATTTTATACAATTTTGCAAAGTTTCAGCATTTTCTGGAATTTGAAATAAAACAGAAAACTAAAGATACCGGTTCGCTACCTAGCCTGAGACACTGACTGGTGGGGTCATTGACTAGTCATCTGCCTTGTTGGCAGCTGACCAAGTCAACACGACCAGCGGGTCCATCTCCACGTCACCCTACCGGTGGCTCAACGCCGGCGAGGCAGGGCACGACGGAGACGCCGATTTAAGGCCTCCCGGGATGCGCGAGTATATATTTCTGGATCCCCTCGACCTACTGAACACGTTGGTGGTGGCGGTGTTCCGAGAAACTCGCCGGAGCATCGCCGGCAACCATGTGCTGCGGCGGCGCACTCCGGCCAAACTTCGAAACGGAGCTACAGACGATTCTAGGAAACGAAAGTATGCTCTACTGACGCGCAAACTCACCGTGAGTACGATGGTATGCTCAGCTCCGGCGGTGGTCGACGGAGACAACGGGGATTGGCGTTCTCCCGGCGAACCCGACGGAAAGGGAACGCCAAAATTGAGCCGATTTCTTGCTCCCCTTGATGCTCTGCTCCTCCAGTGTGCTTCTGAAGTCCAGGCGCTCCTCCTGGACCGCTCAATTGAGCTCGGGGTGGCCTCCTCCGTCGAACTTGTGATGAACTCCGGTGACAGAGAGTAGAAGATAGTGAGGAATAGAGGGCCACTGAGAGGAACTGGATGGGCAGCGAGGTATTAGGGTTTCTTGGAGAAGCTCTTGGCCTATTTATAGAGCTTGGCGAGGTCAAATGAGGAAGTTCACCGCCAGCGACGGCCGAGATGTGGCGGTGACATTATTACTGCAAACGAGCACGAATCGGGATGCATTTAGGATCATACGGACGTGAAGAGGATTGGACGCGGTTCTGAGATGATGGGCGAGGTCCAGGCCATCCTTATCGTCGGCGAGGATGTGGCGGAGCTCCTCCATCGCGCTGTCGTCCCTGGAGAAGACGACGGTGCTTCTTTTCTTCCTCGATGAATCGGTACAGTGGTTGGGTCGTTTTCTTCGTGGGCTGGGCTGGTGTTGGGCTTGGTTGAAGTGGTGGTTGTTGGGCTGCGGTGGCCTGCCAGGTTAGTTTTCCCTCTCTTTCTCTTTTCAAATTTTCTTTTTTTCTTTTTCTGGTTTGAGTTTGTTATTTGAATTCAAATTTGAATTCTGTCTTGTTTTTGCAGGTTCTTAAACATTTAAATATCAAAACAATTTTATAATGTTACTCTCTGTATTGTTTTGTTTTTTAAACACCCACTTTATAATTGATTAATTTTATGTGCTCATGAGACACAACTCAAAATTTAAAATAGTTATAGATTTAGGGTTCATCTTAATTGCCTTTTAAATTATAGGAATCAATTCTGTTTTAAAGAATCTGAAATGGAGAACATGTGAATAGTGAACATATTCTATTTTGCAAGTGCTTAACAATATGGATTGTTCTCATATAATTTTTTATTATGGCTAGAGTTTAAAGTAGATGGTAATAGGGATGGATTGGATCATGATTTCATGTGGAGAACTATTCCTAAGGTTTTAAGAAGATGATTGAATAAACTCTATAATTATTAATCTTGCTTAGCAACTTGTAACTTGGATTACTTAGGATAATTCCCAAGCTTATCATTGGTCAATTCACTTGCTGAGGTGATGGTTCAAACTATGATACATTTTCCTATTTGGTTAACTAAACAAGTACTTGGGATACCAATTAGAATTGGATATTGGTTTTACTCTTCTCACCAAATGGCATTTAGTCCATAAGCATATATGGCTTGGTTTATACTTGTGATCAATGATACACAAGTTAGGACATAATATTTTATGTGGGGTGGATCCAATATGAAAGGGTTTAGAGTTTTGCATAATCTTCACTAAATTTAAGTATAAATAGGCATGAGGCATGGCAGGGTTCTACTTATAATCCAAAGTGATACTTGGATTGGAATTCAAATATGGCCTAGGGTTTTAGTTATGATCACCAATGTGATACACAACTAGGTTTAGGTATGAGCATAAGCATTGATTCTATTTTAGTGGCTAGGGTTATCCTCCTCACTTAGGTAGAATTATTGTATCAAGGCAATGCTAGGTTTGTCTCAAGTGTTTGAATAGGCAAGGTTTAAATACAATATCATTACTACTCTATACAAGGCATGAGTATTGGTCTGGATTAACTCCTATTTATATATTTATCATTTCAGGAGAAGAATGAGATCTATGGATCACATACATAGGTTTAACTTATCATCCCAATTTATAAAGCAAGATCATGCATTAAACATGAGCAACTGTTGCGCACTACCCTCTCTTTATTATTCCTCTCATCACACTCACCTAGATTCTTAGGGTTTATGATCATCACCCAATTTGTAATGATCAAAGTATTGGCTGCATAACAATTCATTGGTGAATTATGGTCTCTCTCCAAGATCAAGTATAAGTCCATATACTTGAGTATACCTCTTTAGGTTGAGCTCTTATGAATAGGCAGGATTCCTCTAGGGTTTATGATCATTACCAAATTGTAATGATCACAACACTTGTCTCTCTCAAATTACTAGAAGAATAGGTTCTTACTTACCATCAAGTGTTAGCTAGGTTAAGTAGGGTTTAATACTTTACTTATAGTTCTTGTATCATTGGTTAGTATTAATGGTTTACCTCACATAGATATGTTGAATATTCAACTTGGTTCCACCCAATGGATAATATAAGCATATGAATGATTCTCTCCTTTCTCTAGGTTTAATGGTATGAGTGGAAAACAAGGTTGGAATGGTCAAAGTTAATGAAGAATGAATATGAGTGTTCTTGACTTGGTTCAAGTATTGTAGTTGAAAAGATATACCATGTGACTCATGGTAGGAACATTTATTTAGTAGAAGACATGGATAAGATAAGTAAAGAATATTTTCTTAATTAATTGTGTTCTTTGATTTAGGATTGAATAATTATTCATGTGTTGTTGTAAGGAATGGCATGTTGAGATCCTTTATAAGATCTTGTAGTTGATCCTTACTTAAGGTGTTGTTTGTTATAAATCTACTTCTATTTGATCTAGCCCATAGATCAAATCATCTCTACCCAAAACAAGGTTTTAGGAAAGGTCACAGTGAAGTTTATAGCGCTTGACTTGATGATCTACTTCAATTCCAGCAAGTCAAGTGAAACTTCAGTTACTGTGTTAAGTTTTATTTGAAAGCGCGAAAATTCCCCGGATTTTCTATGCATGAATGCAATGCACACTTTGGTGTTCTCTCATATTGTTGCCTCTAAACCTGGGATATTACAGCCTCTCCCCCTTAGACTGAACTTCGTCCCGAAGTTCGAACGCTCTCATGTTTCGGAATGTGGAACTGTCTTGAACATATCACAATCCTTTCAAACTCCCTAGTGATCTCATAATTGAATATATCCCTTGTCCAAATCCTTCATGTAGTCTTCTGATGTCTAGCACTGATACTTTCTTTAATTCTATGATTTCTTCCAACACTCTAAGCTTATAGGCTCACTCTCCAAAGATTCTTGGATTAGGACATCTTATTGTGTTAATGGAATTTACTAATGGTTGTGGTGACATCTTCCTATTTGGGTACTCAAAGCTTGGTTCTACTAACTGCGGTAATCCAGCTGCGGTGCCTAAACCTTAAGTCTAAAGGATTTGTTTAAAGTAAGGTATTGTTATCCCTTACTACCATAACGAAAGTAATGGTGCTTCGTAAGGTATTTACAATAGGCATGGTCCTGGTTGTTTAGTCCTATGAATGGATTAGACTCATTTAGTCCATCCAATCATGGCTTCTAGTTTATACTAGTTATCTTCCTTTTGGTTTCATTAGGTTCCATGAAAGGAATCTTTCTAGTAATCATTAGTTTTGGTATGGTCAAACCCTTCGGTCTTTTGTTTTCTTAGACTTTGATTGTCCTCCGACATCTTCTTCATCCAACTTCATTAGCTTAGACTTACTTGAGCTCTTCTTCTGAGTAATTATCAATTACCCACTCAAGTTAGAATCTACTCTTACTTCCTCGAGATATGAACCTCGGCTTCTGGTCTGACAACCTCCTGAGAGTACTTTTATATGGGTACTTCTCAACAACCTTATAAAAATAAGATCGGACTTCCTTTCAGTTCAGACCTTTTTCTCCATCTATCACACTACAAATAATATCTTAATACTTCTCCTTCAGCCTTCCTCTCCCCCTTGGAGTTTACTAATAATCTTCAAACTTCCTTTCTTCTAATCATTAAAATCCAAGGTTAGGTAGTTGGTTTAAGTCTGGTTTATATTTTGTACCTTTCTAGAGTCTCACGAAGAATTCTTTGTGATGTATCCACTCAGTTGTGGGTATCCGATATGAATCCTCCGACTAAATGGTTACTAGCTATTTAATTCGAGCTACGGAATCCCTCTTTCTTTTAGAGTGAAAGAACGATTAAGAGGCGGACTATTGGTTACCAGCTGCAGGCTATCTAACACGAGATGTGGCTTACTTGATATCAGCTGTGGGCTATCTAGTACCAGCTGCAGACTATCTAGCACCAGATGTGGCTTATTGGGTACCAGCTGTGGCTACTTTTATTGTTTTAGTTAAGATATACCTCACTTTACATTCTTTCTCTTCATGATTATCCGATATCAGCTGTGGTCTTGTTATACCAGCTGCGACTTAACTTGTCTATTTTCTTTCTTCCAGGGTTTGTTTTGCAAGAAAACCACTTGTTGACACTATGAAAATAGTATTGTAAGTGACTTTACTTGCAATCCCTTCTTCCATAATGGATACAACTCTACTTTTTCTGCTCCATATTCACTATTTTTCTCACTTTCATGATACTTCCATATTGAAGTACTCCTTGACTAAGGATAAAAGTGAGTTTTGATTGGTCTTTCCTGTAGAGTATTGTGGTTGCTTCCCACAATTTGACTTCCTTCTTCTAATGAACCTTCATCTTGTCTTCAAAATCTTCAGCATTCGTCACTTCCTCACACGAATACCTTTACCCTCCCGACCTATAACATCAAGTAAGAGCTTGATATTGCAACATGCATTTGCATATCAAAGTCAAACTTCATGTATGGATCTAGTCAAACAATGAAAATCCAATAAAATCCAAGAAAATCCAGCTTTGTGCTTATAATACACATCCTTATATGCCTGAATATAATAGTTGGGTAAGACATCCCTAAACATCAGGATTAGATTTGTAGTATATAACACCACATAAGATAGGTTTAGGTTGTGATACTTAGCACAATACGTGAATTTCTACTATTTGTTTCAACATTTATCTTAATTGCACATTTGCAATGAGAAAAACTTGAAACAAAATGGGCTGGAATAGTTGAAGTTAACCTAGTTTTCTTTGGAAGTACTAACAAAGTAGTATACCATATATATGTGCTATTGAGGACTACTTCGTATAATACAATTAGTTCTAGCATGTCTACTCTAAACACATGATTGTTTAGAATATACCACCTAAAACTCTAGGATTTCTCTATGTGATATGCTCTAAATAAGCCTTCTTTAAATTAAGGACTATGGTTATAACATACTTGGTACAGTTATTAGGATTTTAAGGCCTAAGCTTCCGAACTATTCCCTAAATCCTACTCCTCCTCAGGCTCCTGTCAATTCACTTATGATGTTCTACTCCATCACATCATGACTCTCAAGTGAATCATATATGAGTACCTAATTTATTATGGAAAGTAGACTCATCTAGCTCCTATCACTCTTCCTTACCTCCTATGATTGACTCATCATAGACATATACTACCTTATATATCTTATCTCCTTTACTTAACATTAGTCATTTGACAATTTAAATGACTCTTATTTAACCATACTTATATTGGTATACTTCTTCCAATAGGATATCTTCCTTATGGTTGTATCCTCTCTTTGGACTACCATGTATTGTATACCAACTCTGGTCTACTACCACCCAATTATCTTAAACTCCAATGGTGTTCTAATTATTTGGAATGAAGCAAGATAACTAACTAACTTTACTTAAGAAAGATAGATAAGAAAGATTGACTCAAGTGTGTCAGGATTATTCTCAAGTGAATACCCATCTCAAGTCAAAAGAATGGTTGGTTTAGCATAGCTAACTTAGCTAAAACACTTCCTATAGACACTACCAAACCTATAGGTCTCCTTTAAAGGGTTTTAATCCTAGGGTCAAAGCATTTGCTCTGATACCAGCTGTGGTGACCCAGCGTACCACTGCATGGTGTAGTACACAAGTCGTTGACATAACACAAGTGAAACACCGTTCCACTCATATTACATCTCTCAGAGTGGTACAACAGAAACATATGCGAGTCCAAGGTATGTCTATAGAAGTACACACGAGCTGTTTACATAAGATCAACACAACCTCCTACTTTACAGTGAGGTAAAACTTCAAATAAAGCTCCAGAAGAACGACTAGTAGTCTATCTTATTGCTAACTCAAATTCAAGAGCTACTTGGCTTGCTATAGAAATGTAGCTACTTAGGTGCTAGGATTAGGGAAAGGTTCCCTTCTATTACTAGTCTAGGTTTCCATTATAACTGATGCAGAAATTGACTCCATTGACTTCTTTGATTGGATTCTTCATCTCGTTGCTGTTGACTCCTTTGTCTTTGAGTTCCACGGTAGTTTCTCCTTCGGTGCCTTGATCTAAGAAGGGGGTTCAAATGGGATAGAATGAGTACGAGCGTACTCAGCAAGTTCATATTAGGAAATAGGTGTATCATGCACTAGCTACAGCCATAGACCAGAAAGTCATAGGCCAATGCAAGTTTTCATAAACATTTCTTCAAAAGGTTTATTTTATTCTGAAAACTATGCCCGTCAGTCTTCACATGTTGACCAGAACTTCGTGGAGTTCCCTTCCGGCCGCGTTCGCAGTTCCCTTCCCGGAACAAGGAGTGACAGCCACAATTTGATACACTCTGCAGAGGTGCGTCACTTTTCCCACAAGAGATCCCACCCTTTTTGCCATCCGCAAGGACTTGCCCCCGTTCACACTTCCTTTGGTGTGAGGCCAGGTATAAAGATCCAAGCCCACACCGCCTTCTCCGCGACTGCAAACCCACCCTTTTGTCCACCCGTACACCCCCAGTAGTCCCCGATTACGGCTTTACTCACGGTGCAGTTTGGACAATCCATCATAGATCGTAGAGCCATCATCACTAATGGATGGGGATTTAAAAGGCTATCCCAACCTACGGCAGTGCCTCCAACACCCCGTGGCTCTACCAATCCGTTGGCGTGCAGAAGGGAAAAGATACGGCTGGCTTCACTAGAGCCATTATAGATCTCATGGTTAACGCGATTTGTACGACGCTAGAATCACTGGACGGCATTGGTAATTAATCCTAGGTTAATATAACCCATGCAATGGAACCTCCACCATATCAACACATACCATGGTTCCATTGCCCACCACATAGTCATATTCATAATTGTAAAATAATACTTTGCTTTTCAATGCATGAGTGATAAGTATAGTACTTTGCATATAGTTTGATACAAATAATCAAATGACATGAGCAAGCGATGAACTTGCCTTTCTTGACTGCAAGATTATGCAGGCAAAAGCTTCGATATGTGATAACTCCAAATTCTGAAATACCATCATCGTCCGGTAAGGACAATGTTTAAAGAATTGGCAAAGATGCTATAATGCATAGTATGAGATACAATCGTCCCGAGCGTAACTTAACCTCGATGATTTAGGATGTATGAGTTGTAAAGATTTCTTTAGGGTTGGTTGCACTTTTTAGAATGGTTCTCTAACAAGGTTCTTATTAGGGTTTGGTTATATTAGCATCAGAACCAAGGGATATAAGACATCATAACAATCATACACATAAAGAATAGTGGTGGAATAATATGTATAGAACAGTTGTCAATTTTAAGTTCTACAGAACATGGTTGATGATTATTTCTACTATACTTCAAAAGAATAACTTTTGAAGAACATGTTGTTTAAGATATATTTAGTATTTCAAAGAAGGATTAGGGCTTCTAAGGTTTGATTGACATCTGTACTTCAAAAGAATAACCTTTGAAGAACAAGTTAAATAATAATATGAATTACTATGCATAGGAGCTATGTAACTCTTGGGTTTACTATTGGGTTCATTTAGTTTCACTAATAAAAACTAGTTGATTCTTAACTTGGAATGGGTTTCTATATAGCAAGTATTGGCAGGTTTATTGCTATGGTTTCTTCTAAGCATTATATCAAAAGATGATGGTCAAGATGGTTCTATAAATTAGCTATTAGGGTTTACTATGGTTTCACAATTGCTTCACTAAGTAATCTCTAATGGTTTCTAAGCTAAGTGGCTTATCATTTCCTAAGTAGGGTGTAGTGGAATAGGAACATGTGTTGTGAATTGCTACACAAGGTTGGTACTAGGGTTTATCTTATGGTTCTACTAGGGTTTGATGATTGAGGTTGATCTTAATGGTATGGTATATAGTAATAGTGATCAATGGTACTAATTCAATTAACAAGTTAGGGTTTATACCTAGGTGACATTAGTGGATCATATAGGTTTTAATTAAGAATAGGAACATGAAATGATAGTCTCATGTGAATTGGTTCTAAGTTGGTGGATCATATACATGCATTCATTGGTTACTCATCAAGGCTCTACATGTAAAGTTGAAGTGGCTATGATCACATGGGCTAAACCCCTAGGTTTTTAGGGTTGCACTAATTTAGGATGATCACATGAAATAATGGAATCAAGGTCTTACTCAAATTGAAACTAGGGTTTCTAAATTATGGTACAACTCCTGAAATGATGATTGGCAATATAGTTGTGGTAACTAATTACTTTGAAACAAAATTAATAATGGTTTAGCATTTTATCAACTTTCACAAGAATTAATTATTAGGACAATTCCTGTTTAGGTTTAATTAAGTACTAGGGTTTAACAATTGTTATTAGGTTTTAGAATAATTAACTTGTTAACTAAAGATGTTTAAGTAAACACGTTTTAAATTATCAAAATAATATTAGATTATAGTAGTTTCTTACTTTATTGTTATTTAAAAAGAATTAGAAAGTAGTAATTTGCAAATTAGGGTTTATGAATTATCACTAATATTAAAATTAATGAAAAGATGATTAAGGAAATTAATCTTAACATTTTATTTACTTACTTAATAGCTAATATTTAATTTTGGAACTTCCCTAATTTATTGAGTTCAAATTGTGTTTTTAAATAAATGAAAAGGCATAATTAGAGAAGTTAAAAATAAATGAATTTTTATTTTGTCACACATTTTTGTTTTATATTTTATTTGAATAGAGTTTATTTTTGTGAGCATTTTGATATATTATTCATATTTTTCTGAGTTGAAATGAATTTTATACAATTTTGCAAAGTTTCAGCATTTTCTGGAATTTGAAATAAAACAGAAAACTAAAGATACCGATTCGCTACCTAGCCTGAGACACTGACTGGTGGGGTCATTGACTAGTCATCTGCCTCGTTGGCAGCTGACAAAGTCAACATGACCAGCGGGTCCATCTCCACGTCACCCTACCGGCGGCTCAACGCCGACGAGGCAGGGCACGATGGAGACGCCGATTTAAGGCCTCCCGGGATGCGCGAGTATATATTTCTGGATCCCCTCAACCTACTGAACACGTTGGTGGTGGCGGTGTTCCGAGAAACTCGCCGGAGCATCGCCGGCAACCATGTGCTGTGGCGGCGCACTCCGGCCAAACTTCGAAATGGAGCTACAGACGATTCTAGGAAATGAAAGTATGCTCTACTGACGCACAAACTCACCGTGAGTACGATGGTATGCTCAGCTCCGGTGGTGGTCGACGGAGACGACGGCGATTGGCGTTCTCCCGGCGAACCCGACGGAAAGGGAACGCCAAAATTGAGCCGATTTCTTGTTCCCTTGATGCTCTGCTCCTCCAGTGTGCTTCTGAAGTCCAGGCGCTCCTCCTGGACCGCTCAATTGAGCTCGGGGTGGCCTCCTCCGTCGAACTCGTGATGAACTCCGGCGACAGAGAGTAGAAGATAGTGAGGAATAGAGGGCCACTGAGAGGAATTGGATGGGCGGCGAGGTATTAGGTTTTCCTCGAGAAGCTCTTGGCCTATTTATAGAGCTTGGCGAGGTCAAATGAGGAAGTTCACCGCCGGCGACGGCCGAGATGTGGCGGTGACATTATTACTGCAAACGAGCACGAATCGGGACGCATTTAGGATCATACGGACGTGAAGAGGATTGGACGCGGTTCTGAGATGATGGGCGAGGTCCAGGCCATCCTTATCATCGGCGAGGACGTGGCGGAGCTCCTACATCGCGTTGTCGTCCCTGGAGAAGACGACGGTGCTTCTTTTCTTCCTCGATGAATCGGTACAGTGGTTGGGTCATTTTCTTCGTGGGCTGGGCTGGTGTTGGGCTTGGTTGACGTGGTGGTTGTTGGGCTGCGGTGGCCTGCCAGGTTAGTTTTCCCTCTCTTTCTCTTTTCAAATTTTCTGTTTTTATTTTTCTGGTTTGAGTTTGTTATTTGAATTCAAATTTGAATTATGTCTTGTTTTTGCAGGTTCTTAAACATTTAAATATCAAAACAATTTTATAATGTTACTCTCTGTATTGTTTTGTTTTTTAAACACCCACTTTATAATTGATTAATTTTATGTGCTCATGAGACACAACTCAAAATTTAAAATAGTTATAGATTTAGGGTTCATCTTAATTGCCTTTTAAATTATAGGAATCAATTCTGTTTTAAAGAATCTGAAATGGAGAACATGTGAATAGTGAACATATTCTATTTTGCAAGTGCTTAACAATATGGATTGTTCTCATATAATTTTTTATTATGGCTAGAGTTTAAAGTAGATGGTAATAGGGATGGATTGGATCATGATTTCATGTGGAGAACTATTCCTAAGGTTTTAAGAAGATGATTGAATAAACTCTATAATTATTAATCTTGCTTAGCAACTTGTAACTTGGATTACTTAGGATAATTCCCAAGCTTATCATTGGTCAATTCACTTGCTGAGGTGATGGTTCAAACTATGATACATTTTCCTATTTGGTTAACTAAACAAGTACTTGGGATACCAATTAGAATTGGATATTGGTTTTACTCTTCTCACCAAATGGCATTTAGTCCATAAGCATATATGGCTTGGTTTATACTTGTGATCAATGATACACAAGTTAGGACATAATATTTTATGTGGGGTGGATCCAATATGAAAGGGTTTAGAGTTTTGCATAATCTTCACTAAATTTAAGTATAAATAGGCATGAGGCATGGCAGGGTTCTACTTATAATCCAAAGTGATACTTGGATTGGAATTCAAATATGGCCTAGGGTTTTAGTTATGATCACCAATGTGATACACAACTAGGTTTAGGTATGAGCATAAGCATTGATTCTATTTTAGTGGCTAGGGTTATCCTCCTCACTTAGGTAGAATTATTGTATCAAGGCAATGCTAGGTTTGTCTCAAGTGTTTGAATAGGCAAGGTTTAAATACAATATCATTACTACTCTATACAAGGCATGAGTATTGGTCTGGATTAACTCCTATTTATATATTTATCATTTCAGGAGAAGAATGAGATCTATGGATCACATACATAGGTTTAACTTATCATCCCAATTTATAAAGCAAGATCATGCATTAAACATGAGCAACTGTTGCGCACTACCCTCTCTTTATTATTCCTCTCATCACACTCACCTAGATTCTTAGGGTTTATGATCATCACCCAATTTGTAATGATCAAAGTATTGGCTGCATAACAATTCATTGGTGAATTATGGTCTCTCTCCAAGATCAAGTATAAGTCCATATACTTGAGTATACCTCTTTAGGTTGAGCTCTTATGAATAGGCAGGATTCCTCTAGGGTTTATGATCATTACCAAATTGTAATGATCACAACACTTGTCTCTCTCAAATTACTAGAAGAATAGGTTCTTACTTACCATCAAGTGTTAGCTAGGTTAAGTAGGGTTTAATACTTGACTTATTGTTCTTGTATCATTGGTTAGTATTAATGGTTTGCCTCACATAGATATGTTGAATATTCAACATGGTTCCACCCAATGGATAATATAAGCATATGAATGATTCTCTCCTTTCTCTAGGTTTAATGGTATGAGTGGAAAACAAGGTTGGAATGGTCAAAGTTAATGAAGAATGAATATGAGTGTTCTTGACTTGGTTCAAGTATTGTAGTTGAAAAGATATACCATGTGACTCATGGTAGGAACATTTATTTAGTAGAAGACATGGATAAGATAAGTAAAGAATATTTTCTTAATTAATTGTGTTCTTTGATTTAGGATTGAATAATTATTCATGTGTTGTTGTAAGGAATGGCATGTTGAGATCCTTTATAAGATCTTGTAGTTGATCCTTACTTAAGGTGTTGTTTGTTATAAATCTACTTCTATTTGATCTAGCCCATAGATCAAATCATCTCTACCCAAAACAAGGTTTTAGGAAAGGTCACAGTGAAGTTTATAGCGCTTGACTTGATGATCTACTTCAATTCCAGCAAGTCAAGTGAAACTTCAGTTACTGTGGTAAGTTTTATTTGAAAGCGCGAAAATTCCCCGGATTTTCTATGCATGAATGCAATGCACACTTTGGTGTTCTCTCATATTGTTGCCTCTAAACCTGGGATATTACAACCGTCTTGTTGTAACAAAGGATTAGATGTATAGTGTGGAAGATGATGTTTGCAGAGAATAGTAAGAACAAGTATTGCAGTAGATTGTATTCGATGTAAAGAATGGACCGGGGTCCACAGTTCACTAGTGGTGTCTCTCCAATAAGAAATAGCATGTTGGGTGAACAAATTACAGTTGGGCAATTGACAAATAAAGATGGCATGACAATGCACATACATATTATGATGAGTAGTGTGAAATTCAATTGGGCATTACGACAAAGTACATAGACCGCTATCCAGCATGCATCTATGCCTAAAAAGTCCACCTTCGGGTTAGCATCCGCACCCCTTGCAGTATTAAGTTGCAAAGAACAGACAATTGCATTAAGTATGGTGCGTAATGTAATCAACACAAATATCCTTAGACATAGCATTGATGTTTTATCCCTAGTGGCAACAGCACATCCACAACCTTAGAACTTTCTGTCACTGTTCCAGATTTAATGGAGGCATGAACCCACTATCGAGCATAAATACTCCCTCTTGGAGTTACAAGTAATGACTTGGCCAGAGCCTCTACTAGAAACGGAGAGCATGCAAGATCATAAACAACACATAGATGATAGATTGATAATCAACATAACATAATATTCCATATTCATCGGATCCCAACAAACGCAACATGTAGCATTACAAATAGATGATCTTGATCATGTTAGGCAGCTCACAAGATCCGGCAATGATAGCACAATGAGGAGAAGACAACCATCTAGCTACTGCTACTGACCCATAGTCCAGGGGTGAACTACTCACACATCAATCCGGAGGAGATCATGGCGCTGAAGAGTCCTCCGGGAGATGATTCCCCTCTCCGGCAGGGTGCCGGAGGCGATCTCCTGAATCCCCCGAGATGGGATTGGCGGCGGCGGCGTCTCTGGAAGGTTTTCCGTATCGTGGCTCTCGGTACTGGGGTTTTCTCGACGAAGACTTTTTATATGCGGAAGGGCAGAGTCGGGGGGCTGACGGGGGCCCCACACGCTAGGGCGGCGCGAGCCCCCCTGGGCTGCGCGGCCCTAGTGTGGCGGCGCCTCGTCGCCCCACTTTGTATCCCCCTCGGTCTTCTGGAAGCTTCGTGGAAAAATAAGACCCTGTGCGTTGATTTCGTCCAATTCCGAGAATATTTCCTTTGTAGGATTTCTGAAACCAAAAACAGCAGAAAACAGCAACTGGCTCTTCGGCATCTTGTCAATAGGTTAGTGCCGGAAAATGCATAAATATGACCTAAAGTGTGTATAAAACATGTGAGTATCATCAATAAAGTAGCATGGAACATAAGAAATTATAGATACGTTTGAGACGTATCAAGCATCCCCAAGCTTAGTTCCAACTCGTCCTCGAGTAGGTAAATGATAACAAAGATAATTTCTGAAGTGACATGCTATCATAATCTTATCAATACTATTGTAAGGATATGTAATGAATGCAGCGATTCGAAGCAATGGTAAAGACAATGGTTAAACAACTGAATCATATAGCAAAGACTTTTCATGAATAGTACTTTCAAGACAAGCATCAATAAGTCTTGCATAAGAGTTAACTCATAAAGCAATAGATTCAAAGTAAAGGCGTTGAAGCAACACAAAGGAAGATATATGTTTCAGCAGTTGCTTTCAACTTGTAACATGTATATCTCATGGATAATTGTCAATGCAAAGTAACATGATGAATGCAAATATGCAAGTATGTAGGAATCAATGCACAGTTAACACAAGTGTTTGCTTCTAAGATGGAAGGAAGTGGGTAAACTGACTCAACATAAAAGTAGAAGAAAGGCCCTTCGCAGAGGGAAGCATGGATTGCTATATTTGTGCTAGAACTTTTATTTTGAAAACATAAAGAGACCATAAAAGTAAAGTTTTGAGAGGTGTTTGTTGTTGTCAACGAATGGTAGTGGGCACTCTAACCCCCTTGCCAGACAGACTTTCAAAGAGCGGCTCCCATGATTTATTTTTTATTTTTGGGTGACACTCCTTCCAACCTTTGCTTTTACAAACCATTGCTAACCGAATCCTCGGGTGCCTGCCAACAATCTCATACCATGAAGGAGTGTCTTTTTTTAGTTTTATTTAGATGACACTCCTCCCCACCTTTGCTTTCTCAAGCCATGGCTAACCGAATCCTCAAGTGCCTTCCAACATTTCACATACCATGGAGGAGTGTCTATTTGCAAAATTAAGTTGCTTACTGACGAATCAGAGCAAAACATGTGAAGAGAATTATTAATGAAAGTTAATTAATTGGGGCTGGGAACCCCGTTGCCGGCTCTTTTTGCAAAATTGGTGAAAGTCTGCCCAACAAGATTGAAAGATAAAACACCACATACTTCCTCATGAGCTATAAAACATTGACACAAATAAGAGATAATAACTTTTGAATTGTTTAAAGGTAGCACACGAAGTATTTACTTGGAATGGCAGAAAATACCATGTAGTAGGTAGGTATGGTGGACACAAATGGCATAGTTTTTGGCTCAAGGATTTGGATGCACGAGAAGTATTCCCTCTCAGTACAAGGCTTAGGCTAGCAAGGTTATTTGAAGCAAACACAAGTATGAACCGGTATAGCAAAACTTACATATGAACATATTGCAAGCATTATAAGACTCTACACTGTCTTCCTTGTTGTTCAAACCCTCACCAGAAAATATCTAGACTTTAGAGAGACCAATCATGCAAACCAAATGTCAACAAGCTCTACAGTATTTCTTCACTAATAGGTGCAAAGTACATGATGCAAGAGCTTAAACATGATCTATATGAGCACAACAATTGCCAAGTATCAAATTATTCAAGACATTATACCAATTACCACATGCAGCATTTTCTGTTTCCAACCATATAACAATGAACGAAGCAGTTTCAACCTCCGCCATGAACATTAAGAATAAAGCTAAGAACATATGTGTTCATATGCAACAGCGGAGCGTGTCTCTCTCCCACACAAAGAATGCTAGGATCCAATTTTATTCAAACACAAACAAAAATAAAAACATACAGATGCTCCAAGTAAAGCACATAAGATGTGACGGAATAAAAATATAGTTTCACTAGAGGTGACCTGATAAGCTGTCGATGAAGAAGGAGATGCCTTGGGCATCCCCAAGCTTAGATGGTTGAGTCTTCTTGAAATATGCAGGGATGAACCACGGGGGCATCCCCAAGCTTAGACTTTTCACTCTTCTTGATCGTATTATATCATCCTCCTCTCTTGATCCTTGAAAACTTCCTCCACACCAAACTCAAAACAAACTCATTAGAGGGTTAGTGCATAATCAAAAATTCACATGTTCAGAGGTGAAATAATTATTCTTAACACTTCTGGACATTGCACAAAGCTACTGAAAGTTAATGGAACAAAGAAATCCATCAAACATAGCAAAACAGGCAATGCGAAATAAAAGGCAGAATCTGTCAAAACAGAACAGTCCGTAAAGATGAATTTTTCAGGGGCACCAGACTTGCTCAAATGAAAATGCTCAAATTGAATGAAATTTGCGTACATATCTGAGTATTACTCACGTAAATTGGCAGATTTTTATGAGTTACCTACAGAGAATACTACTTAAATTCGTGACAGCAAGAAATCTGTTTCTGCGCAGTAATCCAAATCTAGTATGAACCTTACTGTCAAAGACTTTACTTGGCACAACAATGCATTAAAATAAAGATAAGGAGAGTTTGCTACAGTAGTAACAACTTCCAAGACTCAAATATAAAACAAAAGTGCAGAAGTAAAATCATGGGTTGTCTCCCATAAGCGCTTTTCTTTAACGCCTTTCAGCTAGGCGCAGAAAGTGTGTATCAAGTATTATCAAGAGATGAAGCATCAACATCATAATTTTCACAACTTGTCACAATAGGTATCTTAGATGCTCCATTATCTATAGTGGTATTAAGAGCTTTATCAATTTTAGGCCTATAATAGTTTTTTGGTTTAGGCACCTTAGAGACATACATGAACTTTTGCTCCTTACCCACATAAGCTTTCTTCTTAAACTTAATAGAAGAAAAAGTTGAACCCAAGGTTCCCATAGCTTCTTCAAGTTCACTAATCCTTTGGGTTTGATTATCATGAATAGCACAAGCTTCTAAGATAGCAATTCTCTCATTAATTCCACCTAGAGATTTATCAAGTTTATTAGTGCTATTAAGTAATACTCCCAATTTAGTCTCAATACTTGGAAGATTTTGCTCTATGGTCTCCAACTTTTTCATGACATCTTCAAGAGAGATTTCAATTTTAACTTCATTAACAAGTGGTATTCCAAATAGACTCTCAATAATGCAACTAGCTTCTAAAGCAGGAGTGCCTAGGAAATTACCTCCCGCGAGACAATCAAGAACATACCTATTCCAGCTAGAGATGCCAACATAAAAATTCCTGAGTAGGATAATAGTGGAGTGTTTCTTAGTGCACCTTTTATGAGCATCACTAATTCTATACCAAGCATCTTTTAAACATTCTCCCCCTTGTTGCTTAAACGAACGAACTTCAACTTCAGGATTACTCATTTTAGCAATAGTAAATAAAACAAACTAGATAAAATAAATGCAAGTAACTAGTTTTTTTGCGTTTTTAATATGGAGAACGCAAACAAGATAGTAAATAAAGTAAAACAAGTAACTAATTTTTTGTATTTTGATATAATGCAGCAAACAAAGAAGTAAATAAAATAAAGCAAAACAAAAACAAAGTAAAGAGATTGGAAGTGGAGACTCCCCTTGCAGCGTGTCTTGATCTCCCCGGCAACGGCGCCAGAAAAAGAGCTTGATACGCGTACAGCACGCGTCCGTTGGGAACCCCAAGAGGAAGGTGTGATGCGTACAACAGCAAGTTTTCCCTCAGTAAGAAACCAAGGTTTATCGAACCAGTAGGAGCCAAGAAGCACGTTGAAGGTTGATGGTGGCGGAGTGTAGTGCGGCGCAACACCAGGGATTCCGGCGCCAACGTGGAACCTGCACAACACAATCAAAATACTTTGCCCCAACGTAACAGTTGAGGTTGTCAATCTCACCGGCTTGCTGTAACAAAGGATTAGATGTATAGTGTGGAAGATGATGTTTGCAGAGAACAGTAAGAACAAGTATTGCAGTAGATTGTATTCGATGTAAAGAATGGACCGGGGTCCATAGTTCACTAGTGGTGTCTCTCCAATAAGAAATAGCATGTTGGGTGAACAAATTACAGTTGGGCAATTGACAAATAAAGATGGCATGACAATGCACATACATATTATGATGAGTAGTGTGAAATTCAATTGGGCATTATGACAAAGTACATAGACCGCTATCCAGCATGCATCTATGCCTAAAAAGTCCACCTTCGGGTTAGCATCCGCACCCCTTCCAGTATTAAGTTGCAAACAACAGACAATTGCATTAAGTATGGTGTGTAATGTAATCAACACAAATATCCTTAGACATAACATTGATATTTTATCCCTAGTGGCAATAGCACATCCACAACCTTAGAACTTTCTGTCACTGTCCCAGATTTAATGGAGGCATGAACCCACTATCGAGCATAAATACTCCCTCTTGGAGTTACAAGTAACGACTTGGCCAGAGACTCTACTAGCAACGGAGAGCATGCAAGATCATAAACAACACATAGATGATAGATTGATAATCAACATAACATAGTATTCCATATTCATCGGATCCCAACAAACGCAACATGTAGCATTACAAATAGATGATCTTGGTCATGTTAGGCAGCTCACAAGATCCGACAATGATAGCACAATGAGGAGAAGACAACCATCTAGCTACTGCTATGGACCCATAGTCCAGGGGTGAACTACTCACACATCAATCCGGAGGCGATCATGGCGATGAAGAGTCCTCCGGGAGATGATTCCCCTCTCCGGCAGGCTGCCGGAGGCGACCTCCTGAATCCCCCGAGATGGGATTGGCGGCGGCGTCTCTGGAAGGTTTTCCGTATCGTGGCTCTCGGTCCTGGGCTTTTCTCGACGAAGACTTTTTATAGGCGGAAGGGCAGAGTCGGGGGGTTGACAGGGGCCCCACACGCTAGGGCGGCGTGGGCCCCCCTGGGCCGCGCGGCCCTAGTGTGGCGGCGCCTCGTCGCCCCACTTCGTATCCCCCTCGGTCTTCTGGAAGCTTCATGGAAAAATAAGACCCTGGGCGTTGATTTCGTCCAATTCCGAGAATATTTCCTTTGTAGGATTTCTGAAACCAAAAACAGCAGAAACAAAGAATCGGCTCTTCGGCATCTTGTCAATAGGTTAGTGCCGGAAAATGCATAAATATGACATAAAGTGTGTATAAAACATGTGAGTATCATCAATAAAGTAGCATGGAACATAAGAAATTATAGATACGTTTGAGACGTATCAACAATATATTCTCAGAGCGCCAAATAATCTCTGAATGCCGCAAAACTCTGCGAAGGTAAGACCCCAGATCCGTTCTGAGCGGTGTGGCACCGTCTCTGACGTCGGTTTGCTACTTTTTTCCGTATCAACATATACGAAGAAAAATCCTAACGGACGTGTTAGGTACCCGATAAAATATGACTGGGACTCGACAAATGGTAAGACCTTAAGCGGCGCATGTCGAGTTAATACCAGTATCCCCAGATCATGTCCATGGACGTGATCTTGAAGTAGGTTTTTGCGGATTTCCACTAGAGCAGTTAACTAGTACCTGATCCGTCAGATGAACTAGCCCCAATTACCATTATGCCTGTACAATATATAAACGTCTATTTAAAGATATATGGTGGATTGAAAGGTTGTGTAATGATTATAAAGTTGGAGATTTTCCCTGATTCTTCGATTCAAGCAAAATCTCGGGGGCTACTGACATAGGCATCCCGATAGGCCTGCCGAAGATGGTACCCGGGGTTTACTGGAGGCCCAATTAGTATTAAGGAAAGATAGAATTGTATTAGGAATATCGACTTGTAATTATTACGGGACGGGTTAGAAACCCTCCCGGACTCTATAACTTGTGTATTACGAATCCCTTGGCTCCGCCTCCTATATAAGGGGGAGTCGAGGGACAAAGAAAGGATCGACTCATTGTTTCACGCAACCCTAGTTTCATAATCGTCGAGCACTTTCGGCTGAAACCCTCGAGATCTACTTGCCCTCTACTTCCAACTAAACCCTAGTCTACAACTTGTAGGCATTGATAAGTTAATCCCTTGTCAATCACACCATGGGAGAGAGAGATGAACCACATAGCTACCGGTAGAGCCCTCAGCCTCGGGGGAGAACTACTCCCTCCTCATCATGGGAGACAACAACAACGATGAAGATGGCGATTGAGTCGATGGAGATGGCTCCGAGGGCAATTCCCCATCCCGGCAGGGTGCCGAAACAGAGACTTATGTCCCCCGAATTAGGGTTTTTTGGTGGCAGCGGAGCTACGGAACTCTTCTGGAGAAATCGTCCATCCCTCCAGGGTTTTCAGGGCAGGAGCTTAATATAGGCGAAAGGGCGGCGCGAGGGGGTGCCCGAGGGGCCCACCCCATAGGGCGGCGCCGCCCCCCTCCTGGTCGCGCCAGTGGATAGGGAGGAGGCCATGGTACTCCTCTGGCCTAGCCCTTCTGGCTCCGTGGGTCTTCTGGCGAAATAGAATTTCTGTAATTTTTCTGGATTTTCCTAGCACTTTGGTTTTTGGGCCTTTTCTGCAATAAACAGACATAATAAACAGAAACTGGCACTGTGGCATGTTGTTAATAGGTTAGTCCAATAAATGCCATAATATGATATAAAGTGCATATAAAACATGTAGCTATTGGCATAAAACTAGCATGGAACATAAGAAATTATAGATACGTTGGAGACGTATCACTCCTGAATTTGCTTCTTCATCTCAGCTAGCTCATTTGTTGGCATTCTATACGGTCTCTTTGCTATAAGAGTGGTGCCTGGGACGAACTCGATGGCAAACTCTATCTCACGGTCTGGTGGTAGACCTGGTAACTCATCCGGAAAGACATCTGGGTATTCCTTAGCAACTCTAACATCTGACACAACCATCTCGTTCAAGTTGTTCAACAAGTTGTCAACTGCAGTATGGGTTGTTGACTCGGGTTTGTAGTCCACAAAAATTCCTTTATTACTGGTTAACGAGACCGCCCTAAGGCCACAATCTATCATAGCCTTGTGTTTTCCTAACCAGTTCTTGCCCAGAATGACATCTAACCCTTTTGAGTCTAACACTATGAGGTTTGCTAAAAACTCTACTCCTTCAATCGTTATGATCACGTTTGGGGCATTTTAAACCCGTAGTAAGAATTCCCCCAGGTGATTGTACTGCCATTTCCCAACTCATACCCTCAGTTTTCAAATGATGTATTTCAACAAATTTCTTGGAAATGAATGGGAAGCTCCAGAATCAAATAGTACTGAACCATAACATGAGTTGATCGGAAACATACCAAGAACAACATCTGAGGCTTGATTAGCTTGTTCTGCTGTGATGTGGTTGACTTGACCACGTCCAGGCTGTCCTGAGGCTTGATGTGCACCTCCTGGTGTAGGCAGTATGCCTCGTCCACGTGCCGCTACTGGTGTCTTAGCTGCCGACCCTAAATTGAACTTTACTAGCGTCACCCCCGTGTTCTTGCTCGGGCACCCAGCAGCAACATGACCCTCAATGCCACAGTGATAGCATGCCCTTCCTGCAGTGTTGGCATGATTTCCTCCAACTTTAGCTCTTGGGGTACGGTAGGCATTGTGCTAGAAGTTATTAGGTTTTGCAGTTTTGGTACTTGCTCCATGATAACCTAGGTGGTTATTGTTCTTATGACGTGAGCTTCCTGCTCCATGTTGACCTTGTGGTGCTCTGCGCTTGCGATGTTCGTCTAACTCCCTCTTAGAGTTCTCTTGCAGAATAGCCTTGTTGGCCAAGCTTTAGAAATTGGCGAACTTATGCGACAGCAATTTGTCCTTCAGACCTAGGTTCAAACCGCTCAGAAATTTAGAAATCATGTCTGCCTTAGTGGGAATATCCGCTCTTCCGTACCGAGATAATTGGGTAAAACAATCCCAGTATTTAGAGACTGTCATCTTCCCTTGAACTAGAGCTCAAAATTCATCCCTCTTCAGCTCCATGAGACCAGCAGGAATGTGTGCAGTCTGGAATGCTTCAGAAAACTCATTCCAAGTGATCCCCTCAGCATCATCATGCGCTTCGCAATAGTTCTCCCACCAATCTGCAGACACACCCTTGAGTTGGTGTGTAGCAAACTTCACACGGTCTTGAGCATTGACATTAACCAAATTGAGGTTTCGGCGCATGTCCTTCAGCCAATCATCTGCCTCTATAGGGTCTGCTGATCCCGCAAAAGTGGGTGGCTTTGTCCTCATGAACTCTGCTAGTTTGGACTGTTGTGGACGATGATTCTGATTCTGGTTTTGGTTTTGGTTCTGGTTTGCTAGGTTCGCGGCCATCTGCTGCAGTAACTGTGTTTGCATCAGCATCACTTGCGCCATGTCCGATGGTGGCGGCGGTGGTGGTTGCTGTCCCTCATCCTCGGTGTCCGTGTCAGTGTCATGGACTTCACCCTCGAAGAAGTTCTCCTCAAAAGCGGGTCCACGACCACGTCCATGACCGCGACCGCCACGTCCTCCATGGCCACGACCTCGGCTTCCGTTCATCTTGTTTTCTCTCAAAGTTAGGATAGACGAGAGGGAAATAAACTAACCCATAACCAACATATAAGAAAGTATACATGCAAAATCCAAATAAAATGCCAAGCAAATTATTTTGCAAAAAAAGTTTTAGTATGACTACATAAAACAACAGGCAAATGTAGTCGATACTAAAAAAATTGCTCTAACATATGTAGTACCTATCTAAAGGGTTCTACAAAAACTCATCCTACATGCTTGGCTTCTCTTTGGCATCTTAAGCGTTGAAGAATGAAGTGCTTGATATAATACTCTTGTATCCATGCATTCTTGAGATGATTTCTCCTAGATAGGACATGGTATACTAAAGAAGTAGTTAGTAAAGAAAAATCAAAACACAATGGTGAACAAGGTGAGCTAAGGAATAGCAATAGTCAAGAATTAGACTACGAGGATTTTCATAAATAAATATTTTTTAAAAAAATTGTCCTAAAGGTTTTCCATTCTAACTAAGGCCACTTGACTAGGTCAACGTCTGCTCTGGTACCACTTCTGTGAGAACCGGAACTTAACATTCTGTTGTGAACCGGCATACCACTGCATGGTGTAGTATGCAAGTCTGATATAACACCAATGAAACACCGTTCCACTAGTATTATATCGCTTAGAGTGGTACAACAGAAACATATGCGGGTCCAAGGCATGTCTATAGAATTACAACATTGACTCTGTTACATAAGATCATCATAGCATCCTACTTTACAATGAGGTAAAACTACAAATAAACTCCAGAAGAACGACTCGTGGTCTAGACTTATCACGAACTCTATTTGTAGAGTATTTAACTAGCTATAGAGGCTAAGAATAGATTCTAGCTAAATAGGGGCTAGGTTTAGGAAGCTAGTTCCCTTCTATGGCTAAACTAGGTTTTCTCCTTGTTGGATGTGGTATCTGACTCCTCTGACAGGGTCCTGTCTCTTGAAGTAGTTGTTGACTCCTCGGCCTTCGAGTTGCACTGTAGATCCTCCTTCGATGCCTCCATATCTAAGCAGGGGATTTAAGAGTGGGATGAGTACAAGCGTACTCAACAAGTTCATTATAGGAAAGAGGTGTTTAATGCACTAACTACAGCATTAGACCAGAAAGTCTAATACCAATGCAGGTTTTCATAACCATTTCTTCAAAAGGTTGCTTTTATTCAGAAGAACTATGTCCGCCAGCCTTCACCGGTTTACTAGAACTTCATGGAGTTCCATTCCGGCAGCGTTCGAAGTTCCAAATCCCGGAACAGGGAGTGACAGGTCACGATTCATTACACTCTGCAGAGGTGTGTTGCTTTACCCATAAGAGATCTTAACCTTGGTGCCAACCGAGTCATGTTATCGTCCACACTTCCTTTGGTGTGAGGCCCGGTATAAGGTCATAGCCAATCATATTCCTCCGCTACCTCGCACACCCACCCTTTGTTGCATACCCTGACCCTGGGTCCTCGCCGGTCCTCTTACACCAATTAAGGATGGACCCCGACCGCGACAACAGTTCTGGGCTCTACCATAAACTCCTTCGCCGGTAGCTGCAACCCATCATAGACCGCATTACCGTGGGGAATTAGAATGGGATCCCCACCCTCTGGTTGTTCTCGCAAGATACAACTGCTACGGTAAGCGCATCCGTTGATGTACAAGAGGTGGAAATACGATTGACTATTCCGTCCCACTCCAGATCTTATGGTTAACACGGGTATTACGGCGCAAGAATCACTGGACGACATTTTTTGTTTAATCCTAGATGGATATAAACCCTTGCAATGGAACCTCCACCATATCAACACAATCCATGGTTCCATTGCCCACCACATAGTCATATTCATAGTTATGAAAATAGTGGTTTTGCTTTTTATGCAATAGTGATAAACATAGTACTTTGCAAGTAATTTGGAAAAAATGCTCAAATGACATGAGCAAGTGATGAACTTGCCTTTCTTGACTGCAAGATTATGCACACAAGGTCTTCGATACGCAATAACTCCAAATTCTGAAATAGCATCATCGTCCGGTAAGGACGATGTTTAAAAGATTGGCAAAGATGCAATAATGCATAAGTATGAGATGCAATCGCTCTAAGCGTGACCTAACCTCGATGATTTAGGATTAGTGAGTTGGTATGATTGGTGTAGGGTGTGTTGCACTTTTAGTGTGGTTCACAAACAAGGTTCTTATTAGGGTTTTGTTGTCTTAGAATCATAAGCAAGGGTATAATGTATAGTAACAATCATACACACCCAGGAATAGTAGTTGTATAATAAGTAAAGAGAAGTTGTCAATTTTAAGTCCTATATTGTATGGTTGATGATTACTTATTATATAATTCAAAAGAATAACTTTTGAAGAACATGTTCTCTGAATAAGAACAAGTACGATAATTAGGTTTGTGGGGTTCTATGGTTCTAATTGGTTTCTGGAGTAAGTAGTAGTTGGATCACAACCTAGTTGGATTCATCAACACCAAGGGCTTGTAAGGTTGAGTTAAGCCTGGCATTCTAAGCAATTATTCATACAAGGTTGCTATCAAGATTGGTATAGCTTGCTGGTGATAGCTGGTTATTGGCTATAGGTCCTATTAGGAAGGATTGATGATGATTCCTTATTTACTTCAAAGAATAACTTTTGAAGAACATACTTCTTAAACAATAAGAAGTATATCAATTAGAGTTGAAGTGGTCTAGGTTTTACTGTTGGTTCTATTAAGTAAGGAATAATTGGCTCCTAAATAGGATGGTTGATAAGTACCCAACACTAGTAGGGTTTAGTGGAATATGGTTAGGTAATGCTCAAGATTTGGCATAGTTGCTCCTGAGGTTCATCACATTGGTGTGATGCTAATCAAGGTTGATTAAGGATGGGATCCTTGGTGATAGGGACTCGGTTTGATCCTACTTGATCATCTAGGTTTGATTAAGATGAACACATGGGATGCTAATTTAGTAGTGATAGGGTTCCCATATTTTATGTGGATTTGAACAATCATGGAGTTGCTAAATATGAATCTATGACTACTAATGAAGTAACATGATCCCGTGCTCTAACCTAGGGTTTAGGTTAGAAACAAATTAGGTTTCATATGAAATAATGGAGCTAGGGTCTAAATGGCATTAGGGTTTTAGGATTACACATGAAATGATGAGTTCTTAATTTTCTTCCTTATGGAACTAGGTTTCCATAATTACTATTTATTTCATTAGTTAATAACTTTATTATAAAGTTGAAACTATTAATAACTTGAGAATAAAAATAATATTGCAATTGGCATTTTATTATTTTTAAACAATTAATAATTAGGGTAATTATTAATCAAGGTTTAAATCTCTTTGATAATGATTTAACAAATAAAGAAAATTAGTTTTAAAGTTTTCTTTATTTATTTACTGGTTTCTATTTAATTTGGAAAATTTTCCTAATTATTGAATTTTAATTCAATTAAGAATAAAAGAAAAAGGCTTAATTAACAAGTATTAAACAATTGAATTTTTATTAAAAATAAAAATTTCATATTATATTTTTATTGGATAGAGTTTACTTTTCTAAGAATTTTGATATCTTATTTATATTTTTCCAAGTTTAAATGAATTTTCTATAATTATTTTAAGTTGCAGCAATTTATGAATTTGAAATTAAACAAACGAAATACTAAATGCACCCGGACCTAAGCTAACCAGGGTCACTAACGAGTGGGCCTAAGCCACGTTGGCTGCCACATGGTGCCAATGTGGTAACCATGTGCTCTGCCGGCGGCCAGTGGTGGACGACGCCGGCGATACAGGGTTCCCGCGAGGGCGTGCGTTGGTTCATTGGAACGAGGACGACAAGGCGATGCTAGTGGTGGTCGCGCCGCTCCTTATTGGTCACCGGAGTGTGCTCGCCGGCGAGATACTGCGGCGGCGGACACGGTCACACGGCGAGAGGCAAGCTACGGGCGACGAATTGATGCAATAGGGAGCTCAGGAGATGCGCGGGCTCACCGTGGTTGTGTTGAGCTCGACGGCGAGGTCAGAGGTGGTTTCAATCGATGGCGAACATCGATGTACTGGCAGTGACCGGTGAAAGGGAACGATGGTTCTCCGGCGACTGAGAGCTTCCGAGCTCGATTCCTCTTGCACAGTGAGCTTGTCGAGGGTGCTGATCATGATGGTGTCCACGGCGAGACTTGGGGATGCTCTAAACGGCGGCGATGGTCGGAGTCTGTGAGGCTAGGGTTTTGGCATTGGACGAAAATTGAGCAGAGAGGAAGAAAGTCGGGGCTAGGGTTCGTCCAGGGGCTTTCTACGGCTCGGGAGCAAGCCTCGTCACGTCGTCGACCGCGGAGGAGTCGCCAGTGAGAGAAGAAGAGGAGCACGCCATCGTGCTGTCCTCCATGCGCACGAAGAGGATGAGGACGACCTCCTCCCTCTAATATTTTTGGCGAAGGGGTAAGTTGGGCTGGGCCAGGCTGCTGCTGGGCTGCGTTGCTGGGCTTGATTGCTAGGTCTTTGGGGCTGCTAGCGTGCTGTCGGGCTGGCTCCTTCGGCTGGCAAGGTCCAGGTAAGGCTTTTTCCCATTTCTCTTTTATTTATTTCCTGTTTTGTATTTCTATTTTGAATTCAGATTTGAATTCATATTTAAACTCTTTTCTATTTTGCAGGTATTTCATTATGTTAATTTTATTAAGATCTGGTGCAATGATTAGTACACCACTATTTCATTTGAAGCAATTAACTTGTATTAGATTGAGTTTATACATATGTGCTTATTCAAAATAGCAATTGGACATGAATTTATATTTTAATTTTCTTTTTCTTATGAATCAATTCTGTTTGGAATGATTAATGTTGATACTTTCAACTCAAAGTAATTTAGAGGTTGAATTAGATCTTGGTTTCCATTTGGGAAGTGATCACTTGCATGTTATTTTATGTGCACAATTATGTGTTAATAAATTGGAGATTCTACTAAGGCTCCTTCAAATTTTAGTACTATTATTATAGTTTGATATTACCTTAACTTATCTAGGGTATGTACTACTCTCATTATGGTTGGGTCTTGGTTATAAGGATAAGTGGTTGATCACTACCATGGGTCTATTCAAATGGTTTAGCACTAGGTTATTCTTAAGCTCCATATTTAAGCCTGAGCTTTAATTAGTGAACAATTCTCGGGTTCTCATCATAGTCACCTAATGGCAATTGGTTTGAATCTCAATTAGGGCCTAGTTTTATATTATGATCACCATAGTGATACATAAACTAAAGTTGAGATATAATTCTAGGTTGTAGATATGAGATGACACCATAGTGCATGGGCTAGGGTTTAATCTCCCCTAACCATGGTAATATGGTTACTTGCTTCATATCTTATGTGCTTCTCTAATTACTAAGGATTTGAGAATTGGTTTTATCTTCTACCAATTAACTTCTATTATTATCCCCAGTTTATCATTAAAGTAACTACATTGGTTATAGTTCTTTTTATGGTTAACTTTGGTCATATGGATGTATGGTTTCTCACCATATATAGTATAGAGTTTAACTCTAAGGTTTTCTTAGGTTCTTTAATTGATGAATGAATGAAAAATAGATGGGGTAAGATTCTACTTATGATCACCAAGTGACTCACAAGTTAAGGTTGGGATATAAGCCTAGGTTTGCCTACTAGTTACCTCCCTATGATTTCATGTGGTGAATGATATCTACTTATCCTATTAGGGTTTAACTTATCCTCACATACCTCAAGAGCATGATCATGGATTAGGCATGATCAACTTGTTCTTAATATCTCTACCTCAAGTTCTTAGGGTTTATGAGCATCACTCAATTTATAACTAGCGGCATGGCCCGCGCATTCGCGCGGCTAGATTTTATATGAATTATACATACATATTTCTTTTAGGCAAACCTATAATTTGGTATTACCTTCTTATAATTTTACATAACTTGTGCATCCTTTAGATAAGAAAAGTCTTGGACCAACCATTCAAATTGGTATTAGATGTTTGTGTAATGTCTTTTTGTTTAAGTTATATACCTTTTACTTTGATGATTTCTTAGCTCGACAATGTTAACAATATGTTATTATTTTAAATGGTTTTAGCAAGCATATATGTAAAATTTTCACTCTAGTGGGTAAAAGGAAGCTATGCCTGGTGGAATGATGTATAATCTCCACTGAAAATAAATGATGTACAGTTTCCAGGCCACAACCAGGAGCAGGAAATGTAATAGAAGATATAATAATATCCATTCTAACACCATTTTTGAGATAGATTATAGAAGACATTGAAGATACATCGGGACTTGAATCATGGCTTGTTCGCCCTTCTTGTTAGGGCGGCACGTGTGGTGACTTCGCTCTGTTGTATGGGACATCTTGGTCCGCTTCTTATGCTTAATACAATGACACGCAAATCTCCTGCGAGTTCTCAGAAAAAAGGTTTCGATCTTCAGAGAGATGAGAGGATATTGGATAGATTCTCAAGTATTTTAAAAGTAATGCATGGGTGATTACACCGGTTGATGTGTAGATTCTTCATAATTTTTATATGAGAAGAACTAAATCTCTGGAAGGAGTCGTACTGGCTTGTGGAGCTCTGGAGCATGTGAGACATGAGAGGTGATTTAATATACTCGAAATTAAATCTCTGTAAGGGTTATACCTAAATTATTACAATGGTCTATCTGGGTTAGTTTCTCTGGAGACTAATTTTAGAAGTACAAACCTAAATGTAAAAGTGAACTTTCTCTTAATAAATCATTTAATTGCATCTTTAACTCTATTTAAAGATCTATAGAATTTTGAATTTTCTAGTTCTTATAGCTTATTAAGATTTGGTTCCATATAATAATTGGAAAAATAAATTTGTCTAGCCATTTAAAATGAATCTTCGATCTTATATTCTTATAGATATAACATGAAATGTATAACACTTCAGTGTTGAATGAAAAGTAAATGGTAGTAGTATAAACAATAGACAAAAAATGTTAAATATGTAAATCCCTAGGTGTTTAAACAACATATTCTTCTCACTACTTTCACTTTAGTTGTGTACGTGCATCCTCTTGTGGTTAGCCACTCAAATTCTTGGACACCATATTATTGTTGCCTCAATAGTTCTTCATTGCAGGTTGTTCCTATGAATGGTGTATCTACAAACACACATGGAGTGGGAGAATGACAATAATATATATAGTTGTTGGCGTTAATTTTATGCTTCTTTTGATCCATTCTCTACATGCTGAAAGAGTTTGCATTGACTGCATTGTTATAGAGCCATAAATTAATATGGGTTCAAGGGACGTAGGTGTGTAATGTAAGCTTCGTTGTCGTGTCATCGATCTGCCGGGTGGTAGTGGATTCGTCCTTGTCACCAAGCTCAAGCTCCATATAGTAGAATAAACCTAATCTGTTCTTAGTTTGTCAGGACATTAGTGAAAACAAAAGCAAAAAAGATGAAAGCTAATAAATATGGCAAAACGCTCAAGAGATAATCTTGAAACATCGATGATGTATCTCCCTTGTTGATGAACATACTACTAATCAAGAGGGAACCTTCTTGACCTCTTGGACGTATTAACTCTATCTTTACAAACACCACCATCAGAAGTTTTGCCACCAGACCACATAATTTTTGCTTTCCTTCCCTGGACAGGGAATACACATATCCTAGTGCATCATCGGACATCGGGGAGAGTAAATTGCATGTACAGATGCCAGTAAACAAATCATGGTATTTTGTTTCTAAGAGAAAGAGAGCAGATCTTTGGTGGAAGCGAATCTCCTAAATGAATCATATAAACCTACAAATCTTCTCCGGGCGACCTAGCCTTGCATGATTGAAATTCCTATGTACGTTATAAATATCATTGTGCAGGAATGCGTAAATACACATGCACACAGATCATGATATGCCAAGCTTGAGGATGTGGACTCAGACAGGTCGTGCCAATGGCACTGACTTCACGGCGTGGCTTGCGAAAACTACATGTCCAGAAGATGGCAGTTCTGGCCTCCTCGAGAGGGGTCTTTCACTGGAGGTGCGCGTATCCCAGATGGCGTCCACGTCCATGATAGCCGGGGTGCTTGCTATATTGCTTCCTCAGGCCTGAACTTGACGTTCTGGCTGCCGGCCTAGCGCATTGTTGGCCATGGCGCTGCACCCAGACCTTCATTGTCATTGTTGCAGTAGCTGCCACCAGCGGTAGCGAAAGCAAACTTCCATCGGCGAGTCATCGAGGGATCGGTGGCCGGAGGACGACAACAATGGCCGATCTTCTAACGATCATCTCGCGATTGGCATGCCAGATGATCGAAATTGCCGGTGGTGATTTACCGTTGTCCATGAAGATGCTTGCCAGCAGGGGATGGCGTCCGTGTCCATGATAGACATGGTGCTTGCTATAACGTGATCTCGTAGCCACCGGCCGCAGGCGTGTTGTAGGTTCTCGTCTTCTCCATTGGTGCAGCGGCCGCGGATTAGCGTGTGCCAAACTCGTGATCGAGAACCATGAGACGGGCGATCTGGCTGCCCGCCTGGCGCATTGTTGGCCATGGCGCTGCAGGCTGCAGCCAGAGCTCCATTGTCGTTGTTGGCATGGCTGGCCCCGGCGCCAGGGAAGCAACCTTTCATTAGCGAGTCCTCGAAGATCTGTGGCCGGAGGAGCATAATAGAAGACGAACTTGCAGCGATCTCTCGGATTGGCATGGCACAAGATCGAAATTGCCGGCGGTGATTTACCGTTGTCTGGAGAACCATGAGACGGGCCGCCTAGCGCATTGTTGACCATGGCGCTGCAGCCAGAGCTCCATTGTCGTTGTTGGCATGGCTGGCCCCGGCGCCAGGGAAGCAACCTTTTGTTAGCGAGTCCTCGAAGATCTGTGGCCGGAGAGCACAACAGCAGACGAACTTGCAGCGATCATGTCGGATTGGCATGGCACAAGATAGAAATTGTCGGCGGTGATTTACCGTTGTCCATGAAGATGCTTGCCGGCCGGAGGAGAGGAGCTGGCGGCGTGATATTTTTTGTTTGTTGTTTGAGGGATTGGCGAGAGTGGAGTCATCGGCCTCCACGATGCAATTAATCCCGTGAATGCAGGGTTTGCGTTAAATACGTTTTCTGTTGCCCTGTTTTTGCTCTTTGACTTGAGCGATAAGGATTAAGTACCCGATATATTCGCGTATCTAAACTGCCGACAGGTTCCTAGACGCCGACCACACGTGATATGGTTTAGGAATTTAATCTTGATCGTACGTATTTATTTGATTATGATTAGCTAATCCACACCGTTGGTTGTTTGTTGTTTTAATAATATAATAGATAGATGATCAAAGGTTTAGCTTCTTATGGTATTACTAGAAATATTTGGATATGGTTATACCAATTACCCCTCTCACTTCACAAGGTCTTGGATTATAATATATGGTTCTACTCAAGGAATGATGATGTGAGTAACTAAATATGTGGTTTGCCTAAGAATTCTACCTTGCTCTCTTGTGTAGCTTGTTCTTCAGGAATTCTGATAAACCTGCATCTTGTGGCATGCCTCCACCTCCTAGCTGCCTCATCTTGATCCTAACCATTTTATGGAATGGCTCAATGTGTTGGTTTTCTTGCATCATGGTGCAAGATGATGGAATGGATGAAGTGTGAGGCTCCCTTTTATAGGCTTGAGCAAGCTCTAGTATCATGACACATAGGTGGGTGACTCTTGTTTGGATTTTATGAGTAAGGTGCTTGGTTGTCATGCCCTCATCCATAGCAATCCTTTAAGCATGAGGTGGCATAGCTTAGGATTCAAGTTATGTAGATATTTTCATCCTATGTGGCATGGGTATTATCCTCTCATGTGATTTATTTTTGGAGAGCCAAGTGGCTTTTGTTACTAAATGTCTTATGAATGATCTTATGCTTATGGGTGAGTCACCTATATCATATGTGATTGTATTCATATTATAATTGGGATCAAAATATCAAGAATAAGAATTATACCCCAATTTTGAATGATGATGTTTGATTTCATCAAGGCATGATCATATAAGTTTCAAAGTACTCATAGTTATTTTATTCAAATAGTTTGAACTATAATTCGTAATCTAAACGAATTTAGTTTTGTAATATTCCACCTATTTAATAAATTATGATTGCAATAAGAATGTGTGGCTTTTATGCACTTAAGTCCTTGTGTTTTGCTATATTTGGTATTTAGTTTTATAGTGAATTCAATTGTACCTCAAGGTAGTTGCTTAACTTTTCAGTGTTAATAATTTAGAGTTTTCTTCTTATCTCTTTGATGGTTATATACCTCTCCCATCTCTAGGGTTTAATGATAAGCTTTTGTTGGTGTTAAGTTCAAGAGTTAGTTCAAGAAATACCATGAGGTTCATGGTAGGAATATTTATTTGTTAAAGACATGGAAGAGATAAGTCAAGAATGTTTTCTCCATCTTATTGTTACTTGATTTCCAATTGAATGGATGTTCATATGATATGACAAGGATTACCATATTATAATCTTTTATAAGATCAAGCAATTGATCATTGAGTAAAGTGTTGGTGTGTTGATTATCAGTTCCATTTGATCTAACCCCTTAGATCAAATCATCTCTACCCA
This sequence comes from Lolium perenne, assembly GCF_019359855.2. Lineage (NCBI taxonomy): Eukaryota > Viridiplantae > Streptophyta > Magnoliopsida > Poales > Poaceae > Lolium > Lolium perenne. Next base: position 243,900,103 of record NC_067247.2, on the reverse strand, counting down.
AAACAAGGTTTTAAACAAAGTCACATTGAGGTTTATAGCGCCTGACTTGATGAGCTACTTCAATTCCACCAAGATCAAGTGAAACTTCAGTTACTGTGACTGTTTTACTTTAAAGCGCGAAAATTCCCCAGATTTTCTATGCATGAATGCAATGCACACATCTGTTTCCTCTATTTTTGTAACCCCAATACCTGGGATATTACAGTCTCTACCCCTTAAACTAAACTTCGTCCTCGAAGTTTGAACTCTCTTACGTTTCGGAGTGTGGATCTGACTTGTGCAGACTACATCTTTTCTCAAACTCTGTGGTGATCTCACTGGATATATTTGAATATATCCTTTGTCCAGATTCTTCCTGGAATCCATTAGTGTTTGTCTCTGAACCATGATTTTTTACTTCAATTCCATGATTTCTTTCAATATCATAATCTTGTTTCCTTTCCCATTGAAGATTCAATGATTGGGACTTATTCTGGTGCTGCTAGTCTTATTTGAAGACTAATTGGATAACATACTCCTGATTCGTGAGTAGGTCTTTGTTTTCCCTTACTACCAAAACTGCAGTAATGATACTTGGTAAGGTACTTACCTTGAAACTGATCTTTGATGTTTTATCTCACTAAGAATGGATTAGACTCATTTAGTCTATCCAATCAGGGATTATAGTTGATACATATCACTATTTTAGTTTCTTTAGGTTCCATGAAAGGAATCATTCTATTAGTCTTTGATTTTGGTATTGTCAAACTTCTTCGGTCTTTGGCCTTTTTAAAGCTTTGTTTGGTCTTCGGTATTTCCTTCGTCCAACTTCATTATTCTTAGCTTACTTGAGCTTTCGTACTTCTGAATAAATCTTACTCACTTCCTCAAGTTATAGTTCACTTATTACTTCCTCGGGGTATGAACCTCGGCTTCTGGTCTGACATCCCTCTGAAAGTAGTGTCAACAATCTTATGAAAATAAGATCGAACTTCCTCTCAGTTCAGACCTTCTTCTTCTATCTTGCTTAAAGTATTGAGTCATTGTACATCCAACTCAATCTTTACTCTACCCCTTAGAGTTTTCTTATGGTCTTCAACTCCTTTTCTTCCAACCATTGGACTTATGGTTAGAATATTGGTCTAGTTCTAACTTATGGTTTGTACTTCTTCTAAGGTCTCGCGAAGAATATTTGTGGTGTATCCACTCAATTGTGGACATCCAATGTGAATCCTTCGACTGAATGATTATAGGTCATTGTTATTTGGTTTAAAAAAATTATTTGTTCACAACTTCTTGGTATAAATAATCCAATCGTGGACTACTTGATACCAATTGTGGCTATTTGTTATCTAAAAATGGATTCTATTACGACGAGACATCTTCTACTTTATCTCGCAGTATAGATCCTATACCAAGTATGGTCTTCTGATACCAACTGTGGTCTTCTTATAACTTATATGGTTTCATAGGTCATCTTCTTTTTTCGAGGGTTTATTGTTGCAAGAAAACCACTAGCTGACACTATGAATATAGTATCCTAAGTGATTTCCCATGCATTCCCTCTTCTATAATGATTATGGTTCTACTTCTACTTAACCATAATCCTCATATTTCTCACCTTCATGCTTCTCCTATACTAAAGTACTCCTCTGTTGAGGCAAAGCATGAGTTTTGATTGGTACTATCTTCAGAGTATTGTGGTTACTTCCCACAACTTTGCTTCCTTTCTCTGATGAACCTTCATCTTGTCTTCGGAATCTTCTAGAATTCGTCGCTTCCTCACACGAATACTATTACCCTCTAGATCTATAGCATCAAGTAAGGACTTGATATTGCAACATGCATTTGCATATCAACATCAAACTTCATGTATGGATCTAGTCAAACAATGAAAATCCAATAAAATCCAAGAAGATTCAGCTTTGTGTTTATAGTACACACCATCATAAGCTTGAATATACTAGTTGAGTAAGACATCTCTAAACATCAGGCTCTGATGTGTAGTATATAACACCACATAAGATAGGTTTATATCATGATACTTAGCACGAATATGTGGATTTCTACTATTTATCTCAACATTTACCGTAATTGCACATTTGCAATGAGATAAACTTGAAACAAAGTGGCCTAGGATGGTTAAAGTTAACCAAGTTTTGTTTGGAAGTACTAACAAAATATTATACCATATATAAGTGCTATTGAGGACTATTTTGGATGATACCACTAGTTCTAATATGGTGACTCTGAATATACATTTATTAGGATATAGTTCCTATACTTCTAAGCGTTTCTACCATAAGCATATGGTCATATTGTGCTTGGCACACTTCCCATATTTTTGGAACACGGTTCTTGCACTATTGTCTGGCTTCTTATTGTTCTCCTCCTAAATGTTTATGATGTTCTATTCCATCACATAATGATTCTCAGATGAATCATATATGATTAGCAACTCTACCATGATAATTTACTTACCCATTACTTGTATAGGTTTACACCTTCTACTAGGATATCTTAATTATCTTCATCACTTGATACAACTCCTATTACAGTTCTGGATAACTCTTACTTAATCATAACATATGTTGGTACACATCTTCCAATAGGATATCTTCCTTATGGTTGTATCCTCTCTTTGGACTACCATTTATTGTATACCAACTGTGATCTACTCATCTATTATTTTAAGGGCTTAATGGTATACTACATGTTTGGGATTAGCTGACTAACTTTACTTTATCTTGGTAAGTTAGGTAAGAAATGTTGACTCAAGTGTGTCAGGATTATTCTCAAGTGAATATCCATCTCAAGTCATAAGAAGTATTTGGTTTACCTAGGACAACTTCCTATAGACACTACCAAACCTATAGGTCTCCTTTAAAGGGTTTTAATCCTAGGGTCAAAGCATTTGCTCTGATACCAACTGTTGTGACCCGGCATACCACTGCATGGTGTAGTATGCAAGTCTGATATAACACCAATGAAACATCGTTCCACTAGTATTATATCGCTCAGAGTGGTACAACAGAAACATATGCGGGTCCAAGGCATGTCTATAGAATTACAACATTGACTCTATTACATAAGATCATCATAGCCTCCTACTTTACAATGAGGTAAAACTGCAAATAAACTCCAGAAGAACGACTCGTAGTCTAGACTTATCACGAACTCTATTTGTAGAGTATTTAACTAGCTATAGAGGCTAAGAATAGATTCTAGCTAAATAGGAGCTAGGTTTAGGAAGCTAGTTCCCTTCTATGGCTAAACTAGGTTTTCTCCTTGTTGGATGTGGTATCTGACTCCTCTGACAGGGTCCTGTCTCTTGAAGTAGTTGTTGACTCCTCGGCCTTCGAGTTGCATTGTAGATCCTCCTTCGATGCCTCCATATCTAAGCAGGGGATTTAAGAGTGGGATGAGTACGAGCGTACTCAACAAGTTCATTATAGGAAAGAGGTGTTTACTGCACTAACTACAGCATTAGACCAGAAAGTCTAATACCAATGCAGGTTTTCATAACCATTTCTTCAAAAGGTTGCTTTTATTCAGAAGAACTATGTCCGTCAGCCTTCACCGATTTACTAGAACTTCATGGAGTTCCTTTCCGGCAGCGTTCGCAGTTCCAAATCCTGGAACAGGGAGTGACAGGTCACGATTCATTACACTCTGCAGAGGTGTGTTGCTTTACCCATAAGAGATCTTAACCTTGGTGCCAACCGAGTCATGTTCTCATCCACACTTCCTTTGGTGTGAGGCCCGGTATAAGGTCATAGCCAATCATATTCCTCTGCTACCTCGCACACCCACCCTTTGTTGCATACCCCAACCCTGGGTCCTTGCCGGTCCTCTTACACCAATTAAGGATGGACCCCGACCGCGACAACAGTTCTGGGCTCTACCATAAACTCCTTCGCCGGTAGGTGCAACCCATCATAGACCACATTACCGTGGGGAATTAGAATGGGATCCCCACCCTCCGGTTGTTCTCGCAAGATACAACTGCTATGGTAAGCGCATCCGTTGATGTACAAGAGGTGGAAATACGATTGACTATTCCGTCCCACTCTAGATCTTATGGTTAACACGGGTATTACGGCGCAAGAATCACTGGACGACATTTTTTGTTTAATCCTAGATGGATATAAACCCTTGCAATGGAACCTCCACCATATCAACACAATCCATGGTTCCATTGCCCACCACATAGTCATATTCATAGTTATGAAAATAGTGGTTTTTCTTTTTATGCAATAGTGATAAACATAGTACTTTGCAAGTAATTTGGTAAAATACTCAAATGACATGAGCAAGTGATGAACTTGCCTTTCTTGACTGCAAGATTATGCAGACAAGGTCTTCGATACGCAATAACTCTAAATTCTTAAATAGCATCATCGTCCGGTAAGGACGATGTTTAAAAGATTGGCAAAGATGCAATAATGCATACGTAAGCATGACCTAACCCCGATGATTTAGGATTAGTGAGTTGGTATGATTGGTGTAGGGTGTGTTGCACTTTTAGTGTGGTTCACAAACAAGGTTCTTATTAGGGTTTTGTTGTCTTAGAATCATAAGCAAGGGTATAATGTATAGTAACAATCATACACACCCAGGAATAGTAGTTGTATAATAAGTAAAGAGCAGTTGTCAATTTTAAGTCCTATATTGCATGGTTGATGATTACTTATTATATAATTCAAAAGAATAACTTTTGAAGAACATGTTCTCTGAATAAGAACAAGTATGATAATTAGGTTTGTGGGGTTCTATGGTTCTAATTGGTTTCTGGAGTAAGTAGTAGTTGGATCACAACCTAGTTGGATTCATCAACACCAAGGGCTTGTAAGGTTGAGTTAAGCCTGGCATTGTAAGCAATTATTCATACAAGGTTGCTATCAAGATTGGTATACCTTGCTGGTGATAGCTGGTTATTGGCTATAGGTCCTATTAGGCAGGATTGATGATGATTCCTTATTTACTTCAAAGAATAACTTTTGAAGAACATACTTCTTAAACAATAAGAAGTATATCAATTAGAGTTGAAGTGGTCTAGGTTTTACTGTTGGTTCTATTAAGTAAGGAATAATTGGCTCCTAAATAGGATGGTTGATAAGTATCCAACACTAGTAGGGTTTAGTGGAATATGGTTAGGTAATGCTCAAGATTTGGCATAGTTGCTCCTGAGGTTCATCACATTGGTGTGATGCTAATCAAGGTTGATTAAGGATGGGATCCTTGGTGATAGGGACTCGGTTTGATCCTACTTGATCATCTAGGTTTGATTAAGATGAACACATGGGATGCTAATTTAGTAGTGATAGGGTTCCCATATTTTATGTGGATTTGAACAATCATTGAGTTGCTAAATATGAATCTATGACTACTAATGAAGTAACATGATCCCGTGCTCTAACCTAGGGTTTAGGTTAGAAACAAATTAGGTTTCATATGAAATAATGGAGCTAGGGTCTAAATGGCATTAGGGTTTTAGGATTACACATGAAATGATGAGTTCTTAATTTTCTTCCTTATGGAACTAGGTTTCCATAATTACTATTTATTTCATTGGTTAATAACTTTATTATAAAGTTGAAACTATTAATAACTTGAGAATAAAAATAATATTGCATTGGGCATTTTATTATTTTTAAACAATTAATAATTAGGGTAATTATTAATCAGGGTTTAAATCTCTTTGATAATGATTTAACAAATAAAGAAAATTAATTTTAAAGTTTTCTTTATTTATTTACTGGTTTCTATTTAATTTGGAAAATTTTCCTAATTATTGAATTTTAATTCAATTAAGAATAAAAGAAAAAGGATTAATTAACAAGTATTAAACAATTGAATTTTTATTAAAAATAAAAATTTCATATTATATTTTTATTGGATAGAGTTTACTTTTCGAAGAATTTTGATATCTTATTTATACTTTTCCGAGTTAAAATGAATTTTCTATAATTATTTTAAGTTGCAGCAATTTATGAATTTGAAATTAAACGAACGAAATACTAAATGCACCCGGACCTAAGCTAACCAGGATCACTAACGAGTGGGCCTAAGCCACGTTGGCTGCCACATGGTGCCAATGTGGCAACCATGTGCTCTGCCGGCGGCCAGTGGTGGACGACGCCGGCGATACATGGTTCCCGCCAGGGCGTGCGTTGGTTCATTGGAACGAGGACGACAAGGTGATGCTAGTGGTGGTCGCGCCGCTCCTTATTGGTCATCGGAGTGTGCTCGCCGGCGTGGTACTGCGGCGGCGGACACGGTCACACGGCGAGAGGCAAGCTACGGGTGACGAATTGATGCAATAGGGAGCTTAGGAGATGCGCGGGCTCACCGTGGTTGTGTTGAGCTCGACGGCGAGGTCAGAGGTGGTTTCAATCGACGGCGAACATCGATGTACTGGCGGTGACCGGTGAAAGGTAACGACGGTTCTCCGGCGACTGAGAGCTTCCGAGCTCGATTCCTCTTGCACAGTGAGCTTGTCGAGGGTGCTGATCATGATGGTGTCCACGGCGAGACTTGGGGATGCTCTAAACGGCGGCGATGGTCGGAGTCTGTGAGGATAGGGTTTCGGCACTGGACGAAAATTGAGCAGAGAGGAAGAAAGTCGGGGCTAGGGTTCGTCCAGGGGCTTTATACGGCTCGGGAGCGAGCCTCGTCACGTCGTCGATCGCGGAGGAGACGCCAGTGAGAGAAGAAGAGGAGCACGCCATCGTGCTGTCCTCCATGCACACGAAGAGGATGAGGACGACCTCCTCCCTCTGATATTTTTGGCGAAGGGGTAAGTTGGGCTGGGCCAGGCTGCTGCTCGGCTGTGTTGCTGGGCTTGATTGCTAGGCTGCTGCTCGGCTGCTAGGCAGGCTGCTGCTGGGCTCCTTCGGCTGGCAAGGTCCAGGTAAGGCTTTTCTCCCATTTCTCTTTTATTTATTTCCTGTTTTGTATTTCTATTTTGAATTCAGATTTGGATTCATATTTAAACTCTTTTCTATTTTGCAGGTATTTCATTATGTTAATTTTATTAAGATCTGGTGCAATGATTAGTACACCACTATTTCATTTGAAGCAATTAACTTGTATTAGATTGAGTTTATACATATGTGCTTATTCAAAATAGGCAGTTGGACATGAATTTATATTTTAATTTTCTTTTTCTTATGAATCAATTCTGTTTGGAATTATTAATGTTGATACTTTCAACTCAAAGTAATTTAGAGGTTGAATTAGATCTTGGTTTCCATTTGGGAAGTGATCACTTGCATGTTATTTTATGTGCACAATTATGTGTTAATAAATTGGAGATTCTACTAAGGCTCCTTCAAATTTTAGTACTATTATTATAGTTTGATATTACCTTAACTTATCTAGGGTATGTACTACTCTCATTATGGTTGGGTCTTGGTTATAAGGATAAGTGGTTGATCACTACCATGGGTCTATTCAAATGGTTTAGCACTAGGTTATTCTTAAGCTCCATCTTTAAGCCTGAGCTTTAATTAGTGAACAATTCTCGGGTTCTCATCATATTCACCTAATGGCAATTGGTTTGAATCTCAATTAGGGCCTAGTTTTATATTATGATCACCATAGTGATACATAAACTAAAGTTGAGATATAATTCTAGGTTGTAGATATGAGATGACACCATAGTGCATGGGCTAGGGTTTAATCTCCCCTAACCATGGTAATATGGTTACTTGCTTCATATCTTATGTGCTTCTCTAATTACTAAGGATTTGAGAATTGGTTTTATCTTCTACCAATTAACTTCTATTATTATCCCCAATTTATCATTAAAGTAACTACATTGGTTATAGTTCTTTTTATGGTTAACTTTGGTCATATGGATGTATGGTTTCTCACCATATATAGTATAGAGTTTAACTCTAAGGTTTTCTTAGGTTCTTTAATTGATGAATGAATGAAAAATAGATGGGGTAAGATTCTACTTATGATCACCAAGTGACTCACAAGTTAAGGTTGGGATATAAGCCTAGGTTTGCCTACTAGTTACCTCCCTATGATTTCATGTGGTGAATGATATCTACTTATCCTATTAGGGTTTAACTTATCCTCACATACCTCAAGAGCATGATCATGGATTAGGCATGATCAACTTGTTCTTAATATCTCTACCTCAAGTTCTTAGGGTTTATGATCATCACTCAATTTATAATGATCAAAGGTTTGGATTCTTATGGTATTACTAGAAATATTTGGATATGGTTATACCAATTACCCCTCTCACTTCACAAGGTCTTGGATTATAATCTATGGTTCTACTCAAGGAATGATGATGTGAGTAACTAAATATGTGGTTTGCCTAAGAATTCTACCTTGCTCTCTTCTGTAGCTTGTTCTTTAGGAATTCTGATAAACCTGCATCTTGTGGCATGCCTCCACCTCCTAGCTGCCTCATCTTGATCCTAACCATTTTATGGAATGGCTCAATGTGTTGGTTTTCTTGCATCATGGTGCAAGATGATGGAATGGATGAAGTGTGAGGCTTCCTTTTATAGGCTTGAGCAAGCTCTAGTATCATGACACATAGGTGGGTGACTCTTGTTTGGATTTGATGAGTAAGGTGCTTGGTTGTCATGCCCTCATCCATAGCAATCCTTTAAGCATGAGGTGGAATAGCTTAGGATTCAAGTTATGTAGATATTTTCATCCTATGTGGCATGGGTATTATCCTCTCATGTGATTTATTTTTGGAGAGCCAAGTGGCTTTTGTTACTAAATGTCTTATGAATGATCTTATGCTTATGGGTGAGTCACTATATCATATGTGATTGTATTCATATTATAATTGGGATCAAAATATCAAGAATAAGGATTATACCCCAATTTTGAATGATGATGTTTGATTTCATCAAGGCATGATCATATAAGTTTCAAAGTACTCATAGTTTATTTTATTCAAATAGTTTGAACTATAATTCGTAATGTAAATGAATTTAGTTTTGTAATATTCCACCTATTTAATAAATTATGATTGCAATAAGAATGTGTGGCTTTTATGCACTTAAGTCCTTGTGTTTTGCTATATTTGGTATTTAGTTTTATAGTGAATTCAATTGTACCTCAAGGTAGTTGCTTAACTTTTGAGTGTTAATAATTTAGAGTTTTCTTCTTATCTCTTTGATGGTTATATACCTCTCCCATCTCTAGGGTTTAATGATAAGCTTTTGTTGGTGTTAAGTTCAAGAGTTAGTTCAAGAAATACCATGAGGTTCATGGTAGGAATATTTATTTGTTAAAGACATGGAAGAGATAAGTCAAGAATGTTTTCTCCATCTTATTGTTACTTGATTTCCAATTGAATGGATGTTCATATGATATGACAAGGATTACCATATTATAATCTTTTATAAGATCAAGCAATTGATCATTGAGTAAAGTGTTGTTGTGTTGATTATCAGTTCCATTTGATCTAACCCCTTAGATCAAATCATCTCTACCCAAAACAAGGTTTTAAACAAAGTCACATTGAGGTTTATAGCTCCTGACTTGATGAGCTACTTCAGTTCCACCAAGATCAAGTGAAACTTCAGTTACTGTGACTGTTTTACTTTAAAGCGCGAAAATTCCCCAGATTTTCTATGCATGAATGCAATGCACACATCTGTTTCCTCTATTTTTGTAACCCCAATACCTGGGATATTACACATTCCGACCCCCCTATGTTACTCGTCAATCCCAAGATCAAGTTGACGAGACAACGAAATAAATATCATTGCAGAACGTGCAAAGAGTAATAATTATTACAAAGTTTGAGACACATAGTGAAATGTCTTGTGACATTTATTACAACCAGAAAGCACAGCGGATAATAAATTGCGAAGTAACTCCATCTCAGCCACAGGCAGTCGAAATAGTCCACGAGGCCTCACTCCTCAGCGTCGTCGTAGTCGCCATAGTCTTCACCATCTTCATAGTACCCTGAATATCAACAAAAGTTTTGCCATGAGTACATTTCGTACTCAACATGCCCCCTCGATGCAAGACCTAATATATCTACATGAGGCTTCAAAAGAAGGTTGTAGGCTCATTTGCATAAATCCAACTTTATTTGCAATATATTTGGTAAAAGCAGTTGTAGACGAAAACATGTTTTATAATGAGTGTAATATTTCTCATCAATGTGGTTGTCCTCGACAGCTCACGTATTCCATAGGATTCAGATTCCAGGGAAACAAAGAAAGGAGAGAAAGGCAAAGAGGGAAATACCAAGACAGTTCATGTATGTCATGAAAGATTCATGTGTCGTCCATGACCGCGGACACGGCTATTCGAATAGTTTTATCTCTGCAGAGGATGTACACTTTGCCCACACGACACAACCCCGTCTTGTTTCCCACCAGCTGTCGCTGATTTAGTACACACCAATTGGTGTATCGGCAGAGGGATTGTGACAAGATCTTTTAGCTAGATCCCCCAAAGATGTGACATGCCCACCGGGTCTGGCGCACGGTATTGAGAGTATGTCCTCAAACCGGTCCCCCCATATGTGTCGAAAGTTCTCCCGTAGGCAGCCACCTCATATGTGGTACGGCGACATCAACACCTAAGGTTGACTAACTTACTTAACCAGACCAGTGCCCATATAGCATGTGGTTGTACGATTGTCACAATCTTCAAATCCAAGACTTATTAGGACCCTTATGCGGCACGAACGACGGATTGCTCCCTCCAACTTGTGAAGGGCAGCCAATCGCTCCTTCAACATTTGATTCAGTTGTCGCCCGCGCCAAGGTGAACTCCGGGTCTTCTTCGCCAAGCACAAGCATGTCCGCCAGGTAATACCAGCCCCCAAGCATTGGTTTAAACTTTTCTGAGTAATATGTGTGAACTGATGCTTTTAGATGTATCAACTTCGATATATCTTAGCGGAAACTTAAAATTTTCCCAGCACAAGATTTTTGAACTTCGTGTCCACCCCCCAAATTTCCAATTTACATATGTTAGTTTTGTTCCTAGCATGTGTTTGTATATGTTGTGCTTCCTACTTGTATTATATAGAGAAATCAAGCCTATGTATGTTGGGTTGTACACCAAGTGTGTGTTTGTGTTTGATCTTATATTGCATATTGTTTGTATCTTAGTTGGATCTTACGAGAGATTAATATACTACCCCATTTTGGGGGAGATATATGCCTTTGTGCGTGGCACAATCCTAAATATACGTGTAGTTGAAAAGTAACACTTAGAATTGATATTGCAACATTGTCTAGTCTCTATATGGTATGATGCCCGTGAGAAATAAATTTATATAATGCCCTCTAATCATCTTTCGTTGGATCTTATTTTGCATCTTGTGAGAATAAATACTTTATCACATTGTCGGGGAGTAATACACGTTTTGCATACCACAAGCCTAGAAATATGAAAATTCGAGGTTGTGTCACATAAAATGAATATTTTGAAATTATCTTTCTCATATGTGACAAGTTTTCTCAAACAAGTTTCAATTCTCCTAATTGCTATTATTGCTCTTTTTTGGATCTTGTTTGCCAGAGATTTTCTTGGCAAGATTTTCCATGATGTGCTCCTAAATATTCTTTTTGGGAAACGGCGTGCTTCAAATTATGCTACTAATTGCTCTGTGTGATGGTGTAACTAATTGAAGCTATCAGAAATCTCTCTTTGAATGGCAGTTACCTGTTATTTTTTACCATATGCTTTCTTCATTGTGAAAATAATCTTGGATATACTTTCAAACTATCATAGAAAAAAATATTTTCGAAATTCCTTCTTTCCTTGGACAATTGGAAAATATTTTATGATGTAGGTATTTATTGATTTTACATTGACTCTGGTGTTTAATTGCCTTATTTATTGCCAAGATTTTTTTTATTTTCAAATCTCATGTGTTTTTCTTACATCTTATGGATCCATGTTATTTACTTGAAATTTATAAGTGTTTTAATACATCTAGGTATAGTAATGACCATACTTTTTTTTATTTTGTATTCAAATGTAAAATCCTAAATAATGCACTAATCTCGGGAGAGCACTCATACATTTGTTAGAACACTCTCTTGATGGTCCTATCATCACATCTCTTGATGCATAACAAATGTTTGTTTTTGGAAGACAAACTTTTTCTTGTCGATATTTTATGTCATCATGAAAAGTGTCGTTGGTTTGTTGGAACCTTGATTTTTTTGTAGTTGGTTATCTCATTTCTTGATATATTGTTTACCTTCTTAAAATGATAATTTCTTTGAATATGCATGTTTTATTTATCTTTTCTTCCTTGGTCTTTTTTTACTTACTTGTTGAATTTTGGGATCAATCTTTTATTGATTTTTTATAGAATTTAGACACCATTTTTCATGTCACATTGTTGTGTATTGTTTTTTCTATTTCATGTTTTATCTAAATTATATCTACATTTGGTTCTTCAAAATCTCATGCATACATATCTATTATATGTATATCTGGCGACATGCTTACTTTGGTTGATTTAATATATAGGGCAAACTCCATCAAATCTTATATTGGAGAAGATGTGCAGGAAATTTAATTTTATATCTATATACACATATTTATGTGAAGTTTATCCTACGCGTTGTAGTTCCTCTAATTACTTAGGACTCAATTATTTTGGGGATCATTTAATACTTGAAATTTATTTTAGGTAGATTGAAAATAGATTGGATGCTCGATCTCATTCATAAGGAACAAAAGGTGACCAAATATTTGTTGGAGACGAGCTATGATAATTAACATTATCTTTGTTGTGAAGTGTATATGTGGATTGCCTAGCCCTTTCCATCAGTTCGGACTTTTGGTTCAAGTGGCTAGTGCATGAAGCTTAACATGGTATCAGAGCCCCAGGTCTCGAGTTCAAATCCTGGCTTTCACATGGTTTTCGCAATTAAGTCTAAAAATTGATGTTGCCCCCCTCTTTAGTCACCGCTGTTTCGGTGTGCTCTTCTTCTTTCACGTGTTGACTTTCGCTTCTCCCGTCACACGCGAGTGGGGGTGTTGTGAAGTGTATATGTGGATTGCCTAGCCCTTTCCATCAGTTCGGACTTTTGGTTCAAGTGGCTAGTGCATGAAGCTTAACAATCTTATCTACAACTACATTCACATCAATGCGATCCCGTGTAGCAGGTATCTACTTCATACATTCTTTCTTGTGGTGGCTGTTTGGCATGAAACTCTGCATGTAAAAATGTTGTGGCTCTTGCGAAGATTTTAATGAAGCATTGTATTGCAAATTTAAAGTGCATATGTTAACAAGTATATAAAACCATGTCTCGTTGAGCTGACTTCAGGTATTGCTGTCCTCTGCCTGGTGTTGGCTAGGGATTTATTTTTTTCAGAGCCCGATGACACCGTTTCTCATTTGTACCACACGAAAATAGCTAGATCATGCGCGGGAACCAGTAATCGCGGCGGATGACGTGAGGCTAATCACCTCCCAACGCTCATGTTGGTAGCTTAAAAGGAGTACATCGAATCACTAAAGCTACCCATCCATGCAAACAAATATGCGAACTAGTTCAGCCGATTTCAATATCCCTAATCTATATCTATACCTAATAATAAAGAAAATAAGGTTTCTTGTTGGTCCGTTTTTTATTGCCCTCAAAGTTGGTCAAAATTACACACAACTGCCACCGGCAAGTCAAAAAACCGAATCGTTTTGTTAGGTTCCGTTGCAATCTGTCATCCTCGCTCGTTCCGTGAAAAAGGACCCATCACGCTCACGCCCATGGGGCCCTGGTAGCCTGCAACCGCGACCATCCTCTCGATCTAGCAGCGATCGTGGGTTCCGCCGAAGAGTTAGGTAGGTCCGTAGGTGGGCTCCGCTGCTGGGTCAATCTCGAGGCCAGCGCGCCGTGGACATGGCCAGTCGGCGCTCCTTTCCACGGGAATCGACCACGCCGCTCACGGGAACGGCCGCCGCCAGAGGAGCGGGCGTACAGGCCATGCGGTCCGCCGGCCTGATTCGCTCGAGAGGTATCTCTAGGAGGCTCATGGGGTCGAGCTTTTACAGAGAACGAATGCGGCGGAAATAGAGGTGGTAGGCTGCAGTGGCGTGAGAGCGTGCCTGATTGGTGAGCCTCTGGCCGGTGTCTTGCCGGCCCTTCTACGGCGAGGCCGGCCAAAAAAATTGAGCGAACTGCGTGTCTATGTTAGCATGTTTAATCTCCTCTGCGTGTATATGAGATCTTGAGTTTGTTTCTTCGGTGCCCTCAAAGGTGTTTGTTTTAGTTCTAAATCATGTCTGCGTGTATGGTCATCATTAGTAGGTAACCGTCTATGTATCCCCAATCACATAGGCATGTTGTAGCAGGAAGCGCGGGGATTTGGATGAGGGCATCTCCAGTTTCGAACGCCAAAACGAACGCGTCATGTTCGTTTGCGTCGAGTCAAATGGTCGAAATCAAAAGCGCGTCCGTTTGCGTCTAGAGGTGTCTCCAGCAGGCCGACACATAATTTTTTCTCCATTGATAAACCCATAATTTACATTAATAGAAATACATAAAAAAACTAAAAAATGGCCAGCAAGACCTACTAAAACCAAGGTATGAGCTATTGCTCGTCGTCGCTGACGACGTCAATGAACTCCGGCATCGCCCATAGAAGCTGGTATGCCGGCGGTGGAGGAGGAAAGGAAGCCTGCGACAACTGCGATCAAGCCGTTGGCGGCACAGGAGGCTGTAGTGAAGGTGGCCACGGATCCCATGCCGTTGAAGGAGGAGTCGGCGCGCGGGCATTGGAATGCGTCGGCGTGGCCAGAGGAGTCACTGGCCTCCCCTGTGCGAGCGCAGACTCGTGAAGCTGGATGACGAGCCCGTCCCACATATGAACTCGCTATTGGGCAGTGCCATGGCAAGGGCCTCCTCCTCACTAATGTCCGGCGGCTGGGTCTTCGAATCCCATGCCGGCCCGCCGTCGTCGTGGTCAATGTCTCCGCCTTGGACATGGCCGTCCGACGAGGTCTCGCACTCGGCCTCAGCTGCGTCGTCGTCGTTGTCGTCTTCTTCTGCGGCGATCTCGTGGTCGAAGTAGTCGAGGTATCCTGCTCGGCGGCGCGCGTCGAACTCCCACGTCCCAAACGAGATCCGGTTGTAGGATTTGAGCGTGTACGCCGGATCTTCTCGGAGATCGGCCGGCAAGATGGCTCGGCGGCGGCGTACCTCATCACGGCGCTCTTCACCATCGGGTGGCACGGGGGGGGTGGGATCGGCACGCACCTGGAGTTGAGGTACCAGCCTCCTCCGGGTAGGTTAGCATCCGACCTTGGAACCGGCTGGTTTTCTTCCCAAAGGCGGCGCGCGAACTCGATGCGGACGTACCACCCGACCCACGGCTTCTTGCCGGACCATGAGCCGCTAGCCTCGTGGCCGTTCTTGATTTTGCGGAACGGCCAATATTTCTTCCCCATGGCATCGGTCGGGTGGATATGGCGTGTACTGTGGCAATGGTGTGGTCGAGAAATTGGGCGCCGCCAGCAGCCATTTAAAAGGCTCGGACGCCATCTCGCCTTTAATGGCATGCCACTACGACACCACCCACCAGTGACGCGCGCAGAAGCCGAGGCGCGCCATTAACGCGAACCTGAAAGCTGCAGTGCGCCGCCCATAAGTCATGCCGCTCTGAAGATGAAGCATGTGTGCTGCGGACGACCACCCTGTCCGCGCAGACGCAAACGTGCCGCATATTTGGGCCGCGTTTGCGTCTTTGCGGACGGCCCGGGTGCCGCTGGAATAGGTATAGACGCATTTTCGATCCGAGCGGATGCAACCGGACTCCGTATGAAGCGGCGGTAGTAAGGAACTAAATGACATGACCTCTTTTTTCACTCATGGTTAAATTAAATTGAAAAATTAATAAAGAGTATTATATAAAACTATAGTGAAATTGAGTATGTGAGTTATGTGTGTTATATAAATTTTGCAGTTATAAAATACCAGTGAAATATATAGTGTCATTTAGAGAATCCACCGTATTGATATAACCGAATCGGATTTATTTACTAAACTATATAAGTGAACAATTACACACGGGGCTGAATTGCTGAGATCATATGATCCCTTTATTTTGAAATGCATTTTAGATACATTTTGAAACGTAAAAAAATTTGAAATAATAAATTTGCACTTATATCTTCACGTGCTACACGCCCAGAAAGTTGCTTCATTAAAATTCGACTTGTCTTGTGGTTTGCAAAAAAGTTAAATTTTGGTGCTACAAAAAGGCTTTTCACAACATAACTTTTCTATTTTTTATATAGACTATAAAAAATATCAGTTTTTCTCGAAACTTGAATAACGCACATATATTGTGGAGATGTACATATATAATTTTTTATCAAAAAATTTCAACACCGAATTGAATTTCTGAACAATATGGAGAGACATATTTCCGCCGCCATAACGATAATACGGACAATAGCCAAAGTAAGCCTAGGGCTAAGGCAAGGGGCTACGGTGATCACCTGACTAGATTGTCCAGCAAAATTTAAGTCGTATGATTGTTTTTAGTACTAATGGAACCACTGGCAGAATATTGGTTATATGTAATTGTTAAAAAAACGTAAGTACAACAATGGTGATAAAAAAGTAAAGTGTGAACATTGATGATCTAAAGTGAAGTGTGAACATTGATGATCTTTTTGCACTGTTTGATTATTTATTTCCCCCGGTGCAACGCACGGGCAGTTTTACTAGTCCTAGCTAAACAAAACAAGATCGACAGGAGACATGTTCGTGTTCGGTCCAGCATTTTCGCCAGTTGCATCGGGCGTTGGAGATGCTCCACAGGTTGTGAATCTGGAAAGCTAAGTGCATTTCCAGCGGCGCGACGCACTTTAATATCCGCGAGCGTCCGTTTGCGTCGCGTTGCGGATGCTAAAATGACTGGTTTTGTCCGCGTGTTCGTTTGCGTCTGGGGCTGCTTCAGCGAGGCGATGAATTTATTTTTTTCTTGTTTTTTTTCCTCTTCTACATTTAAACATAGTTCCAAATATTATATATTGAAACATGATTTTACACAAACTAACACATAGTTTGGAACATGGTTTACACAAACTAACACATAGTTTGAACCATGTTGACACAAATATAATATTTTTTTTAAAAAAACTAGTTGTGTTGATTTCCGTATGTTCGCTGCCAAGAAAGAACATTCGAGGACACACCCAATCACCCAAACTGGAAAATCCAGCGGGAGGAGACGGTGCCTTTGTTGGTTCTACCGAGGAAGAACATCCAAAAACCTCGACTACTTGCTTCGTCTGGCCCGTAGCCAGATTCGCTGCAAAGAAAGAACACTCTAAGTTCTAACTATCGGTGTCCGAGCCGGATTCGCCGGTGTGGTAGTGCCTGCGGCAGGCTGTGTCGTCGAACACCTTGACAATCATCTCGCCGTCCCCTGATCACCCACAAGTATAGGGGGTGTATCGTAGTATTTTCGATAAGTAAGAATGTCGATCCCAACGAGGAGCAGAAGGTGTTGAAAGTTTCGATGAAGGATTCACTGTAAATGCTCACAGACAAGTATTCAGGGGGTTTTGATGTAGCAGATGAATTAAGTACGAGTAAGTAAAGTGCGAGAGAAATAATTGCAGCGAGTGACCCAATCCTTTTTAGCACAAAGGACAAGCCGGTTTGTTTACTTATAATGACCAAACGTTCTTGAGGACACACGGGAATTTAGTCTAGTGCTTTCGCTTCATATAGCTAATTAATCTTCATTGTTTTGATAAGTGTTGTGTGGGTGAACCTATGCTAATGCAGCGCCCTTCCTAGGACTAATACATACTTGTGATTATACCCCTTGCAAGCATCCGCAACTACAAGAAAGTAATTAAGATAAATCTAACCACAGCCTTAAACTCTGAGATCCTGCTATCCCTCCTGCATCGATATACCAACGGGGGTTTAGGTTTCTGTCACTCCGGCAACCCCGCAATTGGCAAACGAGTACAAGATGTATTCCCCTAGGCCCATAAAGGTGAAGTATCATGTAGTCGACGTTCACATGATACCACTAGAAGAATAACACCACAACTTAAATATCATAACATTAAATATTACTCAACCATAATTCACTACTAACATTTAGACTTCACCCATGTCCTCAAGAACTAAACGAACTACTCACGAGACATCATATGGAACATGATCAGAGGTGATATGATGATGAATAACAATCTGAACATGAACGTTGGTTCAATGGTTTCACTCAATAGCATCAATAACAAGTAGAAATCAATACCGGGAGAGTTTCCCCTATCAAGCAATCAAGATCCAACCCAAATTGTTACAGCGGTGACGATGTGCAGCGGTGACGACGGCGGTGATGATGATGGAGATGATGATGATGGTGATGGAGATGATGTCCAGCTCGATGACGGTGACGATGGCGTCGATTTCCCCCTCCGGGAGGGAATTTCCCCAGCAGATTTCAGCCTGCCGGAGAGCTCTTTTCTCTCTGGTGTTTTCCGCCCCGCAGAGGCGGCTGTGACTCTTCGCGACTATCCTCTGGAGCTTAGGTTTTCGGGACGAAGATGTACGCGAAGGAGAGGAGGCCAGAGGGGGCTGTGGGCCCCCTCCTCACAAGGCGGCGCGGCCAGGCCTTGGCCCGCACCGGCCTATGAGGTGGGCCCATGGCGGCCCTCCTCGGCTCCTCCTTTTGGCTCCCTTCGTCCTCTGGAGAAATAGGATTTTTCATATAATTTCCGTCAATTGTTGATCTTCCGAAATATTGCATTCTGACGGCGCTTTTTCCAGCAGAATCCTGACTCCGGTGCACGATCCTCCAATAATCATGAAACATGCAAAATAGATGGAATAACATAAGTATCATCTCCAAATATGAAATATATCAATGAATAACAGCAAATTATGATATAAAATAGTGATGCAAAATGGACGTATCAACTCCCCCCAAGATTAGACTTCGCTTGTCCCCAAGCGAAACTGAACTCGGTAAACAGGACCACATGTTTATGGAGTGAAGAGTCGATAAATAAAATACGGACAAGAATGTGGTGACCCTGCATACCACTGCATGTTGTAGTATGCCAGTCGTTGACATAACATTCACGAAGTACCATTCCGCAAATATTACATCCCTCAGAGTAGTACAACAGAACATAGCAGGTCCATAACTCATTCATTTAATATTACAAGCATATTACACATATCGTCTCGGAGCTCCTCTTGGGTCCTAAGAGGAATACTCCTGGGTTCGAGGCGAACCCAACTTAACTTACAATATAGAAGTCTCATTAAGTTATACATTTATTTCTTCGAGCAGCTAAGTATTAAGAGTTCACGCGGCTCGGCTACTACTACTACTCGATACGTTTAGGCTTGATCTCCTCCGGAAGCCTCCCCAGTTCCGTAGACTATGAGGTAGTCTACGCCTTCAATACCTCCAGAGAGGTCTGGTTCTTCATAGCCGATGATCTCGGCTCCTTCAGGGCTGTCGTAGTCCTCCTCCAGACGATTCAGACAATCTAAGCAAGGGATTTAAGAGTGAGATGAGTACGAGCGTACTCAACAAGTTCATTATAGATAAGAGGTGTTTAATGCACTAGCTACGATATTAGACCAGAAAGTCTAATACCAATGCAAGTTTTGATAAACATTTCTTCAAGAGATTAATTTTATTTCGGAGAGCTATGTCCGTCAGCCTTCACCGGTTTACTAAAACTTCATGGAGCTCCTTTCCGGCCGCGTTCGTAGTTCCATATCCCGGAACAGGGAGTGACAGGTCACGGTTCTTTACACTCTGCAGAGGTGTGTTGCTTTACCCATAAGAGATCTTAACCTTGGTGCCAACCAGGCAGCTTTCCCATCCACACTTCCTTCGGTGTGAGGCCCGGTATAAGGTCTAGCCAATCATGTTCCTCCGCTACCTCGAACACCCACCCTTTGTTGCATGCCCCGACCCTGGGTCCACGCCGGTCCCATTATTCCCGTAGATTTCAGGGTGGACCCCGACCACGACGTCAATGCAGGGCTCTACCATACATTCCTACGCCGGTAGCTGCAACCCATCATAGACCGCAATACCGTGGGGACTTAGGACTCCCCAGCCTCACCGCTTGCTCCTTCGGGCGACAAGTGTACTATGGACTATGCCGTGGGGACTTAGGACTCCCTAGCCTCACCGCTTGCCCCCTTGGATTACAAGTGTACTACAGTAAAGCGCATCCGTTGATGAATGAGAGGTGGAAACACTTTTGACTACTCCATCCCACTCCGGATCTTATGGTTAACACGGTTATTACAGCACAAGAATCACTGGCGACATTTGTTGTTTAATCCTAGATGGATATAAACCCTTGCAATGGAACCTCCACCATATCAACACAATCCATGGTTCCATTGCCATCCACATAGTCATCTTCATAGTTATGAAAATAGGGGTTTTGGTTTTTATGCAATAGTGATAACCATAGTACTTTGCAAGTAATTTGATAGAAATACAAAAATGACATGAGCAAGTGATGAACTTGCCTGAACACTGCAAAGTTTTGTAGTTGGATGGTGTGGACTGACCCTTGTCCTCTTTTTCTGAAAAATAGCATCATTGTCCGATAAGGGCAATGGTTAAAGAAGCAATTATGTATGATTCCAGTTTTAGGGTTTGTTCCCCCCTTCCGATGTCGTTATTATTTCATGTGAGAGGTTAATACTAAGAACAATTTGGGGATACTTAATTTAGGGTAAATACAATCCTTGAAATGTTGTCAAGGTGTTTTTAAAGTCCAAATGCATTAATGGACTTATTTTATTATTGAAAATAATAGGTGTGATTTAAATGATTATTTAAATCATCAAATTGAGACTTATTCTTAGTTGTCTTCAAAAATTCTCTTTGATATTTTATTTAGATAGAGAATTTTATGCTGATCAATTTTCATATTTTTAATTATTTTTTTAGAGCCTTAGAACATTTCTTATGTATTTTCAAAGTTTCTGTTTTTATCTAATTTTGTGAAATGACTAAAATGCCCTTGGGCCCCACCTTTCAGGGTGGCCCAACGGGTTGAGTCTAACCCGAGCTGCCCCAACCGGCTCGGTCGGACTCAGTCGCTCTCTTCCTCTCCCGTCTCGCGAAACCCTAGCTCTCTCCTCTCCCGCGACGCTGTGGTCGCCTGCGCCGTCGCCGCTTTATTTCGGCCACCTCCGGCCATCCCCACCAGCGAGATCGGTCGCAATCGAACGGCCGCACGACGGTGCACTGATCGGTCCGCGCCGATCTGTGTTTCATCGCCGTCACCGTTCGCCCCCAACGCCTCTGCGACATGGCCGTGGTGATTCGTGGCGTTTCGTCGCCCGCCGTCGATCCAGGCGCCGTGGCGTGGCCGTGTGCCTCGCCGTGGTTGCGCTGGAGCCTCTGCGCTCGGCGAACGCCTGGCTTGGCCATGGCTTGGCGCTGCCGTGGCCAGGCTGTGCCGCCACGGTGGCGCCGTGGTGCTCTGCTCTAGGTGTGTCGCCTCCTTCTCTCCTGTCTTCTCTACCTCCACTCCTTCCTCTGGATGCCTTGGCATCCACCTTGTTGTGCTTCTGCTGCTGCGCCTCTGTGCTATGTGCCATGCCTGCCCTGGTGCTGCCTTGATGTGCTAACTGCTGCTGCCTACCTGCGCCATTATTCTAGATGCTGTGCTTGTGCTACTGCTATGCGTATGCTGCTGCTGTGCTGCTGCCATGGATCCTAGCTGATGTGCTGTGCTGTTCTTCTCTATATCTTACTGTTGTAGCTCATGAGCTCTTGCTCATGAGCATACTGTGATGCTTATGCTTAATTCATTTGCTCCTATTGTTGCTATATGACTCCTGCCTCTCCTGTGTGTGCAATTCCTTGCCCCTGGCTTGATCATGATGCATGATCGTTGCATTTTTTTGCAAGTGCCAGTGCTCCTGTGTGCTATCTCTTGTGCTTATATTCATGGACATGCTCAATTGAGCCTAGTTGTTGACTTGACAGCTCCATCCCTTGATGGAGTGCTTCTGGATACAATTGTAATGCTTTTATTTACTTATCTGTGATACATTTGTTCATGTCATGTGGCTGATTTAAGTATCTGTCCATGTGTTGATACTAGAATGGATTCTAGCATGCTGTAGCAAGCTTCTGATGATCTTGTGATCATCAGTTGCTTGTAAAAGCTGCTGTGCTCATTACTGTGCCTTACTGCTGCTCAATCTGTGATGTGTGTGTGTGTCACAGACATGTGCTGGTGTGTGCTGGTGCTTGCTCAAGCATCAGTTGATGCTTGCAGTGATGACTCTTACAGTTAATTTGATTGAGCTAGAGGGATGCCAACAGTTGTTGGGGACCCTAGCTCCTCTTTGAACCCATCTGGGTGATGATAGAAATGCTTGGCTTGATGGTTTGGGCTGTTTCAGTGGTTGAGGTGACCCTAGCAGTAATCATATACTGCTTTTGGGTAGCTCCCCTCTTGTTGGCTTGCTGTGGCTCACTAGATGCTTTCTGGGTGATCCTTTTGTTGGATTGCCAGTAGCTTTTGATGTTGACAAATAAAAATAGACACAATTTGTCTATCTGTCTGATGGTGTAGTGGTCATAGGTGCTAAGTAATTCTGGCTAGCTATATAGGATCATTTCCTTGCTGGATATCTTTGATTATGCCATTGTTTTGGCATAATCAATGTTCCCAGGGTGACTTCCTATTGGTTTCTCTCTTTTTTACTTGCACCAATTGGCTGTTAGCCATATGATGACTCACACAGGGTTTCTACCCTTTTCTGTTGCTGTGATTATGCATATGCTTATTTTATGAGCAAAACTTTGGCTTGCTCATGTTCATCAGTGTATACCTCACTCCAGCTCCTAGTATGAGTTGTTGGTGTAGAGGATTGCTTCTGGTTGATTTGGTTTGCTTGCCCTGCTCCTCCTTACAAGCTTGTGAATCTTGGTTGGTTTCTGGTGGTTGCTGGAATAGGTGGAGCAGCTCTTGCTGTTCACCTATTCTAGCTGTTCTTGATGTGTTCTTGCTGTTCTTACCCTGATGCTCCTTGTCGATGGAATGATTAGGGTTTGGCTGTGAAAAGCTTATGTATGCCTCTCCTCTGCTTTTCTGGTCGACAGCAAGGCCTGGTCCTTTTTGGTGACTCTCCCAGGCTTGTGTGCTGTGAGGCATGCACACTAGCTAGTGAGCTGCCTGTGTGTTTGCTGCTTGGTACTTGGTCCAGTGAGTGGATCAGCTCGGCTGATCATGGTCATATCCTCTCATTTTCACTTTTCTTGCTAACCTGCCAAGTGGCTTTGCCATTTGGCTTAATCCTTGTTTGGTCTTTGTGTGTGTGTGCAGGGACAATGTGATGATCAAGATTAAGATCAAGATCTTCTTGAGCAAGAATTACATGATGATCCACAATGTAGTTTAGGACATTTAATTGACTTGTAATTTTCCTATTTCTTTTTCCTTTTATTCAATTCATGTAATGTGTTGTAATATTTTATAATTCAATTCTGAATATTGTAAATGACAATGTATCATGTGTGATTATCAATAAAGCTCCAATTTTCCTTAATGAGCTTTGTATAATTGTTGTATTACTTATAATCTTGATTAATGATAATTGTTTATTAAATTATCTCAAGTTTGAATTCTGTGATAACCATTTGATGTTTGAATTTGAAATTCAAATTCAAATTTGGTTTGAATTCATTCATACAACTTAATTTAGAATTCAATCATGCAACTTAAAATTGTGATGAATCTTCTCTTCTCTCTTCTCAAAACCCTAATCTAGTTAAGTAAGAACAAGTTCATCGCACTCTCGAAACCCTAACCCTGTAAGGTGTCGAGAGAGAAACCTGTTCCCCTTCGATGCAGTTTTGTTTTAAAAGCGCGAAATTTCCCCGTAATTTACGATGCAATGCACATCCCTTTCTGAAATCTACCCCTCTATCGTCTGTAAACCTGGGACATTACAGCCTTTCCCCCTTAAAGAAAACTTCGTCCCGAAGTTGTGGTTGTAATACCTGAAGAGTTCGGGGTATGTTTTCCTCAGGTCTTCCTCCTTTTCCCAGGTGGCTTCCCTCTCGGGATGATGCTTCCATTGTATCTTGCAGTATTTTATAGCTCGATTCCTGAGTTGTTTCCAGTTCTCCTCGAGAATCTTCGCTGGCTTCTCGATGTAGGTCAAATCTGGTTGTAACTCGAGCTCTTCATGTGATACAGGTTCATCTGGGGTCTTTAAACACTTTCTGAGTTGCGATACATGGAATACGTTGTGAACCTGAGATAACCTTCCCGGTAGTTCCAATTCAAAGGCTAACCCTCGGTTTTGACTCAGAATCTTGAAAGGTCCGATGTACCTAGGGCTTAGCTTTCCTTTTACTCCAAACCTCTGAAGTCCTTTCATCGGGCTCACCTTGAGATATACCATGTCTCCAACTTGTGGCTCCCATGTTCTTCTTTTCTGATCGGCATAACTCTTTTGTCGGCTTTGGGCGATCTTGGGCCTATCTCTTATGATGTCAATAATTTGTTGCTTTTCCTTGACATAATCAGGATTAAACTCCTTGCTTGCTCCAGCTTCATACCAGCATATGGGTGATCTACACTTCCTTCCATACAAAGCTTCGAACGGTGCCATCTTGATGCTGCTTTGATAGCTATTATTGTATGAAAACTCTGCTAGTGGCAAATGCTCCTCCCATGATCCTCCGAAGTCTAGGGCACAAGCCCTAAGCATATCCTCTAGAATCTGGTTAGTTCTTTCCGTTTGTCCACCTGTCTGAGGATGATAGGCGGTGCTATAGTCCAACTTGGATCCTAAAGCTTCGTGTAGTTGCTTTAGAAATGCTGATGTGAACACGGATCCTTGATACGTCTCCGACGTATCGATAATTTCTTATGTTCCATGCCATATTATTGATGATATCTACATGTTTTATGCATACTTTATGTCATATTTATGCATTTTCTGGAACTAACCTATTAACGAGATGCCGAAGAGCCAGTTGCTATTTTCTGCTGTTTTTGGTTTCAGAAATCCTAGTAAGGAAATATTCTCGGAATTGGACGAAATCAACGCCCAGGGGCCTATTTTCACACGAAGCTTCCAGAAGACCGGAGAGCTAACGAAGTGGGGCCACGAGGCGGCCAGATGATAGGGCGGCATGGCCCAAGCCCTGGCCGCGCCACCCTATGGTGTGGGCCCCTCGTGACGCCCCTTGACCTGCCCTTCCGCCTAAAAATAGCCTTACAGAAAACCTTCCAGAGACGCCGCCGCCACCAATCCCATCTCGGGGGATTCAGGAGATCGCCTCCGGCACCCTGCCGGAGAGGGGATTCATCTCCCGGAGGACTCTACACCGCCATGGTCGCCTCCGGAGTGATGAGTGAGTAGTCTACCCCTGGACTATGGGTCCATAGCAGTAGCTAGATGGTTGTCTTCTCCTCATTATGCTTCATTGTCGGATCTTGTGAGCTGCCGAACATGATCAAGATCATCTATCTGTAATGCTATATGTTGTGTTTGTTGGGATCCGATGAATAGAGAATACTATGTTATGTTGATTATCAATTTATATCTATGTGTTGTTTATGATCTTGCATGCTCTCCGTTATTAGTAGAGGCTCTGGCCAAGTTGATGCTAGTAACTCCAAGAGGGAGTATTTATGCTCGATAGTGGGTTCATGTCTCCGTGAATGCGGGGAGTGAGAGAAACCTCTAAGATTATGGATGTGCTGTTGCCACTAGGGATAAAACATTGATGCTATGTCCGAGGATGTAGTTATTGATTACATTACGCACCATACTTAATGCAATTGTCTGTTGTTTTCAACTTAATACTGGAAGGGGTTCGGATGATAACCTGAAGGTGGACTTTTTAGGCATAGATGCATGCTGGATAGCGGTCTATGTACTTTGTCGTAATGCCCAATTAAATCTCACAATACTCATCATATCATGTATGTGCATGGTCATGCCCTCTCTATTTGTCAATTGCCCAACTGTAATTTGTTCACCCAACATGCTATTTATCTTATGGGAGAGACACCACTAGTGAACTGTGGACCCCGGTCCATTCTTTACATCTGAAATACAATCTACTGCAATTGTTCTACTGTTCTCTGCAAACAATCATCATCCACACTATACATCTAATCCTTTGTTACAGCAAGCCGGTGAGATTGACAACCTCACTGTTTTGTTGGGGCGAAGTACTTTGGTTGTGTTGTGCAGGTTCCACGTTGGCGCCGGAATCCCTGGTGTTGCGCCGCACTACATCTCGCCGCCATCAACCTTCAATGTGCTTCTTGGCTCCTACTGGTTCGATAAACCTTGGTTTCATACTGAGGGAAAACTTGCCGCTGTACGCATCACACCTTCCTCTTGGGGTTCCCAACGGACGCGTGATGTACGCGTATCAAGCTCTTTTTCTGGCGCCGTTGCCGGGGAGATCAAGACACGCTGCAAGGGGAGTCTCCACATTCCAATCTCTTTACTTTGTTTTTGTCTTGCTTTATTTTATTTACTACTTTGTTTGCTGCACTAAATCAAAACACACAAAAATTAGTTGCTAGCTTTACTTTATTTGCTATCTTGTTTGCTATATCAAAAACACAAAAAAATTAGTTACTTGCATTTACTTTATCTAGTTTGCTTTATTTACTATTGCTAAAATGGGTACTCCTGAAAATACTAAGTTGTGTGACTTCACAACCACAAATAATAATGATTTCTTATGCACACCTATTGCTCCACCTGCTACTACTGCAGAATTCTTTGAAATTAAACCTACTTTACTAAATCTTGTTATGCGAGAGCAATTTTCTTGTGTTAGGTCTGATGATGCTGCTGCCCATCTCAATAATTTTGTTGAACTATGTGAAATGCAAAAGTATAAAGATGTAGATGGTGACATTATAAAATTAAAATTGTTCCCTTTCTCATTAAGAGGAAGAGCAAAGATTGGTTGCTATCTCTGCCTAAGAATAGTATTGATTCATGGACTAAATGCAAGGATGCTTTTATTGGTAGATATTATCCCCCTGCTAAAATTATATCTTTGAGGAGTAGCATAATGAATTTTAAACAATTGGATAATGAGCATGTTGCACAAGCTTGGGAAAGAATGAAATCTTTGGTTAAAAATTGCCCAACCCATGGACTGACTACTTAGATGATCATCCAAACCTTTTATGCAGGACTGAAATTTTCTTCGCGGAACCGATTGGATTGAGCTGCTGGAGGTACCTTTATGTCCATCACTCTTGATGAAGCAACGAAGCTTCTTGATAATATGATGATTAATTACTCTGAATGGCACACGGAAAGAGCTCCACAAGGTAAGAAGGTAAATTCTGTCGAAGAAACCTCTTCCTTGAGTGATAAGATTGATGCTATTATGTCTATGCTTGTGAATGATAGGACTAATGTTAATCCTAATAATGTTCCTTTAGCTTCATTGGTTGCCCAAGAAGAACATGTTGATGTAAACTTCATTAAAAATAATAATTTCACCAACAATGCTTACCGGAACAATTCTAGTAACAACTATAGGCCATATCCTTATAATAATGGCAATGGCTATGGTAATTCTTATGGGAATTCTTACAACAATAATAGGAATTCACCCCCTGGACTTGAAGCTATGCTTAAAGAATTTATTAGTACACAAACTGCTTTTAACAAATCTGTTGAAGAAAAGCTTGGGAAAATTGATATACTTGCTTCTAAAGTCGATAGTCTTGCTGCTGATGTTGATCTTTTGAAATCGAAAGTTATGCCTCATGAAAATCATAATCATAAAATTGTTACTACAGCAAATGCCATCCAAGTTAGAATTAATGAGAATATAAGATTGATGGCCGAATTGCGTGCTAGGTGGGAAAAAGAAGAAAATGAGAAAGAAGATAATATAGCTAAAGTTTGGACTATTACCACCACTAGTAATGCTAATGCTACACATGTTGTTGCATCTCCTACTAATAATGGTAAAAGAATAGGTGTTAGCAATGTTTCTACTTCAAATGCAAAGCGCGAAAAACTGCCTGAAACTGCTAAAACTGCTAAAACTGCCTGTGATAAAATTGCTGAAATTTTTTCCAACATTGGGGATGATGATCCCATTGCTTTAGATTATAATGGTTTAGATTTTGATGATTGCCACATCTCTGAAGTTATAAAGTTCTTACAAAAACTTGCTAAAAGTCCTAATGCTAGTGCTATAAATTTGGCTTTCACGAAACATATTACAAATGCTCTCATAAAAGCTAGAGAAGAGAAACTAGAACGCGAAGCTTCTATTCCTAGGAAGCTAGAGGATGGTTGGGAGCCCATCATTAAGATGAAGGTCAATGACTTTGATTGTAATGCTTTATGTGATCTTGGTGCAAGTATTTCCGTTATGCCTAAGAAAATCTATAATATGCTTGACTTGCCACCATTGAAAAATTGTTATTTGGATGTTAATCTTGCTGATCATTCTACAAAGAAACCTTTGGGGAAAGTTGATAATGTTCGCATTACCGTTAACAATAACCTTGTCCCCGTTGATTTTGTTGTCTTGGATATTGAATGCAATGCATCTTGTCCCATCATATTGGGAAGACCTTTTCTTCGAACTGTTGGTGCTATCATTGATATGAAGGAAGGTAATATTAAATATCAATTTCCTCTCAAGAAAGGTATGGAACACTTCCCTAGAAAGAGAATGAAGTTACCTTTTGATTCTATTATTAGAACAAATTATGATGTTGACACTTCGTCTCTCGATAATACTTGATATACACTTTCTGCGCCTAGCTGAAAGGCGTTAAAGAAAAGCGCTTATGGGAGACAACCCATGTTTTTACTACAGTACCTTTATTTTTATACTTGAGTCTTGGAAGTTGTTTACTACTGTAGCAACCTCTCCTTATCTTAGTTTTGTGCATTGTTGTGCCAAGAAAAGCCGTTGATAGTAAGGTTCATACTAGATTTGGATTACTGCGCAGAAACAGATTTCTTTGCTGTCACGAATCTCAGCCAAATTCGCTGTAGGTAACTCAGAAAATTATGCCAATTTACGTGAGTGATCCTCAGATATGTACGCAACTTTCATTCAATTTGAGCATTTTCATTTGAGCAAGTCTGGTGCCTCAATAAAATCCGTCTTTACGAACTGTTCTGTTTTGACAGATTCTGCCTTTTATTTCGCATTGCCTGTTTTGATATGCTCGATGGATATTTCGATTCCATTGAATTTCAGTAGCTTTGTGCAATGTCCATAAGTGTTAAGAATTATTATGTCACCTCTGAACATGTATATTTTTATTGTGCACTAACTCTCTAATGAGTTGTTTTGAGTTTGGTGTGGAGGAAGTTTTCAAGGATCAAGAGAGGGAGATGATACAACATGATCAAGGAAAGTGAAAGCTCTAAGCTTGGGGATGCCCCGGTGGTTCACCCCTGCATATATCAAGAAGACTCAAGCGTCTAAGCTTGGGGATGCCCAAGGCATCCCCTTCTTCATCGACAACATTATCAGGTTCCTCCCCTGAAACTATATTTTTATTCCATCACATCTTATGTGCTTTGCTTGGAGCGTCGGTTTGTTTTTGTTTTTGTTTTTTTTGAATAAAATGGATCCTAGCATTCATTGTGTGGGAGAGAGACACGCTCCGCTGTTGCATATGGACAAATATGTCCTTAGGCTTTACTCATAATATTCATGGCGAAGTTTCTTCTTCGTTAAATTGTTATATGGTTGGAATTGGAAAATGATACATGTAGTAATTTGCTATAATGTCTTGGATAATGTGATACTTGGCAATTGTTGTGCTCATGTTTAAGCTCTTGCATCATATACTTTGCACCCATTAATGAAGAAATACATAGAGCATGCTAAAATTTGGTTTGCATAATTGGTCTCTCTAAAGTCTAGATAATTTCTAGTATTGAGTTTGAACAACAAGGAAGACGGTGTAGAGTCTTATAATGTTTACAATATGTCTTTTATGTGAGTTTTGCTGCACCGCTTCATCCTTGTGTTTGTTTCAAATAGCCTTGCTAGCCTAAACCTTGTATCGAGAGGGAATACTTCTCATGCATCCAAAATCCTTGAGCCAACCACTATGCCATTTGTGTCCACCATACCTACCTACTACATGGTATTTCTCCGCCATTCCAAAGTAAATTGCTTGAGTGCTACCTTTAAATTTCTATTCTTTACCTTTACAATATATAGCTCATGGGACAAATAGCCTAAAAACTATTGTGGTATTGAATATGTACTTATGCACTTTATCTCTTATTAAGTTGCTTGTTGTGCGATAACCATGTTTCTGGGGACGCCATCAACTACTCTTTGTTGAATATCATGTGAGTTGCTATGCATGTCCATCTTGTCTGAAGTAAGGGAGATTTACCACTCATTTAATGGTTAGAGCATGCATATTGTTAGAGAAGAACATTGGGCCGCTAACTAAAGCCATGAATCATGGTGGAAGTTTCAGTTTTGGACATATATCCTCAATCTCATATGAGAAAATTAATTGTTGCTACATGCTTATGCATTAAAGAGGAGTCCATTATCTGTTGTCTATGTTGTCCCGGTATGGATGTCTAAGTTGAGAATAATCAATAGCGAGAAATCCAATGCGAGCTTTCTCCTTAGACCTTTGTACAGGCGGCATAGAGGTACCCCTTTGTGACACTTGGTTAAAACATGTGCATTGCGATAATCCCAGTAATCCAAACTAATTAGGACAAGGTGCGGGCACTATTAGTATACTATGCATGAGGCTTGCAACTTGTAAGATATAATTTACATAACACATATGCTTTATTACTACCGTTAACAAAATTGTTTCTTGTTTTCAAAATCAAAGCTCTAGCACAAATATAGCAATCGATGCTTTCCTCTTTGAAGGACCATTCTTTTACTTTTATTGTTGAGTCAGTTCACCTATCTCTCTCCACCTCAAGAAGCAAACACTTGTGTGAACTGTGCATTGATTCCTACATACTTGCATATTGCACTTGTTATATTACTTTGCATTGACAAATATCCATGAGATATACATGTTATAAGTTGAAAGCAGCCGCTGAAACTTCATCTTCCTTTGTGTTGCTTCAATACCTTTACTTTGAATTATTGCTTTATGAGTTAACTCTTATGCAAGACTTATTGATGCTTGTCTTGAAGTACTATTCATGAAAAGTCTTTGCTATATGATTCATTTGTTTACTCATGTCATTTACATTGTTTGGATCGCTGCATTCATTACATATGCTTACAATAGTATGATCAAGGTTATGATGGCATGTCACTCCAGAAATTATCTTTGTTATCGTTTACCTGCTCGGGACGAGCAGAAACTAAGCTTGGGGATGCTGATACGTCTCCGACGTATCGATAATTTCTTATGTTCCATGCCACATTATTGATGATATCTACATGTTGTATGCATACTTTATGTCATATTTATGCATTTTCTGGAACTAACCTATTAACGAGATGCCGAAGAGCCAGTTGCTGTTTTCTGCTGTTTTTGGTTTCAGAAATCCTAGTAAGGAAATATTCTCGGAATTGGATGAAATCAACGCCTAGGGGCCTATTTTCACACGAAGCTTCCAGAAGACCGGAGAGCTAACGAAGTGGGGCCACGAGGCGGCCAGATGATAGGGCGGCGCGGCCCAAGCCCTGGCCGTGCCACCCTATGGTGTCGGCCCCTCGTGACGCCCCTTGACCTGCCCTTCCGCCTACAAATAGCCTTCGTCGCGAAACCCCCAGTACCGAGAGCCACGATACGGAAAACCTTCCAGAGACGCCGCCGCCACCAATCCCATCTCGGGGGATTCAGGAGATCGCCTCCGGCACCCTGCCGGAGAGGGGATTCATCTCCCGGAGGACTCTACACCGCCATGGTCGCCTCCGGAGTGATGAGTGAGTAGTCTAACCCTGGACTATGGGTCCATAGCAGTAGCTAGATGGTTGTCTTCTCCTCATTATGCTTCATTGTCGGATCTTGTGAGCTGCCGAACATGATCAAGATCATCTATCTGTAATGCTATATGTTGTGTTTGTTGGGATCCGATGAATAGAGAATACTATGTTATGTTGATTATCAATTTATATCTATGTGTTGTTTATGATCTTGCATGCTCTCCGTTATTAGTAGAGGCTCTGGCCAAGTTGATGCTAGTAACTCCAAGAGGGAGTATTTATGCTCGATAGTGGGTTCATGTCTCCGTGAATCTGGGGGAGTGAGAGAAACCTCTAAGATTATGGATGTGCTGTTGCCACTAGGGATAAAACATTGATGCTATGTCCGAGGATGTAGTTATTGATTACATTACGCACCATACTTAATGCAATTGTCTGTTGTTTTCAACTTAATACTGGAAGGGGTTTGGATGATAACCTGAAGGTGGACTTTTTAGGCATAGATGCATGCTGGATAGCGGTCTATGTACTTTGTCGTAATGCCCAATTAAATCTCACAATACTCATCATATCATGTATGTGCATGGTCATGCCCTCTCTATTTGTCAATTGCCCAACTGTAATTTGTTCACCCAACATGCTATTTATCTTATGGGAGAGACACCACTAGTGAACTGTGGACCCCGGTCCATTCTTTACATCTGAAATACAATCTACTGCAATTGTTCTCATCGTTCTCTGCAAACAATCATCATCCACACTATACATCTAATCCTTTGTTACAGCAAGCCGGTGAGATTGACAACCTCACTGTTTCGTTGGGGCAAAGTACTTTGGTTGTGTTGTGCAGGTTCCACGTTGGCGCCGGAATCCCTGGTGTTGCGCCGCACTACATCTCGCCGCCATCAACCTTCAACGTGCTTCTTGGCTCCTACTGGTTCGATAAACCTTGGTTTCATACTGAGGGAAAACTCGCCGCTGTACGCATCACACCTTCCTCTTGGGGTTCCCAACGGACGCGTGCTGTACGCGTATCAATCCTCGATCCGACACGATCTTCTTGGGCACTCCATGTTTACTCATGATCTCTTTGATGTAAAGATCGATGAGTTTCTCTCCTTTATCATGCTGATTTACCGCTAAAAAGTGTGCACTTTTCGTCAACCGGTCCACGATTACCCATATCATGTCCTTCTTTTTATTGGTCATGGGTAGTCCGGTGATGAAATCCATTCCTATCTCCTCCCATTTCCATTCTGGAATGGGTAAAGGTTGTAACTTTCCTTCCGGACTCTGGTGTTCAGCCTTCACCCTTTGGCAGGTATGGCATTCCGCCACATATTGTGCTATCTCTCTCTTCATGTTATTCCACCAGAATAGCTCCTTTAGATCAATGTACATCTTTGTACTTCCTAGATGTATGGAATATGGTGTTTGATGGGCTTCCCGGAGTATTACTTCCTTGATCTCAGCAATATCCGGAACGCAAATCCTCTTTTGAAACCATAGTGATCCTGATTCTCCTCGGTGAAATTCTGATGGTCTTCCCTCATCTATCCTTCTCATCTCCTCTACGATGAATGGATCGTCCAACTGACCCATCATTATCTCATTCTTCAGGTTAACATTTAGCTCATCGGCTACTTGCAAAGCCGATAGTCCTTCATGAGCTTCTTTCTCCCAAAGTTGTATCTGGGCTTGACTTATTTCCTTCCTCAACTCCAGTGATAACTCTTGTTCCACTCCGCCATTGCTCTTCCTACTTAAGGCATCTGCTACAACATTGGCCTTTCCTGGTGTATAATTGATGGTCAAATCATAATCCTTGATCAGTTCAAGCCATCTTTTCTGCCTCATATTGAGTTCCTTCTGAGTGAAGAAGTATTTGAGACTCTTATGATCTGTATAGAGCTCACACTTGGCTCCATAGAGAAAATGTCTCCATGTTTTAAGTGCAAATACAACCGCTGCTAATTCTAAATCATGTGTTGGATAGTTCACTTCATGAGGTCTGAGTTGCCTCGATCCATAAGATATCACTTTCCGATCTTGCATAAGTACGCAACCCAATCCATGCTTGGATGCGTCACAGTACACGGTGTAATCCTTGCCAACTTCAGGAACTGCTAACACCGGTGCCGTGGTGAGTTTCTCTTTCAGAGTTTGAAAACTCTTCTCACACTCCTCTGACCACACGAATGGTGTGTTCTTTCTTAACAGCTTTGTCATTGGTCCTGCTATCTTGGAGAATCCTTCAATGAATCTCCGATAATATCCTGCCATTCCTAGGAATCCTCGGATTTCCTTGACAGTCTTGGGTGCTTCCCATTCTAGAACTGCTGCTACCTTGCTCGGGTTAACAGCTATTCCATCTTTGCTAATGACATGACCAAGAAATTCCACTTGATCTAGCCAAAATTCACACTTGCTAAATTTGGCATAGAGTTGATGTTCTCTTAGTGTTTGCAACACTAACCTCAGATGTTCAGCATGTTCGGCTTTGTCTTTGGAATAGATCAAGATATCATCAATGAATACGATGACAAACTTGTCTAGATAAGGCATGAAAATCTTATTCATGAGATTCATGAAGATTGCTGGGGCATTGGTTAATCCAAAAGGCACTACAAGATATTCATGATGACCATACCTTGAAACAAAGGCAGTTTTCGGAACGTCTTCCTTCTTGATCTTTATCTGGTGATAACCGGATCTTAGATCAATTTTGGAAAAGACTCCCGCGCCTCTAACTTGATCGAATAGATCTTGTATTCTTGGAAGTGGATACTTGTTCTTGATTGTGACGTTGTTCAAATTCCTGTAATCTCCGCACATCCTTGTACCTCCATCTCTTTTATCAACGAAGATCACAGGTGATCCCCATGGTGAAACACTTTCTTGTATGAATCCTTTCTGTTCCAAGTCATCCAGTTGCTCCTTGAGTTCTTTCAACTCCTTAGGCCCCATCTTATATGGTGCTTTAGCAATCGGAGCTGTTCCTGGAATTAGGTCGATAGTGAATTCTATCTCCCTATCAGGTGGCATTCCAGGTAATTCTTTAGGAAACACATCCTGAAATTCATTCACTACAGGTATATCCTCCAACTTCACCTCCTTCATGCTGTTCAGCTGTAGCTCGACTTCGATCTGTGTATGCTTTTCTCCTTGGTAGATCATTCTACTTCCATCAGGGCTTTTCAAAGACACGGTCTTGTTCACACAGTCGATCAATGCTCCGTTAGCTTCTAACCAGTTCATACCAAGAATGACATCAATGTCCTTCATCGGTAAAATGAACAGGTCTGCGTCGAATGCGCACTTATTGATCATAATGACTTGTTTTTGTTTGGTATGGGTTACTACTATCGTTCCCCCCGCAGAAAGTATGGTTATGGGTGTATCTAACTTAGTGCAACTAATCCCATGTTTGATGATGAATTGCTGAGAAATGAATGATGTAGTTGCACCAGTATCAAAAAGTACTTTGCCAGGATGAGTGAGTATCTGGAGCGTACCTATCACTGCCTGATCGGAGTTAACCACCTCCTCCAAGCTGGTGCAGTTCAACATGCCGAAGGGTTTCTTGTTCTTCCAGTTCCCTCCGGTATTTCCTCCTCGGCTTCCTCCTCCTCCTGACTGACCTCCTCCAATATTTCTCTTGGGGCAGTCCTTCAGCATGTGCCCCTCCTGGCGACAACCAAAGCATATAATCCTTGGTTTCTTGCAATCCTTGGCAAAATGTCCTGTGAGTCCACAGCTTCTGCAAACTATTTGATTTGCAGTCTGAAATGCTTGGTTCTTCCTGCTACCGTAGTAGTTGCTGTTGTTGTTGTTGTTGTTGTTGTTGTTGTTGTTGTTGTTGTTGTTGTTGTTGTTGTTGTTGTTGTACCTTGGCTTGAAACTCAAGCTGGTATTGGGTTTGTTACTGACAAACCTCTTGGGCTCAAACTTGGCCTTCTTCCTCTTCTCCTCTTGCAGCTGTTTAAAGTCATCTTCAAGAGTGATGGCTGCATCCACCAACTCTTGGAACTCAGTTGCTCTCATCATACGGAGCTGTACCTTGAACTGGGGACTTAACCCCCGCAAGAACCTCTTCTTTTTCTTGTCCTCGGTGTTGACTTCTTCAACAGCGTACCGGGACAGCTTTGAGAATTCCCTGACATAAGTCAGGATGGCCTTATCCTTCTGCTCGAGACTTTCGAATTCTCGACGCTTCAGTTCCACAATGCTTTCAGGGACATTGGATTCCCTGAACTTCCTCGCAAACTCCTCCCAGGTAAACACTTTTCCAGCCAGATAAACGGCTACGATGTTGTCCCACCATGATGCGGCAGGTCCACACAACAAGTGTGTAGCATAACGAACCTTCTCCTGGTCATTGCAACCAACAGTATTGAGCTTTCGCTCGGTGTCCATAAGCCAGTCTTCCGCGTCCATTGGTTCGGGCGCGTATGCGAAAGATATAGGCTTGGTGTTCTGGAAGTCTGCTAAGGTGACTCCCTGATTCTCGGGTCTCTCTACCCGGTTCTGTTGCAGCAGCTCCTGGAAGAATTTATTCTGCTGCTCCAACGTGATACGTTGCCTCTCTTCCATCATCTGCATATACTGAACGAAGTTCTGCTGCGTCATGGGTGGTGGTGGTGGTGGAAACTGATTCCTGGCTGCTTCATCAGCCTCTTCCTTCTGTTTCGCCTCGCGCTCCATGCGCTGTGCTTCCGTCTCCTCTCCTACCGGTCCCGACATAGCCCCCTAGTTCTGCAACACAAGATGATACTCATAATTACTCCATGCGCAAGTTTTCTGAGCTCAACTTTGTGCACAGAACTAGTCACGCAATGGAAATCAAAAAGCAAATCCAAATCATACAAAACATATACCATGTATATACATACTTAAGTGGTCTTATTACAATACTCAAGTCGATGTGAGTATGCAAACTCACTTATTAAAGTATATGTACAAATTTCTACAAATATTACACACTACAATACACGTGGTACTTGTGTATTGTAGTCCCGCCTTCCTTGGTGGACTCTAGTCGATCTTCACTCCCGGTACATCCCAGGCTTCCATCCGGTCGAACGTGTCGTCCTCCTGATAGAACCTGGAACATAAGGTCTCCCCGTCGGCTGGTAGTCAGAATCAGATGATGACCCTAGGGAGAAATCAATGTTCACGAACTGATCATTCAGTGCATCATAGTCCACCCATCGGGTGTACTCCCCTGTAGCTCCACCATAGGTGTTTCCAACATTCATATTCGACTCAACCTGTGTAGGATACCCTCCATCTTCTTCCCCAGTCCACGGATAACTCTGGTGCTGGGTCGTGGCGTCCTCATTCATCTCCCCGTCATAATACACTGAAGTACTATGAGTTCCAGTATCAGACCCCCAACGCCAACCCGTGGAGTTTTCTATAGGAGTCTCGGAACACTGATTGTTTCCGGATTCCTCTCCACCCTCATATCCTCTATAGGAACTATTAAAATAGTTCCTGTGTGTATCTAACAGTGTAGTTTCTCGTTCCGGGTGGTCAATACTAATGTAGTCACCAGCTGAGTAGACTGGTGTGTGTACCTCATTCTCCATAGGTTCCTTCCCCCTAGTCTCCTCCTTGGGTTCAGTAAACTCCTCTAGCATTGTATCAATTGCTCCCGTCAAATGACGGTTCAACTGAAAGAACAATGATAGTAAGTTGCGGCTATTGTCCATGTATTTTGCAGCTTCTGCTGGTTTGCGTTTTGCATATTTGAAGTGGTTGAGCATGGGATCATCTTCCTCCTCCATATGAGGAATGTGGGTGAATTCGGAACCCATAAGCTCTTTCGTCTTATGTTCCCGAATATCAGTTATGGCTCTCATAACGGCTATATGGTAGGCTGTGTTGATAGTTCTGGCTTCACCTGCTGGCATTACTACGCTCATTCCCAAAGATTCGGGAAGTCGTAACCCTACCCTACACTTTGCCAATACAGTACCATCATAGTACATGTATTTCTTTACTTGGATCTGGGGATCACACCCAAATTCAAGTAACATGGCACGTAGAATATCTGCAAGTCCTCCTTCATATTCACTCAGTGTTGAATCCATCACTTTCACGTTTCGTCCCGGACGTGAACTTTCCATTGTTAGCTGTAGAAATAGAAAGAATATAAGATTAGTAATAATGCATCATAAAAGAGATAATAAAGAATTATCGCACTAAAAGATATGATTGTTGTATTCTCAATTGAATATACACCATATTTTTAGAGAATTCTTTACTAGTCCTATTTGGCTCCTAACGTTCGGTCCCATTTACTAGGTTCCAACCTAAGGTCAAAGCTTTTGCTCTGATACCAACTGTGGTGACCCTGCATACCACTGCATGTTGTAGTATGCCAGTCGTTGACATAACATTCACGAAGTACCATTCCGCAAATATTACATCCCTCAGAGTAGTACAACAGAACATAGCAGGTCCATAACACATTCATTTAATATTACAAGCATATTACACATATCGTCTTGGAGCTCCTCTTGGGTCCTAAGAGGAATACTCCTGGGTTCGAGGCGAACCCAACTTAACTTACAATATAGAAGTCTCATTAAGTTATACATTTATTTCTTCGAGCAGCTAAGTATTAAGAATTCACGCTGCTCGGCTACTACTACTACTCGATACGTTTAGGCTTGATCTCCTCCGGAAGCCTCCCCGGTTCCGTAGACTATGAGGTAGTCTACGCCTTCAATACCTCCAGAGAGGTCTGGTTCTTCATAGCCGATGATCTCGGCTCCTTCAGGGCTGTCGTAGTCCTCCTCCAGACGATTCAGACAATCTAAGCAAGGGATTTAAGAGTGGGATGAGTACGAGCGTACTCAACAAGTTCATTATAGATAAGAGGTGTTTAATGCACTAGCTACGATATTAGACCAGAAAGTCTAATACCAATGCAAGTTTTGATAAACATTTCTTCAAGAGATTGCTTTTATTTCAAAGAGCTATGTCCGTCAGCCTTCACCGGTTTACTAGAACTTCATGGAGCTCCTTTCCGGCCGCGTTCGTAGTTCCATATCCCGGAACAGGGAGTGACAGGTCACGGTTCTTTACACTCTGCAGAGGTGTGTTGCTTTACCCATAAGAGATCTTAACCTTGGTGCCAACCGGGCAGCTTTCCCGTCCACACTTCCTTCGGTGTGAGGCCCGGTATAAGGTCTAGCCAATCATGTTCCTCCGCTACCTCGAACACCCACCCTTTGTTGCATGCCCCGACCCTGGGTCCACGCCGGTCCCATTATTCCCGTAGATTTCAGGGTGAACCCCGACCACGACGTCAATGCAGGGCTCTACCATACATTCCTACGCCGGTAGCTGCAACCCATCATAGACCGCAATACCGTGGGGACTTAGGACTCCCCAGCCTCACCGCTTGCTCCTTCGGGTGACAAGTGTACTACGGACTATGCCGTGGGGACTTAGGACTCCCCAGCCTCACCGCTTGCCCCCTTGGATTACAAGTGTACTACGGTAAAGCGCATCCGTTGATGAACGAGAGGTGGAAACACTTTTGACTACTCCGTCCCACTCCGGATCTTATGGTTAACACGGTTATTACGGCACAAGAATCACTGGCGACATTTGTTGTTTAATCCTAGATGGATATAAACCCTTGCAATGGAACCTCCACCATATCAACACAATCCATGGTTCCATTGCCATCCACATAGTCATCTTCATAGTTATGAAAATAGGGGTTTTGGTTTTTATGCAATAGTGATAACCATAGTACTTTGCAAGTAATTTGATAGAAATACACAAATGACATGAGCAAGTGATGAACTTGCCTGAACACTGCAAAGTTTTGCAGTTGGATGGTGTGGACTGACCCTTGTCCTCTGTTTCTAAAAAATAGCATCATTGTCCGATAAGGGCAATGGTTAAAGAAGCAATTATGTATGATTCCAGTTTTAGGGTTTGTTCCCCCCTTCCGATGTCGTTATTATTTCATGTGAGAGGTTAATACTAAGAACAATTTGGGGATACTTAATTTAGGGTAAATACAATCCTTGAAATGTTGTCAAGGTGTTTTTAAAGTCCAAATACATTAATGGACTTATTTTTATTATTGAAAATAATAGGTGTGATTTAAATGATTATTTAAATCATCAAATTGAGACTTATTCTTAGTTGTCTTCAAAAATTCTCTTTGATATTTTATTTAGATAGAGAATTTTATGCTGATCAATTTTCATATTTTAATTATTTTTTTAGAGCCTTAGAACATTTCTTATGTATTTTCAAAGTTTCTGTTTTTATCTAATTTTGTGAAATGACTAAAATGCCCTTGGGCCCCACCTGTCAGGGTGGCCCAACGGGTTGAGTCTAACCCGAGCCGCCCCAACCGGCTCGGTCGGACTCAGTCGCTCTCTTCCTCTCCCCTCTCGCGAAACCCTAGCTCTCTCCTCTCCCGCGACGCTGTGGTCACGTGCGCCGTCGCCGCTTTATTCCGGCCACCTCCGGCCATCCCCGCCGGCGAGATCGGTCGCAATCGAACGGCCGCACGATGGCGCACTGATCGGTCCGCGCCGATCTGTGTTTCATCGCCTCCACCGTTCGCCCCCAACGCCTCTGCGACACGGCCGTGGTGATTCGTGGCGTTTCGTCGCCCGCCGTCGATCCAGGCATCGTGGCGTGGCCGTGTGCCTCGCCGTGGTTGCGCTGGAGCCTCTGCGCTCGGCGAACGCCTGGCTTGGACATGGCTTGGCGCTGCCGTGGCCAGGCTATGCCGCCGTGCCGCCACGGTGGCGCCGTGGTGCTCTGCTCCAGGTGTGTCACCTCCTTCTCTCCTGTCTTCTCTACCTCCTCTCCTTCCTCTGGATGCCTTGGCATCCACCTTGCTGTGCTTCTGCTGCTGCGCCTCTGTGCTATGCACCATGCCTGCCCTGGTGCTGCCTTGATGTGCTAACTGCTGCTGCCTACCTGCGCCATTATTCTAGCTGCTGTGCTTGTGCTACTGCTATGCGTATGCTGCTGCTGTGCTGCTGCCATGGATCCTAGCTACTGTGCTTTGCTGTTCTTCTTTATATCTTACTGTTGTAGCTCATGAGCATACTGTGATGCTTATGCTTAATTCATTTGCTCCTGTTGTTGCTATATGACTCCTGCCTCTCCTGTGTGTGCAATTCCTTGCCCCTGGCTTGATCATGATGCATGATCCTTGCAATTTTTTGCAAGTGCCAGTGCTCCTGTGTGCTATCTCTTGTGCTTATATTCATGGACATGCTCAATTGAGCCTAGCTGTTGACTTGACAGCTCCATCCCTTGATGGAGTGCTTCTGGATACAATTGTAATGCTTTTATTTACTTATCTGTGATACATTTGTTCATGTCATGTGGCTGATTTAAGTATCTGTCCATGTGTTGATACTAGAATGGATTCTAGCATGCTGTAGCAAGCTTCTGATGATCTTGTGATCATCAGTTGCTTGTAAAAGTTGATGTGCTCATTACTGTGCCTTACTGCTGCTCAATCTGTGATGTGTGTGTGTGTCACAGACATGTCTTTGGTGTGTCTTTGGTGCTTGCTCAAGCATCAGTTGATGCTTGCAGTGATGACTCTTACAGTTAATTTGATTGAGCTAGAGGGATGCCAACAGTTGTTGGGGACCCTAGCTCCTCTTTGAACCCATCTAGGTGATGATACAAATGCTTGGCTTGATGGTTTGGGCTGTTTCAGTGGTTGAGGTGACCCTAGCAGTAATCATATGCTGCTTTTGGGTAGCTCCCCTCTTGTTGGCTTGCTGTGGCTCACTAGATGCTTTCTGGGTGATCCTTTTGTTGGATTGCCAGTAGCTTTTGATGTTGACAAATAAAAATAGACACAATTTGTCTATCTGTCTGATGGTGTAGTGGTCATAGGTGCTAAGTAATTCTGGCTAGCTATATAGGATCATTTCCTTGCTGGATATCTTTGATTATGCCATTGTTTTGGCATAATCAATGTTCCCAGGGTGACTTCCTATTGGTTTCTCTCTTTTTTACTTGCACCAATTGGCTGTTAGCCATACGATGACTCACACAGGGTTTCTACCCTTTTCTGTTGCTGTGATTATGCATATGCTTATTTTATGAGCAAAACTTTGGCTTGCTCATGTTCATCAGTGTATACCTCACTCCAGCTCCTAGTATGAGTTGTTGGTGTAGAGGATTGCTTCTGGTTGATTTGGTTTGCTTGCCCTGCTCCTCCTTGCAAGCTTGTGAATCTTGGTTGGTTTCTCGGTGGTTCTTTGGAATAGGTGGAGCAGCTCTTGCTGTTCACCTGTTCTAGCTGTTCTTGATGTGTTCTTGCTGTTCTTACCCTGATGCTCCTTGTCGATGGAATGATTAGGGTTTGGCTGTGAAAAGCTTATGTATGCCTCTCCTATGCTTCTCTGGTCGACAGCAAGGCCTGGTCCTTTTTGGTGACTCTCCCAGGCTTGTGTGCTGTGAGGCATGCACACTAGCTAGTGAGCTGCCTGTGTGTTTGCTGCTTGGTACTTGGTCCAGTGAGTGGATCAGCTCGGCTGATCATGGTCATATCCTCTCACTTTCACTTTTCTTGCTAACCTGCCAAGTGACTTTGCCACTTGGCTTAATCCTTGTTTGGTCTTTGTGTGTGTGTGCAGGGACAATGTGATAATCAAGATGAAGATCAAGATCTTCTTGAGCAAGAATTACATGATGATCAACAATGTAGTTTAGGACATTTAATTGACTTGTAATTTTCCTATTTCTTTTTCCTTTTATTCAATTCATGTAATGTGTTGTAATATTTTATAATTCAATTCTGAATATTGTAAATGACAATGTATCATGTGTGATTATCAATAAAGCTCCAATTTTCCTTAATGAGCTTTGTATAATTGTTGTGTTACTTATAATCTTGATTAATGATAATTGTTTATTAAATTATCTCAAGTTTGAATTCTGTGATAACCATTTGATGTTTGAATTTGAAATTCAAATTCAAATTTGGTTTGAATTCATTCATACAACTTAATTTAGAATTCAATCATGCAACTTAAAATTATGATGCATCTTCTCTTCTCTCTTCTCAAAACCCTAATCTAGTTAAGTAAGAACAAGTTCATCGCACTCTCGAAACCCTAACCCTGTAAGGTGTCGAGAGAGAAACCTGTTCCCCCTCGATGCAGTTTTGTTTTAAAAGCGCGAAATTTCCCCGTAATTTACGATGCAATGCACATCCCTTTCTGAAATCTAACCCTCGATCGTCTCTAAACCTGGGACATTACAAAGAAGCATCATATTCATTCACACAAGACATTCTAGTGAACAACTTCCTCATATAATTCAACTTGAAACAAGTATAAGGTAATCACGAATAAAGGTGCATAAGAAATCATAATTGGTGATGGCAAACTTCGTTCTTGGTCAGAGAACAATTAACAGGTTATACTTATCTATCGAGCAGCGCTCTCATGTTAAAGTTTATATGGCATAACTTGCATACTCAATCATAATAATCTCTTCATAATCATTGAGAACTCTCAAAGCTATATTCATTCAGATAAAACTTGTACTAAACAGGGAAGAGTAAAGGACATGATGAAATAGATCACAATATAGATGGTTTGATCACAACAACTCAAATACTTGCTTAAGATGGAGGGAAATATGTTTACTGACTCAACATAAAGTAAAAGACAGGCCCTTCGCAGAGGGAAGCAGGGATTAAATCATGTGCTAGAGCTTTTTCAGTTTTGAAATCATATAGAGAATAAAAGTAACATTTTGAGAGGTGTTTGTTGTTGTCAACGAATGGTAGCGGGTTCTCTAACCCCCTTGCCAGACAAACTCTCGAAGAGCGGCTCCCATAAAGTTTTATTTTTGGGTGGCACTCCTTCCAACCTTTGCTTTCACAAACCATGGCTAACCGAATCCTCGGGTGCCTGCCAACAATCTCATACCATGAAGGAGTGCCTTTTTATTGTAGTTTTATTTAGATGACACTCCTCCCCTCCTTTGCTTTCTCAAGCCATGGCTAACCGAATCCTCGGGTGCCGTCCAACAATCACATACCATGGAGGAGTGTCTATTTGTAAAATTATGAAAGTTAATTAATTGGGACTGGAAACCCCATTGCCAGCTCTTTTTGCAAAATTATTGGATAAGCGGATGAAGCCACTAGTCCATTGGTGAAAGTTGCCCAACAAGATTGAAAGATAAAACATCACATACTTCCTCATGAGCTATAAAACATTGACACAAATAAGAGATAGTAAATTTTGAATTGTTTAAAGGTAGCACACGAAGTATTTAC
Source organism: Lolium perenne (assembly GCF_019359855.2). Classification (NCBI taxonomy): domain Eukaryota; kingdom Viridiplantae; phylum Streptophyta; class Magnoliopsida; order Poales; family Poaceae; genus Lolium; species Lolium perenne. Next base: position 243,855,912 of record NC_067247.2, on the reverse strand, counting down.
TTGGAATGGCAGGAAATACCATGTAGTAGGTAGGTATGGTGGACACAAATGGCATAGGTTTGGGTTAAGGTTTGGATGCACGAGAAGCATTACCTCTCAGTACAGGTTTTTGGCTAGCAAGGTTGATTAGAAAGCATAAGAGTTGAGGGAAATAAACAAATATACATGTGATAGAAACAATCATGCATCTTCCTTAAAAGCACAAACAATTTTAGCTTTAGAATAATAAGCTTAAGAGCTAGCAAGAAAGAAAGACAATGAAACAACATATCTACATGTATTTCTCTTTTCTACTTAAACCTCAAAGTGTTGTTGCTATTGACCAATGCTAAGTTTGCCAAAACCAAATAGATTTATTCAATGCTCCCAAAGTGATACCAATACTAATAACAAGATCAATCATATAATACAGATTGCAAACTAAAATAAGATGTGCAATACGTAAATGATAAGACTTCTCATTAATATTCCATAACGATAACTCACACGAAGGGATACATAGACAACCAACTAAAGGAGAGATACTTCCACACTGCAACACATCTTATATGATAACTTCCCTACTCATGATATGACACTACTTGACAGTAAAAAAGTAAAAGATAGTGATGATGTGATACCGCGACACTCCCCCAAGCTTGGAACAAGCCAAGGGGATGCCAATACCGATGATGAATTACTCCTTCGGCGGTGGTGATGATGAATTCCCATCATCAGACTTCCAAGGAAGAGGCTCTCCATCAACAAACGACATCTTGGTCTCGGGAATCCTGAAACTAGCAGCATAGCTTATGTGTTTAAACCTGTTTTCATACTCACAGTTTTGATTCTGAACATCATAGAGTTGAGCTTGGAGTTTGTTGGTGGTGTCGTGAAGCGAGAGGATGTCGTCCCACAGTTTTGCAGTCTCCTTCTTGTGTCCATCAATAAGTTCAGACACAATCTTGTGGAAGATATCCACCTCACGCTCAGCCATCTTCTTGTAGTTGAAGACCTCTTGTTCTAGCTTCTCCATCCTTTCTTCCAAGCTTCCTTCTCCTTCAGGACCCTAAACATCTTTGATCTGCAACTTCCCATCTACGAGCAGCAATTCCTTGGGGTGCATCTTCAGCTCGTTCATGTACGGGTTGACGACGTCCTCAAAGAAGTTGTCCTTCGGAGTTCCCGATGAAGACATGATGGCTCTAGATCCGAAGCAGATCCTGGCAGAAACAGCTAGAAACAAAACACGTTGAGAAAACGATATACGGACCTCCAGGGGTCCGGGAGATTATATAGCAGGAATTTTTACGTCAAAAGGAAAATACCAGGTCGAACCAGAGTCGGAGAGGGGCAGCGAGGGGCTCTCCTCATAGGGCGGCGCGGTCAGGCTGGGGCCCGCGCCGGCCTATGGTGGACGCCCTCGTACGTCTCCTCCACTCCGTTTCGATCTCGTAATTTTTCATATTTTCCAAAAACAGCAAAAACATTGTTCGGAAAGTAAAAGGCGGACTTCTTATTACCAGTACTGTTACCTATTCAAAGTCGAACATTGTTCGGAAAGTAAAAGGCTTTATATAGGCCAGAGGCATGCGGTGGCCGTGGGACGCGTGGCGTCGCCATTAATGTGGTTGGCGGAGGTGGGCTGCGGCCGCTCGGCAGCCGAGGCATCGCCATTGGCGTGGCGCAGACTGCCGAAGCGACGACGCAGTCACTGACGCGTTTGAGAAGACGTATCGACGCAGAGTCGCTGCCAGGCGGGCCCGACGAAACGTCCGCCAGACACGAGCAGACACTTTTCGGACGTTCGCGGAGACGCATCCGAGACGCATATTTGAGCCAGGTTTGCGTCTCCGAGGACGGCCCGGTCATTTTAGATCACCCCGCTGGAGGAGATGCCAGACGCATTCCGGCATGGCAGATGAAAACGATTACTCAGCGTCGTCGCGCCACTGGAGATGCCCGAATAAAGCGTGGTCCTCGCTAGCCGTAGGACGTCCCACGCGAGTAGTGTACGTGTGACATTGCCGTTCGGCATGGCTAGCAGCTAGCAACTGCGCCAGATCCATGCATGTGATGAGCAGGGCCAGGGCGATGCGGTGGAGACACGAGTCGGCATCGAGATTGTTCCCTTGTCCGCGTGTCCTCGCACGCGTCCGCCTCACCCCGTCCTGGTCCTAGACTCGCCACGGACGCGGACTTTCCCAAGAGACGGGGCTCACTAGCTCGTGGGCGTGCTGCAAAGTCCAACCACGTCCCTTTCCTGATGGTTCTGCTATGCCCATTTTCTCCATACATTTCTCGCCAGGTATAGCGCGTCGTCCTCTACAGGCTTTATTATTGACATGGCTACTTCGTTTCCTGATTTGTAGATATTTTATTCCGAGCTCAGCTTGATCAAAGGTTTTGTTTACTACTACCTCCGTTTCAAGGAATAAGGCGCACGCGTATTTCAAGACGAACTTTGACCATAAAAATTGAGCAATAAAATCTTGATTATATTATATGTATATAGTATCGTTGGATTCGTATTGAAAAACATTTTTGAATGATACTAATTTTATACAAATAATCTTTATCTATTTGAAGTAATTCTTGGTCAAACAAAAAGCTCGTAAAACGAGGACACTTTATTCCTTGAAACGGAGGTAGTATGAATTACGTGGCCAAGCTGGTGGAGTCTGACTACTTTGTTTACCTGCCGAAAGGGACGTGCAGATATTTCTGAACCGTAAATATTAACAGAGCCAGTGCATATAAAATTATAGTGTCCACATCCTACATAATTTCTTTATAAGTTAAATGATCACTCAGATGGCAAAATATTATTCTCAGAAAACTAGTATTCCATTCATTCCTTATTAGTTGTCGCTAAAACAGAGGGAGAAAGGGAGGGAGTAAAAAGCTAGGATAGGGATTTGGTGTACATGGGCACCATTGCTCTCTCCACTTTCAGATTTTTAAATTTTTTAAAATTTCATATTTCTATTTCTCCAAAAAATTATGGCATTAAATATGTAGATAGATATGTACACGAGGAGGCTACGTAAAAAAGTCTCGGTAAAAAATATTTTAAATCTTTAGAAATACAAAATAAACAAATTTCTGATAAAAAATATACTATTTTAATACTATTGTACTACCATTTGCTGCCACAAATTTATCTTTTTTATATTTCCTAAAATACAACGTATTTTTTAACGGGACTTTTTGCATACACACATACTGTACATATCTATCTATATATTTAACACCGTAATTTTTAGAGACAAGGAAATGTGAGATATTTAAAAAAATTAAAAATCTGAAATTGAAGGGAGCACTGGTGTCCATGTGTCAAAGACACTTTTTGCTCTATCTTATATTTTAAACTTAGACATTCTATGTGTCTTATATTTTAAAAACAGAATAAAAACATAAACATGGCATATCTTGTTAATATTAATATATTTTCTAGAAAAAAGTTAAGCAGACTCAACAACCACGTCGATTCAGTTATTAAAATAGGTGTGCATCCGATTGACAAAACCCTAGGGAGAAATAAAAGAGACATGAAGTCGACGTGATGTATTGACCGCACCAGGCCTACATGAAACCGGGAGCTACCCGTGGTTTGAAGGAAATCAATTATCGCTCTCTGGGACGTAGTTTTCTCTATCGTTTTCCGCTCCACCCACTGATTCGTTGTTTACTGTACTTGATATGCCACCACACCAGGTCCATCCATACATACAGTACACTAGAAGTGCTAGCCGAAACAGATGACGTGTTATTGTATTCAACTCGATATGTCAGTTCATACTACAGTTAAATATTAACAAATTATAGTATTTTAATAAATTTAGAGATATAACATGCGTGTAAGACAGATTGACAGCTAAGTTAGAGCTCGGTTTTCGTCGTGATTCTCCGATGTGTTACACCTGAGTTGTAATTGAGTTTTCTACTACGATTTTTACATTTATACAGAAGTTGCATATATATTGGCTCAGTAGTTACCCAATGGTCAGTGACATCAGAATTATCAGATGAGCCCTGCCCACACTACATTTAAAAAAAATCTCAACTATACGTATGCACTCCTTTTTTTCGATAATGAAGAGCAGTAACAAATATCTTTCTCTTTTGAACATTCACAAAAAGAAAAACAAAGGATATGTCAGGAAAACCAGAAATGAAGTTCATGAACAGGAAACGACCACTCTAGAGGCTACAAATACACGAAACCACCCTCTCGGTCTCTACACCTGCTCCTGCTCCTGCTCCTCTTCCCCTCCTTCCCCTCCTTTGAGGAGCAGCCTGCCAAGAAACCAAGCAGGTCACCAGCCTGCAAGACCTCTTCTACGTCTCGCCCTCCAGATCTTAAGAAATATACATGGCGGTGACGGTCAGGGCCATGGCGCGCAAGTTCGACGTCGCCTTGGCCAGACGGTCGCCGTGGCAGACAGGCAGTCTGGACGGCCTTCCGTCGCCAAAGAGCCCGCTGGACCGCTCGGTGGCCCGAGGGTGGTTTCACCGCGAGACCGGCGGGGTCGGGCTCGGCATCCTGGCCGCGCTTGAGGCGCAGCCGTCGCCTGCGGCGTCGAAGGTGTCTGCGTCCATCGCCATCGCGTCTCCGCGCCGTGCCGTGCGGCTAGAGATCTCCGAGCTCGGATGCAGCGGGCGGTGCACCACCAGCTTGTGCGGCGCCGGCGAGCCGTTCCGCGTGGCCGATTTCCTGGGGTGCTGCGACCGCTGCCAGCGGCCGCTGGACGGCAAGGACATCTTCATGTACGGAGGGGATAGGGCGTTCTGCAGCACGGAGTGCAGATACCAGGCCATCGTGAACGACGAGTTCCAAGAAGAGAAGGAGCGCAAGCGCCGCGCCCGTGCCCGCGCCGTTGCGTTTGACGCCCCGAAGGAGCCGGAGACTGCTGGGCTCTCCTGCGCAGACAGCAGGCAGATCTTCTTCACCGGCATCGGGGTCGCCTGAGGGCTGAGGGCTGAGGGCTGAGGGCTAAGGCCTAAACTCCAAAGGATTAGAGGCCTTAGGCAACAATGACCACCAGTGCAACGTAAAAAGGAAAGAAAAAAAATAACATTACCGGGAAATTGTAGAGAGTGCAAGGAATTTTGTTTATTCCTCTTGCAAGAGATGCAAGAGAGGCATGGATTTTGGCCTTTGATCCAGATATTTTGGATTATTATTTTTTCTCTGGGTTTGATGTTTTTGGAGGAGAAATGATGAGGGATGTCCTCATGTCTCCTCTGCCAAAAAAACAATAATATGAGTTGCTCACCTTACTGATTATTTTCATGGTACTTCTTGGATCTTGAGATTTTTTGTTCACTGTCGTCTTTTTTTGAACCGAGGCAAAAAATTATATTAATATAGGAGGAGCAAACAAAGATCTGGCTGACGCCAACAACAAAAACAAAAGAAAGGGGAAGGAAGAAACTCTAAAACTAGAGAGAAAGAAAAAAGGGTTAGCTCGCGAGCTCCGTAAGATTTTTTTGCTCCGGCAAGAATCCAATCTCTTTCTTATTCCCTGATTTTGTGCATGGTGACCGAAGTCAAAAAGAATTTATTATTTATTATTGAATACTCGCTCATTTCTTTCCTTCTAAATCTCCCGGATGATAAGAATGGCAGTCTGTAACCCTTTGGGAGAAGAGGAAGGAGTCTGGCGTGCCACTAATTCAACACTTTCTGCCTACCCAACCCAAGGCAACGGAGAAGATCCGGGCAAGAAAGCCGTAGCAACCCATATCCTTCTGGAGAAACGTTCGAAAAGGATATGTCGCGCCGTCTCGGGGGTACATCTACAAAGGTGACAAGAAGGTTGGTGCGGCCACCCCCGTTTGGCGAGACTGTCCACGGTCCAAAGGCGGTTTTGAACGGCGAGCCAGGCGAAGAAGCGACATTTCGCTGGAGCCCAAGTTTCCCACACGAGATTGCCGAAGGAGCAGGGCAAAGCGGTTAGGAACTGGGCCTTGTAGGCAAAACTAGTTGCGTAGCAGCCATTTGGCGACATGGTCCAGATGATGGAGTCTAAAATGCCAGGGGATAGCTGGATGGCTGAGAGTAGATCCCAAGGCGGACATATTGCTCCAAGTGCTCGACAGTAAAAGAGTCAAAATTTATGCCAGCAACCCAATTCTGACCCTCGAGAGCATCCCGCACAGACCGATTCTTTCTTTGAGAGGCTATGAAAATCAAGGGGGCGATGATCTTCGGAGGAGTACCATCCAACCAAGAGGAGGACCAAAAGGAAGCTTTAGAACCATTGCCAATGGTGACCCGAGTAGCGGCGTTGAAAAGATCTCTGTCGGTGGCATCATTAGGGATTTCAGATCCTACCCACGGTTTTTCCGGCGCCTTCCACTCATCCCACAACCATCGGAGTCTAAGCGCGCGAGAGAACTTCTCCAGGTCTAGGACCCCAAGGACACCCAGATCTCTTGGACGACAACTTTATGCCAGTTGACCTTGCATTCCCCCCCCCCCCTCTCGACTTCCTTGCAGGCCCAAATCATACCGCGACTGATCTTGGCGAAGGCCTTTAGAATGCTCTTGTCCACTCTTAAGGCAGATAATAGGAAAATGGGCAGTGAGGAGAGAACCGACTTCACAAGAGCGATGCAGCCTAGCCCAATTTAGAAATTTGCCCTTCCAAGGGTTCAAACGTGCAACCGCCTTATCGATGAAGGGTTGGAGATCCGTCCGCCTTAGCCTCCCAAGTGATAGAGGCAGGCCCAGGTACTTGAGTGGAAACTGAACAGTAGTAGCAGGGAAGTTTGTTAGGACCGACGCAAGGTCAATATCGGAGCAATGAATTGGGGCTATGGAGCTTTTTGCCATATTTTTCACCAAACCGGACACCTCCCGGAAGTTCTGAAGGATATTGGCCAGGGCCGAGACGTCGTGCTCGGAGGGGGTCAAGAAGATGGCTGCATCGTCTGCATATAAGTAGACCCGAACCCTGCAAGCCGCCAGGCATCTCATGAAGAAGACCGGAGTCTGTGGCCCTTTCTAGAATTTTTTGAAGGGGGTCGATGGTGATATCGAAAAGAAGGGGCGAGAGGAGATCCCCTTGTCGCAGGCCGCACTAGTTGAAAAAATCCTTTCCAGGTCACTGTCGTCCTTGACAAAGCTTCATCCATGGGTGTCTACTATACTGACCTCATTAGACTAGTAGGCTAATAGCGGGTCCCTACGTGATAAGCTCAACCATGATTAGCTCTGCACTTTTATTCCATTCGCCTGTGATACTCAAATCAAGAAGATTTGTGTGTTAGATGTGCTCAAATCATCGGGGAGCTTAAAATCTAGGTCTCATGCTTGGACCAAGTTTTAAGAGAATAAAAACGCGATATGAATTACAATTTAGAAGTTTAGGAAGCTCTGGGTCTGGCCTCTTCGTCCACGCGAGTACTGCTTACTTGTAGATCTCGCCCACCATGGTGTTAGAGATATATTTGGTATAGGTATATTAGGTAGTCTAGGATTTGTAATCTCTACCTACCATATCTCTAGGAGAGCTATCTTAGCCTCCAAGTCTTGTACCACTATATATACTCGCCCATGAGGCGCAATACAACATCCAACATATTCCGCATATCTCTCTCCCTCTCTATCCTTCTACATGGTATCAGAGCGGCGCCGATCCTAACCTAGCCGCCGCCCAAGCTTCCGCGCCGCGCCGCCCCCGGGGAGGTCGATCTCCATGATCTACTCCGGGGGCCGCGCAACCCGTATGAGGGTTCGTTCGCCGATCTGTTGATCCGCTGCCCTCGAGTCTTTTTTTTCCAATCTGTAGATTGGTTTTCTTTTTGCTCCGCCGGTCGCTCGACCGGCGATTTCTTTTTGGTTTTACCGATCGTAGATCGGATTGAGTCGCCCATCGCCGCCGTCCACTTGCGCCTCTACTCCGACAACGGCATCGACCTACACCGGCCATACCCGCACGGGACAGTCGCACGCGCCGCACACGGGGCGCCCCTACGTGCGACGCAGCAGGCTGTCTCGCTCGTGCGGTCTCCATCGCCGGCTCGTCTCCACCGTCATCGCCCGGGACATCGTCGACAACGTCGCCATCGACTCCGATCTGCGCGTCGTCCATGCCATGGCGCATATCGCGTCGCCGTCGGTCTGATCAACCGACCCCGCGCACGTCTACGCCAAGCACGTCCCCGAGCACGCGCCTACCACCGATCGAGCATCGGGGTGCCGCTGCGTCGCCCCTTCGGGTCGCAGCGCCGCCGCCTTTGGTCCACGCTGCTAGCTAACGACGCGCCTTCTCAGGCACGTACGTCGCTGGTGGCGTCCCGCCGCTGCACCGACTCGCGCCCTGCAGCTACGCCGGCCCCTCAGGCCGTGGCGTCGCTGCACGCGGTCACCTTCGCCGTCCCCCGCGCATCGACGTCCGAGGCCGCCACAGCGCCGCCCCTTCGGCGCGGGCCGCCTCCGTCCGCACATGGTCTTCGTCACGCCGCCGTGTCTTCCTCGCCTACTTCGTGTACCGCCGCCGCGCCTCCACCTCAGGTCGCCGCTGGGCTCGCCAACCACTTCAGGTCGCGTTGGGCTCGCCGATCACCGCAACGCCCGTCTAGGCGTCCAACATGACCACCCCTGGTCACCGCCGGATTAGCCGCCTTCTACGTCTTCGTACACTACAACTTTGCCGCCAGCGTCCTCGCCTCTTCCCCGACTACGTCACCTGCTTCTCTACTCCGACACCCTTCGTCGAGACTCGCCTCTTCCCCGACTACACCACCTTCTGTTCTACTCCGACACCCGTCGTCGAGACCTCCTCTACTAGTCTACTCTGACATGGCGCGCACTTTGTAATGTTCCCTACCCCTGCACGCCCAGTACTGGCAACACCGGTACGTGCCTTCGTCCCCGACGCGTTCCCGGGCCTGGCAAGCTCGGACCGGCGCCTCGTCTTCATCGGCTTCGACGACGTCTTCATCGGCATCGCCTCTACGACTGCCTCGACGCGTCACCGCCGAGTTCTTCTATGCATACTCGGTTCTGGCAAAACCGGAGTATGCCTTCGTCCCCGACGTGCGCCTGGTTCTGGCAAAACCATGGTTGCACTTCGTCCTCGACGGCTCAGACTGCATCGACTTCGGCATCGACACCCTCTCCACGACTGCCTCGGCGCGTCTCCGTCACTCTCCTCGCACACCACCTCGCCTGCGGCTACATCGACACCGGCTCCCGGCCACGACATCGACCACGGCAATCCCTCGCGCGGCTCCCTCAACCAAGGTTGCAGCACCCACGCTCTCGGCTACCACGACATCGGCATAAAGGGCTACCACCTCGCCTGCGCCTCACCAGCTTCTTCTCCAGTCTGACCGTCCGCGACGCTACTCTTGTTCACGTCGCTACCGCTACGACTGCGGGGGGGTGTTAGAGATATATTTGGTATAGGTATATTAGGTAGTCTAGGATTTGTAATCTCTACCTACCATATCTCTAGGAGAGCTATCTTAGCCTCCAAGTCTTGTACCACTATATATACTCGCCCATGAGGCGCAATACAACATCCAACATATTCCGCATATCTCTCTCCCTCTCTATCCTTCTACACATGGTAATGTCCCTTTAGCAGTTTAAGATCCGAAGGCCACGGTACACCGAGATCAAGAACACAAGCTCAACTGTACATTGATAGGGTTTGTTTTATATCATCGGGTTAAACTAGTTTTCCCCGATATCTATATGCAACATTGATAGGGCTGAGCTGTTGCAGCTGGGAAAGAAATGCAAATGGAGAGACCCCATGCTATTTGAGCCGCGCATTGTAAGTGTCGTTAAAAGTTGGTCTCGCTTTGAAGAAAAGTCAAGCATGCTTTTACAGGACATGAGGTCTTTCATAACTCATACATATATGCTCTCTCTGTTGAATTACATGCCACCAAATTTGACACCTACTAGACCTTGACAAATATTTATGTCACCTATCAAGATGCTGAACAACTCGAGTTTCTAAAGTGGCTGCATAATGTTCATCTTCCTCAAGATGAAAATTGCTTGGTTCTTGGTGATTTTAATCTTCTAAGATCACCACAAGATAGGAATAGAATTGAGAATAGAATTGAATTGGACTAGAAATTCCAAATCCAATATAGAAATGAATTGGCTCCCAATTCAAATTCTGTTGTTTGGATGTGCTCAGAATTTGCTGTTTGAATCAAATGGTGCACCCAATTTGAAATGTTTTTTGGATGTATAAGTTTGGAGTTTGATGTATTTGTGAATTTTCTCCACATGACCTGCCCAGCTGGACGAAGCTAGAAGGGGGCTCACCCGCATCGTGCTCGAGTTCGCCATGGCTCGCGAGGCAGCCGGTGGCCAGTGGTGGCCAAAATCAGCCGGCTATAGCCGGGATCGATAGGTTCCCCTCAAGGTTGGGGGAATCCCGACCACGCGGCGGACATCGAGAGGAGCTTCGGGGCGTGCCAGACTCGGCCGGATCTCCTCCAGGGGCACGCATCAGCGACGGATTCAGGGGCACGCCGGCGGCAGCTGTTGCAGATCCCCGGTGGCGGCGGTTGCAGGTGCACGCGGAGGTTGCAGGGGCACGCCGGTGGCGGTGGTTGCAGGGGCATGTCTGCTGTTGTGGTTGCAGGGGCACGTCGGCGGCGGTGGGTGCAGGGGCACGCCGACGGCAGTGGTCGGGGACAGGGAACCAGGTCCGGGCGAGGGGAGGAGAGGAAAGGGAGAAGAAGAGGCACGCGCCGCCGGTCGCTCCCATCCGAAGGAACGCGACGACGGTCGCGAGGCTCTATTTCTCGAGCGAGGAAGAGGCATGCTCAGTTTCCACGGGATTCCGAGGGTGTGAGCTCAGAAAGTCTCGCGGGGCGTTTACACAGGCCGAAGAGGTACGTGGAATTGGGCTCAGTTTCCAGGCTAAGATTCAGAGGCCTATCGAAACGGTGGAAACTGACCACGAATTCTAGATTCGCTGATTCCGAGCCCAATTCTACGCATCTAAACACAGCGTTGGGGAAATATAAATCAGATGTTTTTGTTTAATGCGGCCATTAGCCACCTTAGGCTGGTTGATATTACACTCAAAGGCACATCAACCTGGCGGAGTGCTGAGCACAATTCAAATAGCTTGATAGCTTAGCTTTTCTGGCTCTTATGGCCTCTGTTAGTTTCTGTTCTCTAGGGTTTCACGATGGTCCCCAGTGTGGGTTTATATGGCTTAGGGTGGTCAGGAACGACGATGAGCATCAGCGACAGGCGGCCAGGATATGGTGGATGTGCGGCTAGGGTTTCGATGCCCGAATCTTGATGGTCCGACTGGCTACGGACTCCACGACCATGCGCTAGGGTTCTGGGACGGCGCTCGCATCAGGCTCGTCCTTATCGGCGTTGAGGACATGGAGTTGGCCGTCGTGGTGGCGGCCTCGCGCCAGTGGAGAAGACAAAGTCGACGACTTTGTCCCTTTGATATTTGCGAAACAGTATGTGGGCGGGCTGGTTCTGATTGGTGGGCTGGGCCAGTGCTGGGCTGCTGCTGGGCTCTGTGGCCATCCAGGTAAGCTCTCTCCTATTTTCTATTTTCCATTTTCTACTTTCTATTTTGGTTTTAATTCCTTATTTGAATTTCCATTTGTTTTGCAGAGTTTTAAATGTGTGAATGATCTTCAAAGTTATCAAGATCCTACTAGAAATACTTTAAAGTACTAGAATATTATATAAGTGTATTGATGTATTTGTTGATTACATATTATTGGAATTATACTAAGCACTTTAATAGTCTTGATTTTATGTGCTAAATTCTTTTAAGAACTTGGAAATTAGTTTAGGTTTTATTTTTATTACTTTGAAATAATTAACTTACAAACTATAGCTTATTGATTTGATTTCTTATTTAGGATGGGGATTTCAGAGACATGATTTCATGTGGTTAACTATTTCTAAAAGCCTGTAATTTATTTTGGATTTAATCCAAAATTAATAATATGGTTTTCTTAAACCTTTATGTGAAGTGATTAGGATAAATCCTATTATTCTTATGTATTTGTTCTTCATTGATATTTTGGAAATATAACATGAGGGTGTAATCATGATTCATTTTTATATATTTGGAGTTGCTTTCCAAGAATATGGTGGTGAATACCATTCTTGGAGTTGGGATCTAAGGTTTAGTATTAGGACCATCTTATGCTCACCAAGTTGCTAAAGGCTAGAGAATTGGTTTTATCTCTCACAATAAGTTGACTACTACCATTATCATTAATCTAGCTTTGAAATCTAAAGTGACTAGGTTCTCATCATGGTTGCCTTTGGTTATAAGGATGAATGGTTATTCATTCCATATTAAGTATAGGTTTTGGCACTAAGGTTTTCTTAGGTTCACTAATTGAGGAACAAGTGGAACATAGATGTGGTAGGATTCTGCTTATGATCACCAAGTGATTCACAAGTTAGGATTGAGATATTAGTCTAGGGTTGCTTACTAGTAATCTCCCTATGATTTCATGTGGTGAATGATATCTGCTTATCATATAGGGTTTTATCTGAATACCGATATACTTGCAAAGCATGATCATGCATTAGACATGGAAGAAAGTCCAATTCTCATCCTTGAACTCTTGGGAAATTTCACTTTCAGTCCCAAAATTTATTTTTAGTCTAGAATGAACCTTGAACTCTCATAATAGTTCATTTTTCATCCCTTTGCAGTTGAGTTGAGTAAATTACTAGCGTGGAAAGAAAATAATAGGGAACCGACCAAATTGGTTTAGAACCAGATCAAACCCAAAGTAGCTGAGATGTTAAACCAAACGTCACAATGCAAAAAAACAACGAAACCTTTGGGTCCCTAAACCAGTCTCTTGCTTGATTTCTCTCCCTTCTAATTCACGTGAAGCGTTGCGCCACAAAGGTCTCCTTGTTTGCTTATCAACATCGTCCCGTCTCTCTACCCTTGCACCATTACCTTGAGTTTTTGGGCACCTATGGCAGATATTTGCCTAGCTCAATCGGGGTAAGGACTAAAAGTGAATGATTCTGAGAGTTCAAGGTTCATTTTAAACTAGACAGAAGATCTAGGACCAAAAGTGAACTTTCACTAGAATTCAAGGACCAAAAGTGGACTCAAAATTGTCCACAGCTATTGCATACAGTTCACCATTGAATGGGGTAATGCAACGCAAACCATGGTTCCCGATCGAAAATCTTCCATCTTCCCAATCTTCATATATATCCTTCGTTGGAGTGCTCTCATCGACCCAACTAATTTCGTTCGGGTAATGTGAGCAAACGAAGACCATGGTCGGGGATTTGATTACAGCGACTGAATCCAGAAAAACAGATGGCATCTGCGCCTCAAACATAGTGTTCGATGCCTTTGTGAGTGGGTTCAGAAGCCGTATTTGTGCGGCTGGTTCTTCTGGGCAAGCACGATGACGCCACGGCAAAAGCCGATGAAGTAGTATCTAAAATATATTGATGAAGATAACATTCAGCACTAAGATTGAAAATAAGAATAGATTAACCCTATATATATGGAGGAATTTGGAGGAATTTGAACCTTGCACGAACTTCCGATAGATCTATGGTGACGTAGCGGGATGTGCCGAGTTGGAGGAAGGTGAACTCAGCGGCGCATGGAAGGGCGTGGTCTACCATGATCCATTAGTGCAGGTGCCCGTCGGGCTTAGGTAAACCTGAGCGCCAATTTCTACAGACTTGCCTCATAGCAGAGTAGGCGTCCACGTACTCCTCATTCACCAGTAAGCATTCGCCGATCTTGTGAAGTGGTCCGTCACCCATGAGAGAGGCCCAGCTCACGGAGGCGCCGCGCTTGGATGCGCCGCCCTCGGAGGCGACGGTCTCGGCAGCGATGGGCTCGACGGCGACGGGCTCGGAGGCGACGGGCTCGGAGGCGACGGGCTCGGAAGCGACGGGCTCGGCGGTGACGGGCTCGGATGCGACGGGCTCGGGGGGCAATGGCCGCCGGCGCATTCTTCTTCTCCATCGCCGGAAGGGCTTGTACGGCAGTTGGGGTTTTTTCCTTCGATTTGGAGAAGTTGATGGGACGTGAGAGGCGTGGTTTCGTGCGTGAGCGAGAATGAGACGACTGTGTGCAGAGGGAGGGAGAGAGGGGCTTACGCGTCCTACGCGTCCACTATTGCACGTTTGCACCGCGACACGCGTCAACAATGACACGTCTTCCACTTCTGCACCGCAACACGCGTCCTCGAGTCTAACCCTGGAAATTTAGATATACTCAGGTATACCCTCGAGTCATATACTAGCATTTTTTGTGTGCTCAGTTTTCCCCTTGAGTGCTAATACTGGCTAGTGCAATATACTCAGTTTTACCCTTAAGTGGCTGGTCAACAGAGTCAACAAATGGGATTAACTAGTTAAATGAGTTATTTAATGTGTAAAAAATTCCAAAAAAGAGTGGCACTTACTCATGGAGTCTTTACCACAAATTGCCACTTCTCAAATCATAGATAAATCAAGTTTTACCACAAATTGCCACTTCTCAAATCACCTAGTAGCTATGAAGGTGCATGGTTTTCCACAATAAGCCCTACCCAAAACAGCTTTTCCCAAAACACACTGATGACCCACAAGTATAGGGGGTGTATCGTAGTACTTTCGATAAATAATAGTGCCGAACCCAATGAGGAGCAGAAGGTGTTGACAAGCAGTTTCGATGAAGGATTCACTGTAAATGCTCACAGACAAGTTTTCGGGAGGTTTTGATATAGCAGATAAACAAAATACAAGTAAGTAAAATGCGAGAATAATAATTGCAGCAAGTGGGCCAATCCTTTTTAGCACAAAGGACAAGCCGATTTGTTTACTTATGATGACCAAACGTTCTTGAGGACACACGGGAATTTAGTCTAGTGCTTTCACTTTATATAGTTGATTAATCTTCATTGTTTTGATAAGTGTTGTGTGGGTGAACCTATGCTAATGCACCACCCTTCCTAGGACTAATACATACTTGTGATTAAACCTCTTGCAAGCATCCGCAAATACAAGAAAGAAATTAAGATAAATCTAACCACAACCTTAAACTCTGAGATCCTGCTATCTCTCATGCATCGATATACCAACGCTGGTTCAGGTTGCTGTCACTCCGGCAACCCCACAATTAGCAAATGAATACAAGATGCATTCCCCTAGGCCCATAAAGGTGAAGTATCATGTAGTCGACATTCACATGACACCACTAGAAGAATAACACCACAACTTAAATATCAAACCATTAAATATTACTCAACTTCACCCATGTCCTCAAGAACTAAACGAACTACTCACAAGACATCATATGGAACATGATCAGAGGTGATATGATGATGGATAACAATCTGAACATAAACCTTGATTCAATGGTTTCACTCAATAGCATCAATAACAAGGAGTAATCAACACCGGGAGAGTTTTCCCTATGAAATAATCAAGATTCAACCCTAGATGTTACAACGGAGACGAGGTGCAGCGGTGGAGATGACGGTGTCGGTGGCGGAGATGATGATGATGATGATTCCAATGAAGTCCAGCTCGATGACGGTGACGATGGTGATGATTTCCCCCTCCGGGAGGGAATTTCCCCGGCAGATTTCTGTCTACCGGAGAGCTCTTTTCTCTCTGGTGTTTTCCGCCCCGAGGAGGCGGCTATGACTATCCTCGATGATCCCTTGCACCTTAGGGTTTCTGGGAGATGAAGTACGCGAAAGGGCGATGGCCGAGGGGGTCGTGGGCCCCCTCCCCACGTGGCGGCGCGCCAGCCCTGGTGGCCGCGCCGGCCTATGGGGAGGGCCCATGGCGGCCCTCCTCGGCCTCCCCTTTTGGCTGGCTCCGTCATCTGGAAAAATAGGAGCTTCAGCATATTTTCCGTCAATTGTTGATCTTCAGAAATATTGTATCCTGACGGTACTTTTTCCAGCAGAATTCTGACTCCGGTGAGTAATTCTCCAATAATCATGAAACATGCAAAATAGGTGAAATAACATAATTATCATCTGTAAATATGAAATATATCAATGAATAACAGTAAATTATGATATAAAATAGTGATGCAAAATGGACGTATCAACTCTCCCCCAAGCTTAGACCTCGCTTGTCCCTAAGCGAAACTGAACTCAGTAAACAAGACCACATGTTTATGGAGTGAAGAGTCGATAAATAAAATATGGACAAGAAGCATCACATTTATTAATTCACACAAGACATTCTAGTAAACAACTTCCTCATATAACTCAACTTGAAACAAGTAAAGGGAAATCACAAATAAAGGTGCATAGGAAATCATAATTGGTGATGGCAAACTTCATTCTTGGTCAAAGAACAATTAACAGATTGTACTTATCTTTCGAGCAGAGCCTTTATATTAGAGCTTATATGGCAGATCTTACATGCTCAATCATAACAATCTCCTCATAATCATTGATAACCTTCAAAGTCATATTCATTCAGATAAAATTTGTACTAAACAAGGAAGAATAAAAGACATGATTAAATAGATCACAATATAAATGGTTGGATCACAACAACTCAATTGCTTGCTTGAGATAGAGGGAAATAGGCTTACTGACTCAACATAAAGTAAAAGATAGACCCTTCGCAGAGGGAAGCAGGGATTAAATCATGTGCTAGAGCTTTTCAAGTTTTGAAATCATATAGAGAGCATAAAAATAAAGTTTTGAGAAGTGTTTGTTGTTGTCAACGAATGGTAGTGGGCACTCTAACCCCCTTGTCAAACAGACTTTTAAAGAGCGGCTCCCATGAAGGACGTTATCTCTACCAACAAGGTAGATCATCCCTCTTCTCTTTTGTTTACTGATACGTCTCCAACGTATCTATAATTTCTTATGTTCAATGCTAGTTTTATGACAATACTCACATGTTTTATATAGACTTTATATCATTTTTATGCATTTTCCGGTACTAACCTATTAACAAGATGCCGAAGCGCCAGTTCCTGTTTTCTGCTCTTTTTGGTTTCAGAAATCCTACACAGGAAATATTCTCGGAATTGGACGAAACAAAATCCCATGGCCTTATTTTCCACGGAGTATTCCAGAACATCGAAGAAGAGTCGGAGACGGCCAGCAAGGGGGCCACCCCATAGGGTGGCGCGGCCCCACCCCCTGGCGTGCCCAGGTGTGGGGAGCCCACCTCCTGGCTCCCCCGACGCTGTCTCTTTGCCTATATATTCTTTCGTAACGGAAAACCCTAGTACCGAGAGCCAAAATACGAGAAAAGTTCCTGAGACGCCGCCGCCGTCAACCCCATCTCGGGGGGTTCTGAAGATCACCTCCGGCACCCTGCCGGAGAGGGGAATCATCACCGGAGGGCTCTACATCACCATGCTCGCCTCCAGACTGATGCGTGAGTAGTTCATCCTTGGACTATGGGTCCATAGCAGTAGCTAGATATTTGTCTTCTCCTATTGTGCCATCATGTTTAGACCTTGTGAGCTGCCTATCATGATCAAGTCATCATATTGTAATGCTACATGTTGTGTTTGTTGGGATCCGATGAATATGGAATACTATGTCAAGTTGATTATCGATCTATCATATATGTGTTGTTTATGATCTTGCATGCTCTCCGTTGCTAGTAGAGGCTCTGGCCAAGTTGATACTTGTAACTCCAAGAGGGGGTATTTATGCTCGATAGTGGGTTCATGCCTCCATTGAATCTGGGATAGTGACAGAAAGTTCTAAGGTTGTGGATGTGATGTTGCCACTAGGGATAAAACATCAATGCTTTGTCTAAGGATATTTGTATTGTTTACATTACGCACAATACTTAATGCAATTGTCTGTTGTTTGCACCTTAATACTGGAAGGGGTGCGGATGCTAACCCGAAGGTGGACTTTTTAGGCATAGATGCATGCTGGATGGCGGTCTATGTTCTTTGTCGTAATGCCCTAAGTAAATCTCATAGTAGTCATCATGATATGTATGTGCATTGTTATACCCTCTCAATTTGTCAATTGCCCAACTGTAATTTGTTCACCCAACATGTTATTTATCTTATTGGAGAGACACCACTAGTGAACTGTGGACCCCGGTCCATTCTTTTACATCTGAAATACAACCTACTGCAATCACTGTTCTCTTTGTTTTCTGCAAGCAAACATCATTCTCCACACCATACGTTTAATCCTTTGTTTTCAGCAAGCCGGTGAGATTTACAACCTCACTGTTAAGTAGGGGCAAAGTATTTTGATTATGTTGTGCAGGTTCCACGTTGGTGCCGGAATCCCTGGTGTTGCGCCGCACTACACTCCTTCACCAACAACCTTCACGTGGCCTTCATCTCCTACTGGTTCGATAACCTTGGTTTCTTACTGAGGGAAAACTCGCTGTTGTACGCATCACACCTTCCTCTTGGGGTTCCCAACGGACGTGTGCTTCACGCGTTGTCAAGCACTTTTTTTGGCGCCGTTGCCGGGGAGATCAAGACACGCTGCAAGGGGAGTCTCTCACACCCAATCTCTTTACTTTGTTTATTTTCTTGCTTTATTTTATTTTCTGTCTTGTTTGCTTTCTTTATATCAAAAACACAAAAAAATTAGTTACTTGTTTTACTTTATTTAATTCGGTTTTGCTTTACTTATTTTTATTATTGCTAAAATGAATACTCCTGAGAACACTAAGTTGTGTGACTTCACTAGCACCAATAATAATGATTTCATATGCACTCCTATTGCTCCACCTGCTTCTAAAGCAGAAATTTATGAAATTAAACCTGCTTTACTAAATCTTGTTATGAGAGAGCAATTTTCTGGTGTTAGTACTGATGATGTTGCTGCCCATATTAATAATTTTGTTGAACTTTGTGAAATGCAAAAGTATAAGGATGTAGATGGGGATATTATAAAACAGAAATTGTTTCCTTTCTCCTTAAGAGGAAGAGCTAAAGATTGGTTGCTATCTTTGCCTAGAAATAGTATTGATTCATGGACTAAATGTAAAGATGCTTTCATTGGAACATATTATCCTCCTGCTAAAATTATATCTTTGAGAAGTAGCCTTATGAATTTTAAGCAATTGGATAATGAACATGTTGCCCAAGCATGGGAGAGAATGAAATCTTTGGTAAAGAATTGCCCTACCCATGGACTAACTACTTGGATGATCATCCAAACCTTTTATGCAGGATTAAAATTTTCTTCAAGGAACCTATTGGATTCATCTGCTGGAGGTACTTTTATGTCCATCACTTTGGGTAGTGCAACAAAGCTTCTTGATGATATGATGATCAACTACTCTGAATGGCACACTGAAAAGACTCCTCAAGATAAGAAGGTAAATTCTGTTGAAGAAACCTCCTCCTTGAGTGATAAGATTGATGTTATTATGTCTATGCTTGTTAATGGTAAATCTCATGTTGATCCTAATAATGTTCCTTTAGCTTCATTGGTTGCTCAAGAAGAACATGTTGATGTGAACTTCATTAAAAACAATAATTTCAACAACAATGCTTATAGGAATAATTTTGGTAACAACAACTATAGGCCATATCCTTCTAATAATGGTAATGGTTATGGTAATTCTTATGGTAATTCTCACAAAAATAGTAGGAGTGTACCCTCTGGTCTTGAAGTCATGCTTAAATAATTCATTAGTACACAAACTGCCTTTAACAAATCTGTTGAGGAAAAGCTTGGTAAAATTGATGTTCTTGCTTCTAAGGTTGATAGTCTTGCTGCTGATGTTGATCTTTTAAAACTGAAAGTTATGCCAAATGAAACTAAAGATATTAAGTCATTTGCTACAGCAAATGCTATCCAAGTTCGAATTAATGACAATATTAGAATGATGGCTGAATTGCATGATAGGTGGGAAAGAGAAGAAAAACTTGCTAAAGAGAATAATGTAGCTAAAATTTGGACTATTACCACCACTAGTAATGTTAATTCTTCACATGTTGCTAAACCTCCTACTATCAATGGTAAAATAATTGTTGTTGGCAATGTTTCTACTTCTACTACAAAGCATGCAAAATTGCCTGTGCTTAAACTGTCTGTGATAAAAGTGCTGAAATTTTTCAAAATGTTGGGGACAATGATCCCATTGCTTTAGATCATAATGGTTTTGATTTTTATAATTGTCATATCTCTGAAGTTATTAAGTTCTTGCAAAAACTTGCTAGAAGTCCTAATGCTAGTGCTATAAACTTGGCCTTTACAAAACATATTACAAATGCTCTCATTAAAGCTAGAGAAGAGGAATTAAAACTTGAAGCTTCTATTCCTAGGAAGTTAGAAGATGGTTGGGAGCCCATCATTAAAATGAAGGTCAATGATTTTGATTGTAATGCTTTATGTGATCTTGGTGCAAGTATTTCTGTTATGCCTAAGAAACTCTATGATATGCTTGACTTGCCACCTTTGAAATATTGTTATTTGGATGTTAATATTGCTGATAATTCTATAAAGAAACCTTTGGGGAGGATTGACAATGTTAACATTACGGTTAACAATAACCTTGTCCCCGTTGATTTTGTTGTTTTGGATATTGAATGCAATGCATCTTGTCCTATTATTTTGGGAATACCCTTTGTTCGAACCGTTGGTGCTATTATTGATAT
This sequence comes from Lolium perenne, assembly GCF_019359855.2. Classification (NCBI taxonomy): domain Eukaryota; kingdom Viridiplantae; phylum Streptophyta; class Magnoliopsida; order Poales; family Poaceae; genus Lolium; species Lolium perenne. Next base: position 243,835,354 of record NC_067247.2, on the reverse strand, counting down.
GAAAGAAGGAAATATTAAATATCAATTCCCTCTTAAGAAAGGTATGGAACACTTCCCTAGAAAGAGAATGAAGTTGCCTTTTGATTCTATTATTAGAACAAATTATGATGTTAATGCTTCTTCTCTTGATGTCACTTGATTTACACTTTCTGCGCCTAGCTGAAAGGCGTTAAAGAAAAGCATCTATGGGAGACAACCCATTGTTTTATTTCCGCAATTTTTATTTTATATTTGAGTCAAGGTGTTTGTTACTACTGTAGCAATACCTTTGTATCTTTACTTTATTGCATTGTTGTGCCAAGTGAAGTCTTTGATAGAAAGTTGGTACTAGATTTGGATTTCTGCGCAGAAACATATTTTTAGCTGTCACGAATTTGAGCTGTTCTCTCTGTAGGAAAATCGTAAAATCTTGAAAAATTTCGTGAGTAATCCTCAGATATGTACACAACTTTCATTCAATTTGAGCTTTTTCATCTGAGCATGTTAAGTGCCTCGAAAAATTCATCTTTACGGACTGTTCTATTTTGACATGCCTTTTATTTCGCATTGCCTCTTTTACTGAGTTTGAGTGGGTTTCTTTGCTCCATTAAATTTCAGTAGCCTTGGGTAATGTCCAGAAGTTTTGGGAATGATTGTGTCCTTGCTGAACATGTGAATTTTTGATTATGCACTAACCCTCTAATGAGATTGTTTTGAGTCTGGTGTGGAGGAAGTTTTCAAGGATCAAGAGAGGAGGATGATATAATATGATCAAGAAGAGTGAAAAGTCTAAGCTTGGGGATGCCCCTGTGGTTCATCCCTGCATATTTCAAGAAGACTCAAGCATCTAAGCTTGGGGATGCCCAAGGCATCTCCTTCTTCATCAACAACTTATCAGGTCACCTCTAGTGAAACTATATTTTTATTCCGTCACATCTTATGTGCTTTACTTGGAGCGTCTGTGTGCTTTTATTTTCGTTTTGTTATTTTCATTCTCTGAATAAATTTGGATCCTAACATGCTTGTGTGGGAGAGAGACACGCTCTGCTTTTTCATATGAACACTGGTGTTCTTCACTTTAACTTATAATGTTCATGGCAAAAGCTGAAAGCCACTGCATTTATTGCTATTTGGCTGGAAATAGAAAATGCTTCATGTGGTAATTGGTATATTGTCTTGAATAATTTGATACTTGGCAATTGTTTTGAGCTCTCAAGTATATCATGTTTAAGCTCTTGCATCATGTAGTTTAAACCTATTAGTGGAGAACTACCGTAGAGCTTGTTGAAATTTGGTTTACATGATTGGTCTCTCTAAGGTCTAGATATTTTCTGGTAAAAGTGTTTGAGCAACAAGAAAGACAGTGTAGAGTCTTATAATGCTTGCAATATGTTCTTATGTAAGTTTTGTTGTACCGGTTCATACTTGTGTTTGCTTCAAACAACCTTGCTAGCCAAAGCCTTGTACTGAGAGGGAATGCTTCTCGTGCATCCAAAACCTTGAGCCAAAACCTATGCCATTTGTGTCCACCATAACTACCTACTATGTGGTATTTTTCTGCCATTCCAAGTAAGTACTTCATGTGCTACCTTTAAACAATTCAAAAGTTATTACTCCTTATTTGTGTCAATGTTTTATAGCTCATGAGGAAGTATGTGGTGTTTTATCTTTCAATCTTGTTGGGCAGACTTTCACCAATGGACTAGTGGCACATCCGCTTATCCAATAATTTTGCAAAAAGAGCTGGCAACGGGGTTCCCAGCCCCAATTAATTAACTTTCATTAATAATTCTCTTCACATGTTTTTCCCTGATTCATCAGTAAGTAACTTAATTTTGCAAATAGACACTCCTCCATGGTATGTGAAATGTTGGAAGGCACCCGAGGATTCGGTTAGCCATGGTTTGTGAAAGAAAAAGGTTGGGAGGAGTGTCATCCATAAATAAAATAAAGTACATGTGTAAACAAAAGAGAAGAGGGATGATCTACCTTGCTGGTAGAGATAACGTTCTTCATGGGAGCCGCTCTTTGAAAGTCTTTTTGACGAGGGGGTTAGAGTGCCCACTACCATTCGTTGACAACAAACACCTCTCAAAACTTTACTTTTATGCTCTCTATATGATTTCAAAACTTGAAAAGCTCTGGCACATGATTTAATCCATGCTTCCCTCTGCGAAGGGCCTTTCTTTTACTTTATGTTGAGTCAGTTTACCTACTTCTTTCTATCTTAGAAGCAAACACTTGTGTCAACTATGTGCATTGATTCATACATGCTTGCTTATTGCACTCATCATATTACTTTGTCTTGACAATTATCCATGAGATATACATGTTGAAGGTTGAAAGCATTTGCTGAAACTTAAATCTTCCTTTGTGTTGCTTCAAAACCTTCTATTAAGAATCTATTACTTTATGAGTTAACTCTTATGCAAGACTTTTTGATGCTTGTCTTGAAAGTACTATTCAAGAAAAGTCTTTGCTATATGATTCAGTTGTTTAGTCATTATCTATTTGTTAACAAACTATAGACCATTGCTTTGAGTCACTTCATTCATCTCATATGCTTTACAATAGTATTGATCAAGATCATGTTGGTAGCATGTCACTTCAGAAATTATTCTTTTTATCGTTTACCTACTCGAGGGCGAGTAGGAACTAAGCTTGGGGATGCTTGATACGTCTCCAACGTATCTATAATTTCTTATGTTCCATGCTAGTTTTATGACAATACTCACATGTTTTATATACACTTTATATCATTTTTATGCATTTTCCGGTACTAACCTATTAACAAGATGCCGAAGCGCCAGTTCCTGTTTTCTGCTGTTTTTGGTTTCAGAAATCCTACACAGGAAATATTCTCGGAATTGGACGAAACAAAAGCACACGGCCTTATTTTCCACGGAGTATTCCAGAACATCGAAGAAGGGTCGGAGACGGCTAGCAGGGGGGCCACCCCATAGGGCGGCGCGGCCCCACCCCCTGGCGCGCCCAGGTGTGGGGAGCCCACCTCCTAGCTCCCCCGATGCTGCCTCTTCGCCTATATATTCCTTCGTATCGGAAAACCCTAGTACCGAGAGCCAAAATACGAGAAAAGTTCCTGAGACACCGCCGCCGTCAGCCCCATCTCGGGGGGTTCTGAGGTCACCTCCGGCACCCTGCCGGAGAGGGGAATCATCACCGGAGTGCTCTACATCACCATGCCCGCCTCCGGACTGATGCGTGAGTAGTTCATCCTTGGACTATGGGTCCATAGCAGTAGCTAGATGGTTGTCTTCTCATATTGTGCCATCATGTTTAGATGTTGTGAGCTGCCTATTGCTGTCTACTGTTGGCTTCTTTTCCTGTAGACAGTGTTGGGCCTCCAAAAGCAGAGGTTTGTAGAACAGCTGCAAGTTTTCCCTTAAGTGAATCACCCAAGGTTTATCGAACTCAGGGATGAAGAGGTCAAAGATATCCCTCTCAAGCAACCCTGCAATCACGATACAAGAAGTCTCTTGTGTCCCCAACACACCCAATACACTTGTCAGATGTATAGGTGCACTAGTTCGGCGAAGAGATAGTAAAATACAAGTAATATGGATGCATATGAGTGGTAATAGCAATCTGAATAAAATATGGCAGTGAGTAAACATGCAGCAGAACTTGTTGGAAACGGTGTAGGGATCATACTTTCACTAGTGGACACTCTCAACATTGCAATCATAAAGGAATATAAATAAGCACTTCATACTGCTATTCTGAATTACTCTCTGGCAAGATAACGAACTCTAATTCATCATGTAGGCAAACATTAAAGATGTATTCCCAAGTACTAATAAACACCCCACTGACATCCTTGTGAGCATTCATAGGAGGTACTAACACACCACAATTTCATAGAGACATCCAACTCAAATCATAACTCAGTGAATAAGTATTCTGTGAAATATAGCCTAAGAGACCCACACGGTGCACACACTGTTACCTTTACACACGTGGGACAAGGAGTCTCCGGAGATCACATAAGTAAAATCCACTTGAATAGCATAACGACATCTAGATTACAAAGCTCATCATATGGATCTCAATCATGTAAGGCAGCTCATGAGATCATTGTATTGAAGTACATGGGAGAGAGAGATTAACCACATAGCTACCGGTACAGCCCTTAGACTCGATGAAGAACTACTCCCTCCTCATGGGAGACAGCAGTGGTGATGAAGATGGCGGTGATGTCGATGGAGATGCCTTCCGGGGGCACTTCCCTGTCCCGGCGGCGTGCCGGAACAGAGACTCCTGTCCCCCAGATCTTGGCTTCGCGATGGCGGCGGCTCTGGAAGGTTTCTCGTACCATGGGTTTTTCGTATAGGGTTTTCGCGACGGAGTCCTTAAGTAGGCGAAAGGCAGCCTCGGAGGGGCCCTGGTGGGGCCAGACAATAGGGGGCGCGCCCCCCCTATGGCCGCGCCGCCACCATGTGTGGTGGCCCTGGGCCTCTCCTCTGGTCCCTCTCCGGCTCTCTCGAAGCTTCCGGGAAAAATAAGGTTCTGGGCGTTGACTTCGTCCAATTCCGAGAATATTTCCTTACTAGGATTTCTGAAACCAAAAACAGCAGAAAACAGGAACTGGCACTTCGGCATCTTGTCAATAGGTTAGTTCCGGAAAATGCATCAAAACGATATAAAGTGTGAACAAAACATGTAGGTATTGTCATAAAACTAGCATGGAACATCAGAAATTATAGATACGTTGGAGACGTATCAGCATCCCCAAGCTTAGTTCCTACTCGTCCTCGAGTAGGTAAACGATAACAAAGATAATTTCTGAAGTGACATGCTACCAACATAATCTTGATCCAATAATGATGTAAAGCATATGAACTGAGATCAAATCACTCAAAGCAAATGTCTATATTGATATAAGAGATGATAATGCAAGAGTTAAACAATCTAGAAGTTTTCATGAACTATTGCTTCAAAGACATGAAACCGTACAAAGTTCATTAAAGATGTGTTAAGTATTCAGCGTAGAAGTTCTATCCTTCATTCCAAGCATCAAGTAAATTTTCACAACATAAGAAGGATTCAGTCAAGTAAACATAAACATGAACGTCATGAATCAACTGTTTCGAAGTCTACTCAACCGGTGAGCGCAAGCATTTGGCATTGGCACCAGGATGTTATGGCATAAAGAACGTTAATGGGGGTTTGGAAGGCCAAATGGAAGAAAGTCTTACAAAGCTATAAGTGATCATTAGACAAGAGGATGTCTTATGATCGAAGCTATGGAAGGAGTAGTGATTGCCATGCAAGGGATGCACATAGAGCTATATGTGTATGAAAGCTCTCCAATGGAACTAGTGGGGGTGCATCCAACTTGGTTGCTCACGAAGACCTAGAGCACTTTTGAGGAAGCTCATCATTGGAATATACAACCAAAGTTCTATAGTGTAAATTCCCGACATAGTTATACTAGTAAAACATGAAAACTCTCTCATATGGAGTGTAGGTGCTAAACATGAGCACAAATGATGACTATGAATACTGCAGGTGCTAAAACATGAGCACAAGTGTGGATAAAAGATAGTAATGTTGCCCCCTTTTTTCTTTCTCTCTTTTTTATTTTTCTTTTTATTTTTTATTTTTTTCTTTCTTTTCTTTTTCTCTTTTTGATGGCCTCCATGGCTCTTTTCACTTTTAGGGGCAACATCCTAATATGAAAACACACTTTTTTGTACAAATAACTCATAATGAATGAAACATGATGTATAAAACTGTATGCCTCTGCCAGTGTAGCAGGATGTGCAATGATCTAACGTAACATGGGTAAACCATACATCAGCTGTATAGGATCATGCAAAGCAATATATAAATAATAAATGACAACATGTAATGTAAAATGGAAGTTGCATGGCAATATATCTCAGAACAGCTATGGAAATGCTGTGGTAGGTAGGTATGGTGGCTGTTTTGAGGAGATGTATGGGCTTATGTGTAGGAGATCAAGAGAAAGTCCTCCCACGGGTTTGGATGTACTGGCGAAGTATGCACAATTCTCAATGTGAGCAGAAGGCAATGCACAGTACCGAAGATGCTAGCAAATTTGGATGGTGGAAGTGCCAAAAACCGTAGCTTAACATTAGTCAAAAAGAACTCACAAGCTTATTGCAAACAACTAGCAAGTTCATCATTAAGAGCATGATTAAAATTTACTCCAAGGAGGGCCGTTCACGGTGGCACAAGTACCCCGCTAGCTCCCTCGACCTTCAGCACAACTTAGTTATTACGATGAACTCTCAGACATGGAAAGCTATCAAGTCCAACTACACCTTCAACTATTTAAATAGAGTTTGTAGTACGGCACAAGCTTAAAGACAACAATCCACTACTGATTTTAACTTATTTAAACAACAAGCCTTACCATCTAAATACCTCAAAACGTATGCAAAGAATCAAGTTATCAAAGCTCAATGATCTACAAGATTATGCAAGTGTTTCATTATACCACTACCACATGCAACATTTCCTGAACCGACCAAATAACAATTAATGAAGCAGTTTTAATCTTCGCCATGAACATTAAAAACTAAGAACACATGTGTTCATATGAACCAGCGGAGCATGTCTCTCTCCCACACAAGCATTTATTCAGAAAATGAAAATAACAAAAACGAAAATAAAAGCACACAGACGCTCCAAGTAAAGTACATAAGATGTGACGGAATAAAAATATAGTTTCACTAGAGGAAACCTGATAAATTGTTGATGAAGAAGGGGATGCCTTGGGCATCCCCAAGCTTAGACGCTTGAGTCTTCTTGAAATATGCTGGGATGAACCACGGGGGCATCCCCAAGCTTAGACTTTTCACTCTTCTTAATCATATATCATCCTCCTCTCTTGACCCTTGAAAACTTCCTCCACACCAAACTCAAAACAAACTCATTAGAGGGTTAGTGCATAATCAAAAATTCACATGTTCAGAGGTGACACAATCATTCTTAACACTTCTGGACATTGCACAAAGCTTCTGAAAGTTAATGGAACAAAGAAATCCATTCAACACAGCAAAAGAGGCAATGCGAAATAAAAGGCAGAATCTATCAAAACAGAACAGTCCGTAAAGACGAATTTTTCTGGGGCACTTAACTTGCTCAGATGAGAAAACTCCAAACTAATGAAAGTTGCGTACATATCTGAGGATCACGCACGTAAATTGGCAGATTTTTCTGAGTTACCTACACAGAACCCTGCCCAAATTCGTGACAGCAAGAAATCTGTTTCTGCGCAGAAATCTAAATCTAGTATCAACCTTCTAATAGAGACTTCACTTGGCACAACAATGCAATAAAATAAAGATAAGGAGAGGTTGCTACAGTAGTAACAACTTCCAAGACACAACAAAACAGTAGCAAAATAAAAACATGGGTTATCTCCCAAGAAGTGCTTTCTTTATGGCCATTAAGATGGGCTCAGTAATTTTAATGATGCACTCGCAAGAAATAAGAGTTGAAGCAAAAGAGAGCATCAAAAAGCAAATTCAAAACAAATTTAAGCCTAACCCACTTCCTATGAAAAGGAATCTTGTAAATAAACAAATTCATGAAGAACAAAGTGACAAGCATAGGAAGGCAACACAAGCGCAACTTCAAGATTTTCAGCAAAAAGAGAGATGTTTTAGTAACATGAAAACTTCTACAACCATATTGTCCTCTCTCATAAAGATTTTCAGTAACATCATAAACAAACTCAACAATATAACTATCAAATGAAACATTCTTATCATGAGCTTCATGCATAAAATTATTACTACTCCCAACATAAGCATAGTCATTATTATTAATTGTAGTGGGAGCAAATTCAACAAAGTAGCTATCATTATTATTCTCATCATCAAATATAGGAGGCATATTGTAATCATAATTAAACTTATCCTCCATAGTAGGCGGCACCATAAGACTACTATCATTATAATCATCATAAATAGGAGGCAAAGTATCATCAAAGTAAATTTTCTCCTCAATGCTCGGGGGACTAAAAATATCATGCTCATCAAAACCAGCTTCCCCAAGCTTAGAATTTTCCATAGTATTAGCAACAATGGTGTTCAAAGCGTTCATACTAATATGTTCCATAGGTTTTTTAATTTTCGCATCAAACAATCCATGTCTTAACTCAGGAAATAGATTAAAAAGCTCCATGTTGCTTTCCATAATGCCTAACTAGTGAAATAAAAACAAGAAACAAAAAGATGCAATTGCAGGATCTAAAGGAAATAGCTTCGAGCACTTACAACGGCGCCAGAAAATAACTTAGTTACCTGGGACCGGAGTGTGAGTGTCTTTTACCTTTCCTCCCCGGCAACGATGCCAGAAAATACTTTGATGTCCACAACTGGCGCGTGGTTGACGTGGGAGGTAGAAATCTCTGTGGTGTAGCTTTTCTTCACTCACCGGCAACGGCGCCAGAAAATAGCTTGTTGTCTACTGTTGGCTTCTTTTCCTGTAGACAGTGTTGGGCCTCCAAGAGCAGAGGTTTGTAGAACAGCAGCAAGTTTTCCCTTAAGTGAATCACCCAAGGTTTATCGAACTCAGGGAGGAAGAGGTCAAAGATATCCCTCTCAAGCAACCCTGCAATCACGATACAAGAAGTCTCTTGTGTCCCCAACACACCCAACACAATTGTCAGATGTATAGGTGCAATAGTTCGGCGAAGAGATAGTGAAATACAAGTAATATGGATGTATATGAGTGGTAATAGCAATCTGAATAAAATATGGCAGCGAGTAAACATGCAGCAGAACTTGTTGGAAATGGTGTTTCGATGTTCGGAAACAAGGCCTAGGGATCATACTTTCACTAGTGGACACTCTCAACATTGCAATCATAAAGGAATATAAATAAGCACTTCATACTGCTATTCTGAATTACTCTCTGGCAAGATAACGAACTCTAATTCATCATGTAGGCAAACCTTAAAGATGTATTCCCAAGTACTAATAAACACCCCACGCTGTCACTGTGAGCATTCATAGGAGGTACTAACACACCACAATTTCATCGAGACATCCAACTCAAATCATAACTCAGTGAATAAGTATTCTGTGAAACATAGCCTAAGAGACCCAAACGGTGCACACACTGTCACCTTTACACACGTGGGACAAGGAGTCTCCGGAGATCACATAAGTAAAATCCACTTGAATAGCATAACGACATCTAGATTACAAAGCTCATCATATGGATCTCAATCATGTAAGGAAGCTCATGAGATCATTGTATTGAAGTACATGGGAGAGAGAGATTAACCACATAGCTACCGGTACAGCCCTTAGCCTCGATGAAGAACTACTCCCTCCTCATGGGAGACAGCAGCGGTGATGAAGATGGCGGTGATGTCGATGGAGATGCCTTCCTGGGGCACTTCCCCGTCCCGGCGGCGTGCCGGAATAGAGACTCCTGTCCCCCAGATCTTGGCTTCGCGATGGCGGCGGCTCTGGAAGGTTTCTCGTACCGTGGGTTTTTCGTATAGGGTTTTCGCGACGGAGTCCTTAAGTAGGCGGAAGGCAGCCTCGGAGGGGCCCTGGTGGGGCCAGACAATAGGGGGCGCCCCCTATGGCCGCGCCGCCACCATGTGTGGTGGCCCTGGGCCTCTCCTCTGGTCCCTCTCTGGCTCTCTGGAAGCTTCCGGGAAAAATAAGGTTCTGGGCGTTGATTTCGGCCAATTCCGAGAATATTTCCTTACTAGGATTTCTGAAACCAAAAACAGCAGAAAACAGGAACTGGCACTTCGGCATCTTGTCAATAGGTTAGTTCCGGAAAATGCATCAAAACGATATAAAGTGTGAACAAAACATGTAGGTATTGTCATAACACAAGCATGGAACATCAGAAATTATAGATACGTTGGAGACGTATCACCTATCATGATCAAGATCATCTTATTGTAATGCTACATGTTGTGTTTGTTGGGATCCGATGAATATGGAATATTATATCAAGTTGATTATCGATCTATCATATATGTGTTGTTTATGATCTTGCATGCTCTCCGTTGCTAGTAGAGGCTCTGGCCAAGTTGATACTTGTAACTCCAAGAGGGGGTATTTATGCTCGATAGTGGGTTCATGCCTCCATTGAATATGGGACAGTGACAGAAAGTTCTAAGGTTGTGGATGTGCTGTTGCCACTAGGAATAAAACATCAATGCTTTGTCTAAGGATATTTGTATTGTTTACATTACGCACAATACTTAATGCAATTGTCTGTTGTTTGCAACTTAATACTGGAAGGGGTGCGGATGCTAACACGAAGGTGGAATTTTTAGGCATAGATGCATGCTGGATGGCGGTCTATGTTCTTTGTCGTAATGCCCTAAGTAAATCTCATAGTATTCATCATGATATGTATGTGAATTGTTATGCCCTCTCTATTTGTCAATTTCCCAACTGTAATTTGTTCACCCAACATGTTATTTATCTTATTGGAGAGACACCACTAGTGAACTGTGGACCCCGGTCCATTCTTTTACATCTGAAATACAACCTACTGCAATTACTGTTCTCTTTGTTTTCTGCAAGCAAACATCATTCTCCACACCATACGTTTAATCCTTTGTTTTCAGCAAGCCGATGAGATTGACAACCTCACTGTTAAGTTGGGGCAAAGTATTTTGATTGTGTTGTGCAGGTTCCACGTTGGTGCCGGAATCCCTGGTGTTGCGCCGCACTACACTCCTTCACCAACAACCTTCACGTGGCCTTCATCTCCTACTGGTTTGATAACCTTGGTTTCTTACTGAGGGAAAACTCGCTGCTGTACGCATCACACCTTCCTCTTGGGGTTCCCAACGGACGTGTGCTTCACGCGTCATCATTTACACATGTACTTTAGTTTTATTTATGGATGACACTCCTCCCAACCTTTGCTTTCACAAGCCATGGCTAACCGAATCCTTGGGTGCCTTCCAACATTTCACATACCATGGAGGAATGTCTATTGCAAAATTAAGTTGCTTACTGATATATCAGGGCAAAACATGTGAAGAGAATTATTAATGAAAGTTATTAATTGGGGCTAGGCACCCCGTTGCCAGCTCTTTTTGCAAAATTATTGGATAAGCGGATGTATATGCCACTAGTCCATTGGTGAAAGTCTGTCCAACAAGATTGAAAGATAAAACACCACATACTTCCTCATGAGCTATAAAACATTGACACAAATAAGAGATAATAACTTTTGAATTGTTTAAAGGTAGCACATGAAATATTTACTTGGAGTGGCGCAAAATACCACATAATACACTACAAGAAAAGTTCTGATAGACAACGTCCCAAAATCGTCCGCTAAGGGGTATTTTTCATCTCCTATGGGCCTAACCCGACGATGTGGGTTCTGTTGTCGAAACTGCGTCAGGCAAAGTCCTACGTCGATTTTTTCGGTCCGTCGCGCTTGGGCGCCCTTCTGCCACGGAAAATCGGACCGTTGCAGAAGTGTTTCCGGGAGCCCGTTGACTGCTGACGTCATGCAAACTGACACGTGGCAGACGCCGTTAACTGGCAGTTAACGGCGTTAACCGGCTGAAACCCCGTGGTAGATGGTAGGCCCACACGAGGCCTGCCACGTCTTAAGCGGGCCGGCCCATTAAGTTTTCGGGCCGGGCCAGCTGACTTAGTTTGACCGGTCAACTATATAGCTGGGCTAGTCCATTAGTTACGTGGGTCGGGCCTAACCTCTCAGGTTGACTGGTCAAAACTTTAATGGGCCGGCCCACTAAGCATGTGGGCCGGGCCGAATGCACTCGTTTGACCGGTCAACAGACAAAAGGGCCGGCCCACAAGACATGTGGGACCCACTTTCCTGTTATCGGGCCGGTCCATTTACAAAGTGGGGTCCACCTTAAAGCAAGTGGGCCGGCCCAAGAAGTTATTGGGCCGGCCCAACTAGCATGTGTGTCCCACTTTCCTGCTATCGGGTCGGCCCATTTAGTACGTGGGGTCCACAATAGATCAAATGGGCTGGCCCAACAAGCCAGTGGGCCGGGCCAAAAACACAGGTGGGTCCCACTTTCCTGTTAAAGGCCCAGCCCATTTAGTATGTGGGGTCCACCATATAGCAAGTGGGCCAGCCCAAGAAGATAGTGGGCCGAGCCAAAAACACAGGTGGGTCCCACTTTCCTTTTAAAGGGCCGGCCCATTTAGTATGTGGGGTCCACCATATAGCAAGTGGGTTGGCCCAACAAGATAGTGGGCCGGGCCAAAAACACACGTGGGTCCCACTTTCCTGTTAAAGGGCCGGCCCATTTAGTATGTGGGGTCAACCGTATAGCAAGTGGGCCGACCCAACAAGATAGTGGGCCGGGCCAAAAACACAGGTGGGTCCCACTTTCCTATTAAAGGGCCGGCCCATTTAGTATGTGGGGTCCACCATATAGCAAGTGGGCCGGCCCAACAAGATAGTAGGCCGGGCCAAAAACACAGGTGGGTCCCACTATCCTGTTAAAGGACCGGCCCATTTAGTGTGTGGGGTCCACCACAAAAGCTTTTGGGCTGGCCCAACAAGTTAGTGGGCCGGCCCAATTAGTATGTGGGGTCCACGGTAAATCAGGTGGGCTGGCCCGACGAGTTAGCGGGCCGGCCCAATAAGCTTGTGGGGCCCACTTTTCTGTTACTGGGCCGGCCCAGTAGTGGGTGGGGTCCACCTTAAAGCAAGTGGGCTGGCCCAATAAGTAAGTGGGCCAGCCCTTTTAGTTGGTGTTTATATGTCGGCATAATAGGCGCTTTAGGATTTTGCGGGCTGGCACATATGTGATTTCGCTTAATTAGGCCGTTTAAGTGATGGGAATTTGTTATTTAGATACTGAGAATATTTACGCAACACATCATTTCTGTCGGATAGCCTCAGTTACCACAAGCACCAAAGAAAAAATGCGCGAAAGAACTATAAAAACTAACTAAATATTACATCAGCTGCAAGGCTTTGAAAAAATATTACAGAACCCAGAGAAATTGAATGGTAATTAAACCTAGCAATACAATGAAGCGATCCGGCAATCTTTTAAGTTGTTGATGCAGCACCTATATCTGAAACAAATAAATTACAAGTTAACACTACAAGAAAAGTTCTGATAGACAACGTCCCAAAATCGTCCGCTAAGGGGTATTTTTCGTCGCCTATGGGCCTAACCCGACGATATGGGTTCTGTTGTCGAAACTGCGTCACGCAAAGTCCTACCACGTTTTTTTCGGTCCGTCGCGCTTGGGCGCCCTTCCGCCACGGAAAATCGGACCGTTGCAGAAGTGTTTCCGGGAGCCCGTTGACTGCTGACATCATGCAAACTGCCACGTGGCAGACGCCGTTAACTGTCAGTTAACGGCGTTAACCGGCTGAAACCCCGTGGTAGATGGTAGGCCCACACGAGGCCTGCCACGTCTTAAGCGGGCCGGCCCATTAAGTTTGCGGGCCGGGCCAGCTGACTTAGTTTGATCGGTCAACTATATAGCTGGGATGGACAATTAGTTACGTGGGCCGGGCCGAACCTCTAAGGTTGACTGGTCAAAACATTAATGGGCCGGCCCACTAGGCATGTGGGCCGGGCCGAATGCAGTCGTTTGACCGGTCAACAAGCAAAAAGGCCGGCCCACAAGACATGTGGGACCCACTTTCCTGTTATCGGGCCGGCCCATTTTACAAGTGGGGTCCACCTTAAAGCAAGTGGGCCGGCCCAAGAAGTTATTGGGCCGGCCCAATTAGCCTGTGGGTCCCACTATCCTGCTATCGGGCCGGCCCATTTAGTACGTGGGGTCCACAATAGATCAAATGGGCTGGCCTAACAAAAAAGTGGGATGGGCCAAAAACACGGGTGGGTCCCACTTTCCTGTTAAAGGGCCGGCCCATTTAGTATGTGGGGTCCACCATATAGCAAATGGGCCGGTCCAGCAAGATAGTGGGCCGGGCCAAAAAAGGGTGGGTCCCACTTTCCTGTTAAAGGGCCGGCCCATTTAGTATGTGGGGTCCACCACATAGCCAGTGGGCTGGCCCAACAAGAAAGTGGGCCGGGCGAAAAACAAAGGTGGGTCCCACTTGCCTGTTAAAGGGCCAGCCCATTTAGTATGTGGGGTCCACCATATAGCAAGTGGGCCGGCCCAACAAGATAGTGGGCCGGGCCAAAAACACACGTGGGTCCCACTTTCCTGTTAAAGGGCCGGCCCATTTAGTATGTGGGGTCCACCATAGAGCAAGTGGGCCGGCCCAACAAGATAGTGGACCGGCCCAATAAGCAGGTGGGCCCACTATCGTGTTAACGGGGCGGCCCAATAAGTAAGTGAGCCGGCCCAAAATGAAAGTGGGTCCCTGATGTCTACGCCCCCTCCTTTTCCTGTAGACAGTGTTGGGCCTCCAAGAGCAGAGGTTTGTAGAACAGCAGCAAGTTTTCCCTTAAGTGGATCACCCAAGGTTTATCGAACTCAGGGAGGAAGAGGTCAAAGATATCCCTCTCATGCAACCCTGCAACCACAAAGCAAGAAGTCTCTTGTGTCCCCAACACACCTAATAGGTGCACTAGTTCGGCGAAGAGATAGTGAAGTACAGGTGGTATAAATAAGTAGTAGCAACGGCACCAGAAAAGTGCTTTGCCCAGGACAGTAAACAAGCAGTAGTAACGCAGCAGTAGTAAATTAAAGAAAACAAAGAAACAAGCAGCGACAGCAGTATTTAGGAACAAGGCCTAGGGATCAGACTTTCACTAGTGGACACTCTCAACATTGATCACATAATAAATAACTCTTTCTCATATGTGCTACATACACTCTTTTGTTGGATGATGAACACATTGCGTAGGATTACACGAACCCTCAATGCCGGAGTTAACAAGCTCCACAATTCAATGTTCATATTTAAATAACCTTAGAGCATAATAGATCATTACAAAATAAACCAAGAACTAACATAGTGCACACACTGTCCACATTACACTATGAAGGAGGAATAGATCACATCAATACTATCATAATGATAATTAACTCCACAATCTACAAGAGATCATGATCATAGCCTACGACAAGAACCACATGGTGCACACACTAGTCACCTTTACACCATGCAGGAGGAATAGATTACTTTAATAACATCACATGAGTAGCACACAACTAGTAGCGATACAAAGCTCATCATATGGATCTCAATCATGTAAAGCAGCTCATGAGATCATTGTATTGAAGTACATAGGAGAGAGATTAACCACATAGCTACCGGTACAGCCCCGAGCCTCGATGGAGAACTACTCCCTCCTCATGGGAGCAGCAGCGTTGATGAAGATGGCGGTGGTGATGATGGAGAAGCCTTCCGGGGGCACTTCCCCGTCCCGGCGGCGTGCCGGAACAGAGACTCCTGTCCCCCAGATCTTGGCTTCACGATGGCGGCGGCTCTGGAAGGTTTCTCGTACTGTGGCTTTTCTGTCAAGCGTGATAGGGTTTTCGCGACGGAGGCTTTAAATAGGCGGAAGGGCAGCCTCGGAGGGGGCCTGGGGCCACCACACCATAGGGCGGCGCGGCCCCCCCTCTGGCCGCGCCAGGGTGTAGTGTGGGGCCCCCAGGGCTTCCCTCTGGCGGCTCTCGGGTGTTCTGGATGCTTCCGGGCAAAATAGGAACCTGGGCGTTGATTTCGTCCGATTCCGAGAATATTTCGTTACTAGGATTTCTGAAACCAAAAACAGCATAAAACAGGAACAGGCACTTCGGCATCTTGTTAATAGGTTAGTTCCAGAAAATGCACGAATATGACATAAAGTGTGCATAAAACATGTAGATAACATCAATAATGTGGCATGGAACATAAGAAATTATCGATACGTTGGAGACGTATCAGCATCCCCAAGCTTAGTTTCTGCTCGTCCCGAGCAGGTAAACGATAACAAAGATAATTTCTGGAGTGACATGCCATCATAAACTTGATCATATTGTAAACATATGTAATGAATGCAGCAATCCAAAACAATGGTAATGACATGAGTAAACAACTGAATCATAAAGCAAAGACTTTTTATGAATAGTACTTCGAGACAAGCATCAATAAGTCTTGCATAAAAGTTAACTATAAAGCAATAATTCAAAGTAAAGGCATTGAAGCAACACAATGGAAGATTAAGTTTCAGCGGTTGCTTTCAAATTGTAACATGTATATCTCATGGATAATTGTCAATGCAAAACAATATAACAAATGCAATATGCAAATATGTAGGAATCAATGCACAGTTCACACAAGTGTTTGCTTCTTGAGGTGGAGAGAGATAGGTGAACTGACTCAACATAAAAATAAAAGATTGGTCCTCCATAGAGGAAAAGCATCGATTGCTATATTTGTGCTAGAGCTTTTATTTTAAAAACATAAAGAGAGCATAAAAATAAAGTTTTGAGAGGTGTATGTTGTTGTCAACGAATGGTAGCGGGTACTCTAACCCCCTTGCCAGGCAAACCTTCAAAGAGCGGCTCCCATTTTATTTTATTTTGGGTGGCACTCCTTCCAACCTTTCTTTCACAAACCATGGCTAACCGAATCCTCGGGTGCCTGCCAACAATCTCATACCATGAAGGAGTGCCTTTTTATTTTAGTTTTATTATGATGACACTCCTCCCCACCTTTGCTTTCTCAAGCCATGGCTAACCGAATCCTTCGGGTGCCGTCCAACAATCACATACCATGGAGGATTGTCTATTTAGTTTGATTAATTTGGGACTAGGAATCCCATTGCCAGCTCTTTTTGCAAAATTATTGGATAAGCGGATGAAGCCACTAGTCCATTGGTGAAAGTTGCCCAACAAGATTGAAAGATAAACACCACATACTTCCTCATGAGCTATAAAACATTGACACAAATCAGAGGTGATAAATTTTGAATTGTTTAAAGGTAGCACTCAAGCAATTTACTTTGGAATGTCGGAGAAATACCATGTAGTAGGTAGGTATGGTGGACACAAATGGCATAGTGGTTGGCTCAAGTATTTTGGATGCATGAGAGGTATTCCCTCTCAATACAAGGTTTAGGCTAGCAAGGCTTATTTTGAAACAAACACAAGGATGAACCGGTGCAGCAAAACTCACATAAAAGACATATTGTAAACATTATAAGAATCTACACCGTCTTCCTTGTTGTTCAAAACTCAATACTAGAAATTATCTAGACTTTAGAGAGACCAAATATGCAAACCAAATTTTAGCATGCTCTATGTATTTCTTCATTAATGGGTGCAAAGTATATGATGCAAGAGCTTAAACATGAGCACAACAATTGCCAAGTATCACATTATCCAAGACATTATAGCAAATTACTACATGTATCATTTTCCAATTCCAACCATATAACAATTTAACGAAGAAGAAACTTCGCCATGAATACTAAAAGCTAAGAACACATGTGTTCATATGCAGCAGCGGAGCGTGTCTCTCTCCCACACAAGCATGATGTAATCCAATTTATTCAAACACAAACAAAAATAAAAGCATACAGACGCTCCAAGTAAAGCACATAAGATGTGACCGAATAAAAATATAGTTTCAAGAGAAGGAACCTGATAATTTGTCGATGAAGAAGGGGATGCCTTGGGCATCCCCAAGCTTAGACGCTTGAGTCTTCTTGATATATGCAGGGGTGAACCACCGGGGCATCCCCAAGCTTAGAGCTTTCACTCTTCTTGATCATAGTATATCATCCTCCTCTGTTGACCCTTGAAAACTTCCTTCACACCAAACTTCTCATAAACTTCATTAGAGGGGTTAGTACATAATCAAAAACTCACATGTTCAGAGGTGACACAATAATTCTTAACACTTCTGGACATTGCTCAAAGCTACTGGAAGGCAATGGAACAAAGAAATCCACCCAACACAGCGAAAGAAGCAATGCGAAATAAAAGGCAGAATCTGTCAAAACAGAACAGTCCGTAAAGACGAATTTTTAATAAATACTTCCGTTACTCAGATCAGAAAACTCAAAACTAATGAAAGTTGCGTACATATCTGAGGAACGCGCACGTAAATTGGCATATTTTTATGATTTTTCTGCAGAGAAAACAGCCCAGATTCGTGACAGATAGAAATCTGTTTCTGCGCAGAAATCCAAATCTAGTATCAACCTTCGATTAGAGGCTTCACTTGGCACAACCAAACACAAAACTAAGAAAAGGAGAGATTGCTACAGTAGTAAACAACTTCCAAGACACAAAATAAAAACAAAGTACTGTAGCAAAATAACACATGGGTTATCTCCCAAGAAGTTCTTTCTTTATAGCCATTAAGATGGGCTCAGCAGTTTTAATGATGCACTCGCAAGAAATTGTATTTGGAGCAAAAGAGAGCATCAAGAGGCAAATTCAAAACACATTTAAGCCTAACATGCTTCCTATGAAAAGGAATCTTGTAAATAAACAAGTTCAAGAAGCATAATGCAACAAGCATAGAAAGATAAAACAAGTATAGCTTCAAAAATTTCAGCACATAGAGAGGTGTTTTAGTAACATGAAAATTTCTACAACCATATTTTCCTCTCTCATAATAATGTCCAGTAGCATCATGAGCAAACTCAACAATATAACTATCAAATGAAATATTCTTATCATGAGTCTCATGCATAAAATTATTACTCTCCACATAAGCATAATCAATTTTATTAGTTGTAGTGGGTGCAAATTCAACAAAGTAGCTATCATTATTATTCTCATCATCAAATATAGGAGGCATATTGTAATCAAATTTATCCTCCATAACAGGCGGTAACAAAAGACTTCTATCATTATAATCATCATAAATAGGAGGCAAAGTATCATCAAAGAAAATTTTCTCCTCAATGCTTGGGGGACTAAAAAGATCATGAAAACCAGCTTCCCCAAGCTTAGAACTTTCTATATTATTATCAACAATGGTGTTCAAAGCGTTCATACTAATATTACTACCAGCATGCAAATAAGATTCCATAGGTTTTTTAATTTTCGCATCAAACAATCCATGTTTTAAATCAGGAAATAGCATAAGAAGCTCATTCTTGTCCATTATGCCAAACTAGTGTAAACAAGAAACAAAAAGATGCAATTGCAGGATCTAAAGGAAATAGCTTCGAGTACTTACAACGGCGAAAATAGCTTAGTAGCCGAGATCCGGAGTGTGAGTACCTTTTACCTTTCCTCCCCGGCAACGGCGCCAGAAAATAGCTTGATGTCTACACCCCCTCCTTTTCCTGTAGACAGTGTTGGGCCTCCAAGAGCAAAGGTTTGTAGAACAGCAGCAAGTTTTCCCTTAAGTGGATCACCCAAGGTTTATCGAACTCAGGGAGGAAGAGGTCAAAGATATCCCTCTCATGCAACCCTGCAACCACAAAGCAAGAAGTCTCTTGTGTCCCCAACACACCTAATAGGTGCACTAGTTCGGCGAAGAGATAGTGAAGTACAGGTGGTATAAATAAGTAGTAGCAACGGCACCAGAAAAGTGCTTTGCCCAGGACAGTAAACAAGCAGTAGTAATGCAAAGAAATAGTAACAAAGTAAAATAGTAAACAAGCGGCTGACAATATTTAGGAACAAGGCCTAGGGATCAGACTTTCACTAGTGGACACTCTCAACATTGATCACATAATAAATAACTCTTTCTCATATGTGCTACATACACTCTTTTGTTGGATGATGAACACATTGCGTAGGATTACACGAACCCTCAATGCCGGAGTTAACAAGCTCCACAATTCAATGTTCATATTTAAATAACCTTAGAGCATAATAGATCATTGCAAAATAAACCAAGAACTAACATAGTGCACACACTGTCCACATTACACTATGAAGGAGGAATAGATCACATCAATACTATCATAATGATAATTAACTCCACAATCTACAAGAGATCATGATCATAGCCTACGACAAGAACCACATGGTGCACACACTAGTCACCTTTACACCATGCAGGAGGAATAGATTACTTTAATAACATCACATGAGTAGCACACAACTAGTAGCGATACAAAGCTCATCATATGGATCTCAATCATATAAAGCAGCTCATGAGATCATTGTATTGAAGTACATAGGAGAGAGATTAACCACATAGCTACCGGTACAGCCCCGAGCCTCGATGGAGAACTACTCCCTCCTCATGGGAGCAGCAGCGTTGATGAAGATGGCGGTGGTGATGATGGAGAAGCCTTCCGGGGGCACTTCCCCATCCCGGCGGCGTGCCGGAACAGAGACTCCTGTCCCCCAGATCTTGGCTTCACGATGGCGGCGGCTCTGGAAGGTTTCTCGTACTGTGGCTTTTCCGTCAAGTGTGATAGGGTTTTTGCGACGGAGGCTTTAAATAGGCGGAAGGGCAGCCTCGGAGGGGGCCTGGGGCCACCACACCATAGGGCGGCGCGGCCCCCCCTCTGGCCGCGCCAGGGTGTAGTGTGGGGCCCCCAGGGCTTCCCTCTGGCGGCTCTCGGGTGTTCTGGATGCTTTCGGGCAAAATAGGAACCTGGGCGTTGATTTCGTCCGATTCCGAGAATATTTCGTTACTAGGATTTCTGAAACCAAAAACAGCAGAAAACAGGAACTAGCACTTCGGCATCTTGTTAATAGGTTAGTTCCAGAAAATGCACGAATATGACATAAAGTGTGCATAAAACATGTAGATAACATCAATAATGTGGCATGGAACATAAGAAATTATCGATACGTTGGAGACGTATCAGTCCCACACTACTGTAAATAGGCCGGCCCAATCTGTTGTAGGCCCCTGGTTGTTTGACTAGTCAAATTGCATTAAATTTCATGAGCCTACAATCTGATATCAATGATACACACAATTACATACACAAATAAAATAACTAGGAAAATTACAAGGCAATTAATGTGCCCAAATAAAAAAATTACATAGAATCATTGAAGACTTCTATTAGCATCATCAATAACACGTTGACATTTGGCAATCGCCTTGATTGAATCTTGTGTACTCTTGGTCAACATATCAGCTACAGATCTTAAAGCAGCAATACCATGTCTTTTATAAAGTACAGCCTTGAGATATTTACTGTTTGATGAAAGGAATGGTCTAGGTTGATGGCTATGAGAGGATGCATCAGAAGAAAGATCAGAACTTTTTGTGGGCCTCTCTTTTGATGAAGATTGCTTCATCACAACTGCATTCTGATAATAATTCAAAAAGAGTTAAACGATGAACTATGCAAACATGTATTAAGCATTGTCGATATGAGATAGTCACAAGTACTAAGCACAGACTTACATTATATCGTTGCATAGGCTCACCCCGGAACCTTTTTTGCGCTCTATCTTCTACTAAGGACTTCTTCATTACAACTGCATTCTAGTAATATTGCAAACATAGTTACAACAGTGAACTATTCAAACATTTATTATGCAATGTAGATATAAGATAATAACAAGTTGCATAAATAAGACAATGTATGTAACTTGTACTAAGCAGACTTAGATCATAATGTTGCACAGGGTCGCTTTGGCGAGTATCTTCTAATGATGACTGCTTCCTAAAACTGCATTCTGGTAATATTGCAAACATAGTTACAACAATTAACTATTCAGAAATGTATTACGCAATGTAGAGATCAGATAACAGCATGTAGCAGAAATAAGCACAAGATAAGATAAGATGCATGTACTAAGCACATACTGGCTCGCTGCAGGTCCTTCTCTTGCATGCACTAGTCATGGTCGACATGCCTGTCATTTTAGGTTCAGCCATCAAGTGAAATGCTAATCCTCCTGCTCCATTGTCCTTAATCTGTGTTTAGATATCACATTTAAGACCAAGTCAGCTGGTTTCAAATAACAAAAAACTTGAGCTGCCAAATGAATAAGCCAATATTTACCAGATATCAGATTAAAACCAACTAGATGTTGCTTTGCATGAGATACGAATTTCAGACATTCAGATTTAGAGTAGGGTAATGCCAAGGTTTTCCACATAAAGTAAACTGGCATTAAGAATGACCAAATGTCAGGTTCAAATCACCTTCGCAGTTGCTCCAAGACAAGCATATCAAATAGGCAGAAACATAGTAAAGCATGGATGGCATTGCTATGGCAGGGTTCCAAGTGTTAATCTCTTGCATAAGGAACAATGCATATAGGTTATAGATAATAACGGAAGTAAACTTCCAGAGTTACCAACCAAGAACTCAGATTCCAACCTTCCCTAGCGTCCCTGCTGTTAATGTTGGATATTCTAATAAGTGGTTCGCATGATCAATCCCTAGGAAAAATAACATTGACAAGTTAGTCTACGATAATACAAATACCAGACATGCACGCATCAATAACTATACAAGCTGTGCGACAGGAGCATTCATGGAAAAAATAGCTATAAGCTAAATACGAGGTATAAGAGCAAGCAGATTGGAAATGCACATAGCATGATTATAAAAGCAGTGTGAGAATAGCAGGCACGGGAAAACAGCTAGCGGCTAGCGGTGAGCTAATGACGTGGTATAAGAACAACCAGATTGGAAATGCCCATAGCATGACTATAAAAGGAATAGCATGCAGTACAAAAACAGTTGGCAGCAAATGAATGGGTATAAGGCTATAAATATGTGGATGCACACAGGTGTCAGTAGAATGAACAGGATGGTAGCGACCGGATAATGCTTTTGTACTGTACAATATTTAAACGAACTTCATGCGAAGTAACACATCAAGAAAGTTAATGGCATATGAGATCTGCAAATAACTACACAAAACATGGTTAAAGAAACACCACGATCTAACGGGCCAGCGTACTAACCAAGCTGCGGCGGGGTGGACGGGGGCGGCAACTTGCATTCTAGCGGAGGCGAATGCGGGAGACGATGAGTCAACCCTGTTTCAGTAGAAGTACGCGTTAGTGAAGCAGATCTGGTTGGCTGGCAAGGGATTCGGTGAAGTTGATACAGCCGCTGCGCCGAGGTAGTCGGTGGAATAGATCGGCTTCTGTGGAGGGGGGGGGGGGCGCCGTGAAGTAGACCCGGTTCCGTTGGAGAGGATCCGGTGCGTCGACAAGAAAGGCGTTGATTGCTACGCTGTGGATGAGGTCGGCGGTGAAGCAGATCCGTCGGTGGCGAGGTCGGCGGTGAAGCAGATCCTTCGGTGGCGAAGGCGGCGGGGGAGCGGATCAGGTGGGTGGACAGCCAACACGATCAAGGCTACGCTATGGAGGAGTATGCCGATGGCGAAGCAGATCTAGTACTGTAGAGAGTCAGAGCTTTGGCGTGTGAGAGTATTTTTGAGCTAATGGGGCGAATGGTTGGTGGGTGGGTGTGGGCCTGTGGGGAGGGTTCGGGATCTAGGCAAGATATTTCATTGTTACCGAAAGAGCCCTCCATGGTCGGTGGGTTGTAGCTTCCAGACCAGGGTTAAAAGGGTAAAACTGGTCACGGGATTTTTGAATGGATGCGGCGGGATGATTTGGCGCGCGGCCGAAATTTTTAGTTTCAAGCTACGAGCAGAACGACAAAAATAATGTTCTTCCCCAGGGAGCTCTCATTTCTTCCTCTTCTCTTTCTCTCTCGAGTCTCTCCCACTCCCCCGGCTCCTCTCCCCCTTCTCTCCGGCGGCTTCGCCGGCCGGAGACGAGGCCGACTTCTCTCTGTATATCGTACACCCTCCGAACTAAATTATTTGATTCAACTATCCTTAGACGTGTATGTATCTAGAGTAAAAACATGTGTGGATACACCCATATTTAGATAAGCAAAGTTGAGTCAGCTAATTTGGATCCGAGGGAGTTAGTGTTGTTGTAAGCTTAGATCCAGTGTTTCCCATGAGCAGAATGGCGCAATGGAGTCGAGGATCTCATCATCGGCTTCAGATCTAGAATATGGTGAATCTGGCGGATCTTGCCGGCCAAACCCTGATCTGGTGCCATCAAGGTGATGGCGCTAACGGTGAGGCTCGTTTTGGTCAGTGCTTCAGATCTGGCCAATGGGGAAGTCAAGCTGCTAATGTTCACAAGCTCGGGGCATACGACGGCGTCATCCGTCTTGCCCGTGAACATCTTGGCCTTTCAGCGGCCCTTCTCAGAGCCAATATGCCGTTGCTGAGGCCCTTCTTCTCTTTCGTCCTGGCGACTACCGGCGACACCGTCCCAAGTGGTGCGTCCCCGGCGACGGAGTTGCTGGAAAGGATGCGGAGCAGAGATCTGATGTGCGGTCCAGAAGGACTCGATTGATTTTCTTCTATATGTTTTGGGGTCCTTTTTGTAAAGTTGCAGGTCCTATTAGTTGTTGTCTAGTTCTTTTGGACCTCTATGTAATTTTTTGGACTAGTTTCCATTTGCACCGATAAACTTGAATTTTGACAAGTTCACGGGGAAAAAATTTCTTTGCACATATGGACTATCATGTATGAACATTCTTGAGATTTAAAATATATGTAATGGCCAGCACTTGCGCAAGGGGCTCGTCTAGTGCGCACTAGTTTCCATTAGCACCGATAAATTTGAATCTTGATAAGTCCTTGGAAGAAAAAATTTATTCACATATAGCCTATCATGTATGAACATTATTGGGATTCAAACTATACATAGATGGCCAACACGTGTGCAAGGGGGTCCCTCTAATGTGCACTAGTTTCCATTAGCACTGATAAATTTGAATCTTTACAAGTTCTCGAAAAAAATTTGCTTCACACATATGCCCTATCATGTATGAACATTATTGGGATTCATATTATATATAGATGGCCAACACTTGTGCAAGGGGGTCCTCTAATTCTTGGGGATTTAAATCTCTCTCTCTCTCTCTCTCTCTCTCGATCTATCGTTGGTGGCCAGAACAACACACATATGCATGCACTTTATGTGCAAAGGCGCGCGTGCCTCTAATAATTCATGTGTGTGCGTATATTTGAACATATTCTTGGGGATTTCAATCTCTATCTCTCGATCTATATATCGTTGGTGGCCAAGAAACACACTTATCTATATACGCATGCACTTTATGCGCAAATTAAGGTGGGTACCTCTAATAATGTGTGTGCGCACTCGATCGATGATCCCTAAACACTAAACCCTAAACCCTAAACCCAAAAACCCTAAACACTAAACCCTAAACCCTAAAAGCTAAACACTAAACCCTAAACCCTAAACACTAAACCCTAAACCCTAGACCCTATACCCTAATTAACACTAACCCTAACCCTAGCCCTAATTAAACCCTACATATATAGGCCAACGACACTTAATTGCGCATCAAGCAGGCGACCAACTAATTAGTGCTGATAAATTAATTAACTTGAATTTTGACAAGTTCTCGATCTCGAATGAAAACACATTTGATTAAGTAGTCTCATAATATATATATAATTAGTGTGCATGCGCACATGGCATACCTTGCATATCATTCGTGCATATATTTCAATATATATTTGAACATATTCTTGGGGATATGTATATATATATCAATCTCTCTGTCTCTCGACCTATATATCGTTGGTGGCCAAGAAACACACTTATATATATACGCATGCACTTTATGCGCAAAGGCGCGGGTGCCTCTAATAATGTGTGTGTGCACTCGATCGATGATCCCTAAACCATAAACCCTAAAACCCTAATCCCTAATCCCTAATTATACCCTAAACGTACACCCTAAACACCCTAAACACTAAACCCTAAACCCTAGACCCTAAACCCTAAACACTACACCCTAAACCCTAAACCCTAAACACTAAACCCTAAACCCTAACCCTAGACCATAAACCCTAAACCATAAACCCTAAATATATTTCAATCTCTCTCTAGATCTATATATCGTTGGTGGCCAAGAAACACACTTATATATACGCATGCACTTTATGCGCAAAGGCGCGGGTGCCACTAATAATGTGTGTGTGTACTCGATCGATGATCCCTAAACCTTAAACCCTAAAACCCTAATCCCTAATCCCTAATTATACCCTAAACGTACACCCTAAACACTAAACCCTAAACCCTAGACCCTAAACCCTAAACACTACACCCTAAACCCTAAACACTAAACCCTAATCCCTAACTCTAGCTAGACCCTAAACCCTAAACACTAAACCCCAAACCCTAAACCCTAAACCCTATATAGACCCTAAACCCTAATTAACCCTAACACTAACCCTAAAACCCTAGCTAGCTAACCCTAAACCCTAAACCCTAATTAAACCCTACATATATATATAGGCCAACGACACTTAATTGCGCATCAAGCAGGCGACCAACTAATTAGCGCTGATAAATTAATTAACTTGAATTTTGACAAGTTCTCGATCTCGAATGAAAACACATTTGATTAAGTAGTCTCATAATATATATATAATTAGTGTGCATGCGCGCATGGCATACCTTGCATATCATTCGTGCATATATTTCAATATATATTTGAACATATTCTTGGGGATATATATATATCAATCTCTCTCTCGATCTATATATCGTTGGTGGCCCAGAAGCACACACATATATATATATACGCATGCACTTTATGCGCAAAGGCGCGGGTGCGTCTAATAATTCATGTGTGTGCGTATATTTGAACATATTCTTGGGGATTTCAATCTCTATCTCTCGATCTATATATCGTTGGTGGCCAAGAAACACACTTATATATATGCATGCACTTTATGCGCAAATTAATGCGGGTGCCTCTAATAATGTGTGTGCGCACTCGATCGATGATCCCTAAACCTTAAACCATAAAACCCTAAAACCCTAATCCCCAATCCCTAAACACCCTAAACACTAAACCCTAAACCCTAAACACTAAACCCTAAACCCTAAACCCAAAACCCTAAACACTAAACCCTAAACCCTAAAAGCTAAACACTAAACCCTAAACCCTAAACACTAAACCCTTAACCCTAGACCCTATACCCTAATTAACACTAACCCTAACCCTAACCCTAATTAAACCCTACATATATAGGCCAATGACACTTAATTGCGCATCAAGTAGGCGACCAACTAATTAGCGCTGATAAATTAATTAACTTGAATTTTGACAAGTTCTCGATCTCGAATGAAAACACATTTGATTAAGTAGTCCATAATATATATATATAATTAGTGTGCATGCGCGCATGGCATACCTTGCATCTCATTCGTGCATATATTTCAATATATATTTGAACATATTCTTCGGGATGTATATATATCAATCTCTCTCTCTCTCTCTCGATCTATATATCGTTGGTGGCCAAGAAACACACTTATATATACGCATGCACTTTATGCGCAAAGGCGCGGGTGCCTCTAATAATGTGTGTGTCCACTCGATCGATGATACCTAAACCTTAAACCCTAAAACCCTAATCCCTAATTCCTAATTATACCCTAAACGTACACCCTAAACACCCTAAACACTAAACCCTAGACCCTAAACCCTAAACACTACACCCTAAACCCTAAACCCTAAACACTAACCCTAAACCCTAACCCTAGACCATAAACCCTAAACCATAAACCCTAAATATATTTCAATCTCTCTCTAGATCTATATATCGTTGGTGGCCAAGAAACACACTTATATATATACGCATGCACTTTATGTGCAAAGGCGCGGGTGCCCCCAATAATGTGTGTGTGCACTCGATCGATGATCCCTAAACCTTAAACCCTAAAACCCTAATCCCTAATCCCTAATTATACCCTAAACATACACCCTGAACACCCTAAACACTAAACCCTAGACCCTAAGCCCTAAACACTACACCCTAAACCCTAAACACTAAACCCTAATCCCTAACCCTAGCTAGACCCTAAACCCTAAACACTAATCCCCAAACCGTAAACCCTATATAGACCCTAAACCCTAATTAACCCTAACACTAACCCTAAAACCCTAGCTAGCTAACCCTAAACCCTAATTAAACCATACATATATATATAGGCCAATGACATTTAATTGCGCATCAAGCAGGCGACCAACTAATTAGCGCTGATAAATTAATTAAGTTGAATTTTGACAAGCTAAGTTCTCGATCTCGAATGAAAACACATTTGATCTAGTAGTCTCATAGTATATATATATATAATTAGTGTGCATGCGCGCATGGCATACCTTGCATATCATTCGTGCATATATTTCAATATATATTTGAATATATTCTTGGGGATATATATATCAATCTCTCTCTCTCGATCTATATATCGTTGGTGGCCAAGAAGCACACTTATATATATATACGCATGCACTTTATGCGCAAAGGCGCGGGTGCGTCTAATAATTCATGTGTGTGCGTATATTTGAACATATTCTTGGGGATTTCAATCTCTATCTCTCGATCTATATATCGTTGGTGGCCAAGAAACACACTTATATATATACGCATGCACTTTATGCGCAAGTTAAGGCGGGTGCCTCTAATAATGTGTGTGCGCACTTGATCGATGATCCCTAAACCTTAAACCATAAAACCCTAAAACCCTAATCCCTAATCCCTAAACACCCTAAACACTAAACCCTAAACCCTAAACACTAAACCCTAAACCCAAAAACCCTAAACACTAAACCCTAAACCCTAAAAGCTAAACACTAAACCCTAAACCCTAAACACTAAACCCTAAACCCTAGACCCTATACCCTAATTAACACTAACCCTAACCCTAACCCTAATTAAACCCTACATATAAAGGCCAACGACACTTAATTGCGCATCAAGCAGGCGACCAACTAATTAGCGCCGATAAATTAATTAACTTGAATTTTGACAAGTTCTCTCGAATGAAAACACATTTGATTAAATTGCCTCATAATATATATATACAATTAGTGTGCATGCGTGCTTGGCATACCTTGCACATATCATTCGTGCATATATTTCAATATATATCTGAACATATTCTTGGGGATATATATATATATATTTCAATCTCTCTCTCTCGATCTATATATCGTTGGTGGCCAAGAAACACACTTATATATATATATGTGCATGCACTTTATGCGCAAAGGCGCGGGTGCCTCTAATAATGTGTGTGTGCACTCGATCGATGATCCCTAAACCTTAAACCCTAAAACCCTAATCCCTAATTCCTAATTATACCCTAAACATACACCCTAAACACACTAAACACTAAACCATAAACCCTAGCTAGACCCTAAACCCTAAACACTACACCCTAAACCCTAAACCCTCAACCCTAAACCCTAAACACTAAACCCTAAACCCTAACTCGGCCTAGCCCTAAACCCTAAACCCTAAACCCTAAATATATTTCAATCTCTCTCTCGATCTATATATCGTTGGTGGCCAAGAAACACACTTATATATATATACGCATGCACTTTATGCGCAAAGGCGCGGGTGCCTCTAATAATGTGTGTGTGCACTCGATCGATGATCCCTAAACCTTAAACCCTAAAACCCTAATCCCTAATTATAC
The DNA here is from genome assembly GCF_019359855.2 of Lolium perenne. Lineage (NCBI taxonomy): Eukaryota > Viridiplantae > Streptophyta > Magnoliopsida > Poales > Poaceae > Lolium > Lolium perenne. The sequence goes on along the minus strand of NC_067247.2, from coordinate 243,806,017 downwards.
CCTAAACGTACAACCTAAACAATGTAAACACTAAACCCTAAACCATAGACCCTAAACCCTAAACACTACACCCTAAACCCTAAACACTAAACCCTAAACCCTAAACCCTATAATTAAACCCTACATATATAGGCCAACGACACTTAATTGCGCATCAAGCAGGCGACCAACTAATTAGCGCTAATAAATTAATTAACTTGGATTTTGACAAGTTCTCTCGAATGAAAATACATTTGATTAAGTTGCCTCATAATATATATATAATTAGTGTGCATGCGCGCATGGCATACCTAGCTTGCATATCATTCGTGCATATATTTCAATATATATATTTGAACATATTCTTGGGGATATATATATAGTTCAATCTCTCTCTCTCGATCTATATATCGTTGGTGGCCAAAAAACACACTTATATACGCATGCACTTTATGCGCAAAGGCGCGGGTTCCTCTAATAATAATGTGTGTGTGCACTCGATCGATGATCCCTAAACCTTAAACCATACAACCCTAAAACCCTAATCCCTAATCCCTATACACCCTAAACACCCTAAACCCTAAACCCTAAACGTACACCCTAAACACCCTAAACCCTAAACCCTAAACGTACACCCTAAACACCCTAAACACTAAACACTAAACCCTAATTAAACCCTACATATATATATAGGCCAACGACACTTAATTGTGCATCAAGCAGGCGACCAACTAATTAGCGCTGATAAATTAATTAACTTGAATTTTGACAAGTTTTCGAATGAAAAACACGTACATTTGATTAAGTTGCCTCACAATATATATATAATTAGTGTGCATGCATGCATGGCCTACCATGCATGCATATATATATATTTGAACATTCTTGGCGATTTCAATAATCTCTCATCTCTATCTCTCTCTTTATCGATTGGTGTGGCCAGCGCAACGACACACATTATGCTTGCACTTTACGCGCAAAGGCGGGTGCCTCTAATAGTGCATGTCTGTGCACACTCAATCGATCTAGCTAGAGTTTTGATTAATTGTGTAGCACACTAATAAAAAAGTTGTAATTTAATTCACAACAAGTTATAATTAACCCTAACACATAAACCCTCTAAATAAACCATAAAACCCTATATAGCTAGCTATAGGCCAACGACGACCCTTAATTGCGCATCAAGCAGGCCAGGGGTCCTCGCGGTCCTCTAATTAAATATATGTGCCATTAACCCTAAACCCTAAACCGTATATATATACAAAACCCTCGTTAAAACACATAACCCCAAGCTAATTAATAACCCAATCTAATAAAACCTTGCTATATATAGCTAGTAAACCCTAGATTATATAACCCCAATTAATATATATGGCCTATATCGATCATATATATATATAGACATTATTGGGATTCATTAATTATATAATAAGTACTAATAATTCAATTAATTATATATATATAAGTACTGATAACACAAATAAAGAAGTTGTATTTGAATCCACACAACCCTAATCTAAAACACATAGCCCCTAACATGGCCTAATTAATTGACCCCTTCTCTCTAGCTAATTAGTGGAAATTGCACAAAATCAAAAGGGGTCCCTCACTAATTATACATATATATCTAGATTGTGATAAACTTTTGCCCCATATTTGGTGGATGGGTGCATCTTGGCATGTAAAACAATTAATGTTTGCAAATGGCGTTGTCAAAATTTATGTACAAATTATTTCTTTCCATCCAAAGTGCATAAAATGGGAATTTTAATGAAGAAAGTACAAATAAAACAGCTGATGAGATCTGAGATCTAGGGTTTGGCCCGATCTCGCGACTTGACCCAAAATCGAGGGGGAAAAGGTGGGAGAGCGCGAGGAACACGAAGAACACTGGTACTCACGCACGCACACCAACCCGATACACCTGATACTTACCCCCGTGGCTCGATGGACCACGCCAATAGAATCACCCGGAAGAGGCACGCGGCAGAATTCCCGGTGAGAGATTGGTGTTGGAGAAAGGAGATTGGTGAGGGAGAGAGAGTGCTTGCACTAGAATCTCACTCAACAATAGCCAAATCAACAACAAGGATGCCTTGATTACAAAGGGATGCTAACCCTAGGGAGACAAAGCTCAAAGTAGTGTTTAAGCTCAATTCAAGTCTAAGGGGTAAAGGAGGGGTCCAGGCTGCTTATATAGGCCTACATGGCCAGCAAGGCGAAAAGGTACACAAGTGGATAACTTGGGCAGTTTGGTGAGTCATTCCCGTCGGATCCGGTCTGGGGCCGGTCAGACCGGGCCTGTGACCGGGTGGTCCGGTCATGGGGCTGGTTGATGACCCACAAGTATAGGGGGTGTATCGTAGTATCTTCGATAATAAGAATGTCGATCCCAATGAGGAGCAGAACGTGTTGACAAGCAGTTTCGATGAAGGATTCACTGTAAATGCTCACAGACAAGTATTCAGGGGGTTTTGATGTAACAGATGAATAAAGTACGAGTAAGTAAAGTGCGAGAGTAACAATTGCAGCGAGTGGCCCAATCCTTTTTAGCACAAAGGACAAGCCGGTTTGTTTACTTATAATGACCAAACGTTCTCAAGGACACACGGGATTTTAGTCTAGTGCTTTCGCTACATACGGCTAATTAATCTTCATTGTTTTGATAAGTGTTGTGTGGGTGAACCTATGCTAATGTACCGCCCTTCCTAGGACTAATACATACTTGTGATTATACCCCTTGCAAGCATTCGCAACTACAAGAAAGTAATTAAGATAAATCTAACCATAGCCTTAAACTCTGAGATCCTGCTATCCCTCCTGCATCGATATACCAACGGGGGTTTAGGTTTCTGTCACTCCGGCAATCCCGCAATCGGCAAACGAGTACAAGATGCATCCCCCTAGGCCCATAAAGGTGAAGTGTCGTGTAGTCGACGTTCACACGACACCACTAGAAGAATAACACCACAACTTAAATATCATAACATTGAATATTACTCAACCATACTTCACTACTAACATTTAGACTTCACCCATGTCCTCAAGAACTAAACGAACTACTCACTAGACATCATATGGAACATGATCAGTGGTGATATGATGATGAATAACAATCTGAACATAAACCTTGATTTAACGGTTTCACTCAATAGCATCAATAACAAGTAGAAATCAACACCGGGAGAGTTTCCCCTATCAAACAATCAAGATCAAACCCAAATTGCTACAACGGTGACGATGTGCAGCGGTGGAGACGGCGGTGATGATGATGAAGATGATGATGATGGTGATGGAGATGATGTCCAGCTCGATGGCGGTGACGATGGCGTCGATTTCCCCCTCCGGGAGGGAATTTCCCCGGCGGATCTCAGCCTGCCGGAGAGCTCTTTTCTCTCTGGTGTTCTCTGCTCCGCAGAGGCGGCTGTGACTCTTCGCGAGGTACCCTCTGGAGCTTAGGTCTTCTGGACGAAGAGGTTCGCGAAGAAAAGGAGGCGAGAGGGGGCTGTGGGCCCCCTCCTCACAGGGCGGCGCGGCCAGGCCTTGGGCCGCGCCGGCCTATGGGGTGGGCCCACCTCGGGTCCCCTCGGCTCCCCCTTCTGGCTCACTTCATCTTCTGGAAAAAATGAGGTTTTTCGTATAATTTCCGTCAACTGTTGATCTTCCGAAATATTGCATTCTGACGATGCTTTTTCCAGCAGAATCCTGGCTCCGGTGCGCGATCCTCCAATAATCATGAAACATGCAAAATAGATGAAATAACATAAGTATTATCTCCAAATATGAAATATATCAATGAATAACAGCAAATTATGATATAAAATAGTGATGCAAATTGGACGTATCAACTCCCCCCAAGCTTAGACTTCGCTTGTCCCCAAGCGAAACTGAACTCGGTAAACAGGACCACATGTTTATGGAGTGAAGAGTCGATAAATAAAATACGGACAAGAAGCATCATATTCATTCACACAAGACATTCTAGTAAACAACTTCCTCATATAATTCAACTTGAAACTAGTATAAGGTAATCACAAATAAAGGTGCATAAGAAATCATAGTTGGTGATGGCAAACTTCGTTCTTGGTCAGAGAACAATTAACAGGTTATACTTATCTTATTGAGCAGCGCTCTCATGTTAAAGTTTATATGGCAGAACTTGCATACTCAATCTTAATAATCTCCTCATGATCATTGATAACTTTCAAAGCTATATTCATTCAGATAAAACTTGTACTAAACAAGGAAGAGTAAAAGACATGATGAAGCAAATCACAATATAATGGTTTGATCACAACTACTCAAATGCTTGCTTAAGATGGAGGGAAATAGGTTTACTGACTCAACATAAAGTAAAAGACAGGCCCTTCGCAGAGGGAAGCAGGGATTAAATCATGTGCTAGAGCTTTTTCAGTTTTGAAATCATATAAAGAGAATGAAAGTAACATTTTGAGAGGTGTTTGTTGTTGTCAACGACTGGTAGCGGGTACTCTAACCCCCTTGCCAGACAAACCTTCAAAGAGCTGCTCCCATTTTATTTTTGTGTGGCACTCCTTCCAACCTTTCTTTCACAAACCATGGCTAACCGAATCATCGGGTGCCTGCCAACAATCTCATACCATGAAGGAGTGCCTTTTTGTTTTAGTTTTATTATGATGACACTCCCCCCAACCTTTGCTTACACAAGCCATGGCTAACTGAATCCTTCGGGTGCCGTCCATCAATCACATACCATGGAGGAGTGTTTATTTAGGTTAATTAATTTGAGACTGGGAATCCCATTGCCAGCTCTTTTTGCAAAGTTATTGGATAAGCGGATGAAGCCACTAGTCCATTGGTGAAAGTTGCCCAACAAGATTGAAAGATAAAACACCACATACTTCCTCATGAGCTATAAAACATTGACACAAATAAGAGATAGTAAATTTTGAATTATTTAAAGGTAGCACACGAAGTATTTACTTGGAATGGCCGGAAATACCATGTAGTAGGTAGTTATGGTGGACACAAATGACATAGGTTTGGGTTAGGGTTTGGATGCACGAGAAGCATTCCCTCTCAGTGCGGGTTTTTGGCTAGCAAGGTTAATTAGCAAGCACAAGAGTTGAGGGAAACAAACAAATATACATGTGATAGAAACAATCATGCATCTTTCTTGTAAGCACAAACAGTTTTAACTTCAGAATAATAAGCTATGAGCTAACAAGAAAGGAAGACAATGAAACAACTACATGTATTTCTCTTTTCTACTTAAACCTCAAAGTGTTGTTGCTATTGACCAATGCTAAGTTTGCCAAAACCAAATAGATTTATTTAATGCTCCCAAAGTGATACCAATACTAGTAACAAGATCAATCATATAATAAGGATTGCAAACTAAAATAGGATGTGCAATATGTAAATGATAAGACTTCTCATTAATATTCCATAACGATAACTCACACCAAGGGATACATAGACAACCAACTAAAGGAGAGATACTTCCAAACTGCAACCCATCTTATATGATAACTTCCCTACTCATGATATGACACTACTTGATAGTAAAAAGTAAAAGGTAGTGATGATGTGATACCGTGGCACTCCCCCAAGCTTGGAACAAACCAAGGGGATGCCAATACCGATGATGAATTACTCCTTCGGTGATGGTGGTGATGAATCCCTCCCGCGCTTCTTACAGATCTCCTTCAGCTTCAGTTTCTCAGTTTGGCAATTCTGCACTAAAACTCGAAGAGATTCATTGTTATCTGAAGTTGGTGGTGGCGACCTCATGATGGGCATCGAGTAATATTCCAGCATTCTACGGAGATGGTAATTCTCCTCATGAAGTATCTCCACTTCTCTCCTTAGAGCACGGTATTGATCACAAAACTCGTCGGTAACCCGTAGAGCTTCTTCCAACATAGGGAAAGAGTCGAGGCTGAGAGCAGGCGGTAAGGGTCCCTGCAAGTTATGAGAGAAAGAACGTCGAGTGTCAACAGATCCCACCAAGATTTGCTTACTCCCAACGGCTTGTTGCTCTTGTTTTGATGACACCCTTTTCACTTCTTCCTCCGAAAGCCCCTTTCCCTTGTCGTTGGAGGCCATGGTGCTCCTAGATTGAAAACAAATCCTGGCAGAAACAGCTCGAAACAAAACACGTCGAGAAAACGATATACGGACCTCCAGGGGTCCGAGGGATTATATAGCAAGAATTTTTATGTCAAAAGGAAAGTACCAGGTCGAACTAGAGTCGGAAAGGGGCGATGAGGCGGCCAGCTCATAGGGCGGTGCGGCCTGGCTAGGGCCCGCGCCGGCCTATGGGGGCACGCCCTCGTGCGTCTCCTCCACTCCGTTTCGATCTCGTAATTTTTCATATTTTCTAAAAATAGCGAAAACATTGTTCGAAAAGTAAATTGCGAACTTTTTATTACCAGTACTGTTACCTATTCAAAGTCGAGTTCTGGCGGACTGTCGATTTGACCTTTGATGAAAGCCTCCGGTGTTTCCACTCGAGTAATATCAACATCTACATTATAAGAATCACCAGAGATATAATGCTTGAGTCTTTGTCCATTCACCACTTGTGTGGCATTGCCTTGGAGAGAGCTAATTTTAATTGCTCCTGAACTATACACCTCCTCAACAACATATGGTCCTTCCCATTTCGAGAGTAATTTCCCTGCAAAGAATCTGAGACGAGACCGATACAATAGGACTTTATCCCCAATATTAAATTCTCTTTTGATAATCCTTCTATCATGCCATTTCTTAACTTTCTCTTTAAAGAGTTTAGCATTTTCATAAGCTTCACTTCTCCATTCATCTAGAGAACTCAATTGCAACAACCTCTTATTACCAGCTAATTTAGGATCTTTATTTAATTCTCTAACAGCCCAATAAGCTTTGTGCTCTAGTTCTAAAGGTAAATGACAAGCTTTCCCATAAACCATTTTATAAGGTGACATTCCCATGGGATTTTTATAAGCAGTTCTATAAGCCCATAGTGCATCCTTCAATTTACTAGCCCAATTCTTTCTAGTTTTATTAACAGTCTTTTCCAAGATAGATTTAATCTCTCTATTTGATAATTCTACTTGCCCACTAGTTTGAGGATGATAAGCGGAAGCAATTCTATGATTAATACCATATTTAGCAAGAGTTTTTCTAAAACCGCCATGAATAAAATGAGAACCTCTATCAGTCATAATATATCTAGGAACTCCAAATCTAGGAAAAATAATATCTAAAAGCATTCTTAAAGAGGTCTCACCATCAACACTTTTTGTAGGTATGGCTTCCACCCATTTAGTAACATAATCAACAGCAACAAGTATATGAGTGTTACCTTCTGAAGAGGGAAAAGGTCCCATGAAGTCAAATCCCCAACAATCAAACGGTTCAATAACAAGAGTATAATTCATAGGCATTTCATTGCGTCTGGAGATATTACCAACTCTTTGGCATTCATCGCAAGATAAAATAAACTTCCTTGCATCTTTGAAGAGAGTTGGCCAATAAAAACCTGATTGTAGAACCTTTTGCGCGGTTCTATCTCCGGCGTGATGTCCTCCATAAGCACTACCATGACATTTACTCAATATCTCTTGTTGTTCATATTCGGGAACACATCTTCGCAGAATACCATCCACTCCTTCTTTATATAAGTGTGGGTCATCCCAGAAATAATGCCTCAAGTAATAAAAGAATTTCCTCCTTTGCTGAGCTGAAAAGGTTGGAGGCAAGTACTTGGAAACAATAAAGTTAGCATAATCAGCATACCAAGGACTATCTCGTGAGCTCACCTTTATTACAGCCAATTGTTCATTTGGAAAACTATCATTAACAGGAACAGGATCATAAGCAATATTTTCCAATCTAGACAAATTATCAGCAACAGGATTATCAGCACCTTTCCTATCTACAATATGTAAATCAAATTCTTGCAACAGAAGTACCCATCTAATAAGCCTTGGCTTAGTATCTTTCTTTTGCATAAGGTATCTGATTGCAGCATGATCAGTATGTATAGTAACTTTTGAATCAACAATATAAGATCTAAACTTATCACAAGCAAAGACTACAGCTAACAATTCTTTTTCAGTAGTAGCATAATTTCTTTGAGCAGCATCAAGGGTTTTACTAGCATAATGAATAACATTCAATTTTTTATTTACTCGCTGTCCAAGAACAGTGCCTACAGCAAAATCACTAGCATCACACATAATTTAAAATGGTAAGTTCCAATCAGGAGGTTCAACTATAGGAGCAGTTGTTAAGGCTTTCTTTAGAGTTTCAAAAGCTTCCTTACAATCATCATCAAAAACAAAAGGTACATCTTTTTGAAGAAGATTAGTAAGAGGCTTTGAAATCTTGGAGAAGTCTTTAATAAACCTCCTATAAAACCCAGCATGACCAAGAACACTACGAATACCATTAACATCCCTGGGATAGGGCATCTTCTCAATTGCTTCAACTTTAGCTCTATCAACTTCAATACCTCTCTCGGAAATTTATGTCCCAATACAATTCCTTCATTAACCATAAAGTGGCATTTCTCCCAATTAAGAACAAGGTTAGTTTCTTCACATGTCTGCAAAACTTTATCAAGGTTCCGCAAGCAATTATCAAAAGAATTCCCATAGACAGAAAAATCATCCATGAATACCTCTACAATACTCTCGCAAAAGCCATGAAAAATAGCAGACATGCATCTTTGAAAAGTAGCAGGAGCATTACATAAACCAAAAGGCATACGTCTATAAGCATAAGTTCCATAGGGACAAGTGAAAGTGGTTTTCTCTTGATCCTTAGTTTTAACAGCAATTTGTGAAAACCCAGAATAACCATCAAGAAAGCAAAAATGAGTATTTTTAGATAACCTTTCTAACATTTGATCAATAAAAGGCAAAGGGTAATGATTTTTTTTAGTAACCTAATTAACTTTTCGATAATCAATGCACATTCTATACCCTACAACTACTCTTTGAGGGATGAGCTCATCATTATCATTAGGCACAACAGTCATTCCTCCTTTCTTAGGAACACAATGCACAGGACTAACCCATCTACTATCAGCAATAGGATATATAATACCAGCTTCAAGAAGTCTTAATACCTCATTTCTTACCACATCCTTCATCTTAGGAATTAGACGACGCTGAGGTTCAACAACAGGCTTCGCATCATCTTCCATATTAATGGCGTGTTGGCAAATAGAGGGAGAAATCCCCTTCAAGTCATCAAGTGTGTAGCCAATAGCACCTCGGTGTTTCTTCAGTATTTCCAATAGCCTTTCTTCTTCAAACTCTGAAAGCTTAGGACTAATAATAACAGGATATATTTTCTTATCATCAATATGAGCATATTTAAGATTATCAGGCAATGGTTTTAAATCAAAGACAGGATCTTCCTTTGGTGGTGGTGTTGTACCCAGATCTTCTACCGGTAAATCATGCTTAAGAATAGGTTGACGAAGGAAAATTTCATCAAGCTCATCTCTTTCTTCCCTAAAAACTTCACTCTCGCTATTCTCCAAATGTTGCTGCAAGGGATTATTAGGAGCAAGAACAATAGATGCACACTGTTCAACTTTAAAATCATTATTAGGCAAATCAGCTTTATAAGGAGTTTTGGTAAATTTAGAGAAGTTAAACTCATAAGATTCACCAGCAAATTTAGTCAAAATTTTCTCTTTCTTGCAATCTATAATAGCTCCACAAGTATTTAGAAAAGGTCTAACAAAAATGATAGGACAATATTTACTAGCAGCAGAACCAAGTACCAAAAAGTCAGCAGGATATTTAATCTTACCGCATAGAACTTCCACATCTCGAACAATACCAATTGGAGAGATAGTTTCTCTATTAGCCAACCGAATAACCACATCAATATCTTCAAGTTCACAAGAACCAATTTCGTGCATAATCTCCGTGTAAAGCTCATAAGGAATATCAGTAATACTTGCAATATCACATAAACCATAATAACAATGATCACCAATTCTAACAGATAGCATAGGAACACTAGCTTGCTTAGACTTATTAGGATGTGAAACAATATTAGAAGCATCTTCACAGAAAATAATATGACCATCCTCCACATTTTCAGTCACAAGATCTTTAACTATTGCAACAGCAGGTTCAACTTTTATTTGTTCTCCAGGTTCTATAGGTTTCTTTTCACTTTTATGAACCGCACTATTTATAACAGAGTACTCCTTCATTTTAGCAAAGAAAGGAGTTTTTTCAATATAAGCTTCAGGAATAACATGATCAACAGTTTCAACTACAACACATTTATTAATAGATGAATCAATTTTATCTTTATACGGTTCATGATACTTATCAAAATTCTTCTTAGGCAATTCATAATGAGAGGAAAAAGCTTTATAAAGATTTGCAGCAACTTGAGAATCAAGACCATAAGTAGCACTCATATTACGAAATTTATCAGTATCCATAAAAGCTTCAATGCATTTGTAATCATAATTTATACCTGATTCTCTATCTTTGTCATTCTCCCATCCTTCAGTATTCTCCTGGATCCGATTAAGAAGGTCCCTTTTAAACTCTTCTTTGTTGCGCGTAAATGATCCAGAACAAGAAGTATCCAGCAAGGTCTTGTCTTCAAAAGAAAGTCTTGCATAGAAGTTATCAATAATAACATTACCAGGAAGCTCATGAATGGGGCATTTGAGCATTAAAGACTTCAATCTCCCCCACGCTTGGGCAATACTCTCTCCTTCATGAGGCCAAAAATTATATATGCGATTCCGATCTTTGTGAATCTCACTTGGAGGATAGAACTTAGAATAAAACCGGGGCACAATATCATTCCATTCAAGAGAATCCCCATTATCCAGTAATTTATACCAATGCGCCGCTTTACCAGACAGCGATATAGAGAATAGTTTCTTCCTCACTTCATCCATAGCAATACCTGCGCACTTGAATAAAACGCATAATTCATGTAAGAACAGTAAATGATCTCCAGGGTGGACAGTTCCATCCCCTGTATAACGGTTATCCACTACACGTTCAATAATTTTCATAGGTATTTTGTATGGTATTTCTTCCTCACCTGGCGCCTCATCCACTACCTTTGCAGTAGTAGTAGATTTTCCAAATAAAAACTCAAGAGAAGAACTCTCCATAATGAATTATGGCAGCAGGCAGAAATAAAATCAGCACAAACAGTTAGAAATTTCCCTTACCAATTCCACTTACCAATAGCGCTTCACTCCCCGGCAACGGCGCCAGAAAATAGTCTTGATGACCCACAAGTATAGGGGTGTATCGTAGTATCTTCAATAAGTAAGAATGTCGATCCCAACGAGGAGTAGAAGGTGTTGACAAGCAGTTTCGATGAAGGATTCACTGTAAATGCTCACAGACAAGTATTCAGGGGGTTTTGATGTAACAGATGAATAAAGTACGAGTAAGTAAAGTGCGAGAGTAACAATTGCAGCGAGTGGCCCAATCCTTTTTAGCACAAAGGACAAGCCGGTTTGTTTACTTATAATGACCAAACGTTCTCGAGGACACACGGGATTTTAGTCTAGTGCTTTCGCTACATACGGCTAATTAATCTTCATTGTTTTGATAAGTGTTGTGTGGGTGAACCTATGCTAATGTACCGCCCTTCCTAGGACTAATACATACTTGTGATTATACCCCTTGCAAGCATCCGCAACTACAAGAAAGTAATTAAGATAAATCTAACCACAGCCTTAAACTCCGAGATCCTGCTATCCCTCCTGCATCGATATACCAATGGGGGTTTAGGTTTCTGTCACTCCGGCAACCCCGCAATCGGCAAACGAGTACAAGATGCATTCCCCTAGGCCCATAAAGGTGAAGTGTTGTGTAGTCGATGTTCACACGACACCACTAGAAGAATAACACCACAACTTAAATATCATAACATTGAATATTACTCAACCATACTTCACTACTAACATTTAGACTTCACCCATGTCCTCAAGAACTAAACGAACTACTCACTAGACATCATATGGAACATGATCAGAGGTGATATGATGATGAATAACAATCTGAACATAAACCTTGGTTTAACGGTTTCACTCAATAGCATCAATAACAAGTAGAAATCAACACCGGGAGAGTTTCCCCTATCAAACAGTCAAGATCAAACCCAAATTGCTACAGCGGTGACAATGTGCAGCGGTGGAGACGGCGGTGATGATGATGAAGATGATGATGATGGTGATGGAGATGATGTCCAGCTCGATGGCGGTGACGATGGCGTCGATTTCCCCCTCCGGGAGGGAATTTCCCCGGCGGATCTCAGCCCGCCGGAGAGCTCTTTTCTCTCTGGTGTTCTCCGCCCCGCAGAGGCGGCTGTGACTCTTCGCGAGGTACCCTCTGGAGCTTAGGTCTTCTGGACGAAGAGGTTCGCGAAGAAAAGGAGGCGAGAGGGGGCTGTGGGCCCCCTCCTCACAGGGCGGCGCGGCCAGGCCTTGGGACGCGCCGGCCTATGGGGTGGGCCCACCTTGGGTCCCCTCGGCTCCCCCTTCTGGCTCACTTCATCTTCTGGAAAAATAAGGTTTTTTGTATAATTTCTGTCAACTGTTGATCTTCCGAAATATTGCATTCTGACGGCGCTTTTTCCAGCAGAATCCTGGCTCCGATGCGCGATCCTCCAATAATCATGAAACATGCAAAATAGATGAAATAACATAACTATTATCTCCAAATATGAAATATATCAATGAATAACAGCAAATTATGATATAAAACAGTGATGCAAATTGGACGTATCACCGGTCGACCGGGCGCCAACCGGAAACCTCGCAAGTTTCCGTCCAGTTGCTTCCCGGTACGATGCTGGTCAGGACCGAGGGAAATCCAGTTGGGCGCCCGGTTGACCGGGCCTGGGACCGGATGGCCTGGTCGTGGGGCCGGTCCGACCGGGTCCTGGGCCTGCCATCTTCCTCTTCTTCCTTTGTGCGCTTCGAGTGTCGTCGGATCCAGCTTCGTGCTCATCTCCAAGTCCCGCTGCTCCTCTCCTTCCCTTGACCATGGCGTTTTTTTATCCTACTTCCGGGGTCTTGATGCGCCTTGTACCTAATGACACAAAGCACATCGGCATGAGGTAGCATTCCATCCAAAAGGGTACCGAGATCAAGGGTGGTGAGGAGCGAGTTCACCTCATCGTGTAGCGCTTTAACCCGAGCTCGTGTCATCGGTCCACTTGGGGGACTTGTTGGTCTTGGTGTGGAGGTGTCCGAAGGCCACCCTGCATCAACAGCTCAACATGCCTCCACACCCCGATTTTCACACGAAGTAGAGCATATTTAAAGGATAATTCCAGAGTTTTACTATTTTTCAAGGAACTTTGCTAATTTCCACCCACTCACATGACTTTATGTCGATTTAACGAAAATAGGGCAAATTTAAACATGGGCGGGATAGTTTGAATTGTGCGCGCGACAAAGGGAACCGCCTATTCCTCAACCTTGTGCACGGAAAATTACACACGCAACTCCATTAAACACCACCTACCGGGCGGCCCGGCCGCATGACCCCCCACCCACCGATACACAACTTATCCCCGTCCGTGCGAAGAGCTTCCCCTCCCCATCCCGTCCGTGCGAAGAAGAAGCTTCCCCTCCCCGTCGTTCTTCTCGAGATGCACCGGCGGTCAAGTTGATCCACGGTAGGGCTGCTATCTCTAGCTCAATCATGCATCGGGCAAGACGGCCTAACGATTTATATTTTCTTGATGCTGCTAAAAAAATCGTCAGTATGCTCGAACTAATTGGCACTTTATAGTTTACCGCTCGATTTGTCCTCGATCAATTTGTTCATTTGCGTGGGCATATAGAGTCAGTTCTACACTCGATCCGTTAATTTGCTTAAATGCCATGGCAGAGTTTTGTACACGATCTGTTTGCTAAAATGTCGATGGGCAATTTTTGTTTTGTACTCGACATGATTGCTGAAATGCATAATCATGTACTAGTATAGTTTTGTACTCGATGGATATACATTTCCTACTTCACCTTAAATTAATCACCAACCATTGTATCTCATAATTAAACAGATGGACAGAACTTGGATACTGCATGGACACGTATGTTCCCCTGACACGCGTACAGCACGCGACCGTTGGGAACTCCAAGTGGAAGGTGTGATGCGTACAGCAGTAAGTTTCCCTCAGTTAGAAACCAAGGTTTATCGAACCAGTAGGAGTCAAGAAGCACGTTGAAGGTTGATGGCGGCGAAGTGTAGTGCGGCGCAACACTAGGGATTCCGGCGCCAACGTGGAACCCGCACAACACAACCAAATTACTTTGCCCCAACGTGATAGTGAGGTTGTCAATCTCACCGGCTTGCTGTAACAAAGGATTAGATGTATAGTGTGGATGATGATTGTTTGTAGAAAACAGTAGAACAAGTATTGCAGTAGATTGTATTCGATTAAAAGAATGGACCGGGGTCCACAGTTCACTAGAGGCGTCTCTCCAATAAGAATAAGCATGTTGGGTGAACAAATTACAGTTGGGCAATTGATAAATAAAGAGGGCATGACCATGCACGTACATGATATGATGAGTATAGTGAGATTTAATTGGGCATTACGACAAAGTACATAGACCGCTATCCAGCATGCATCTATGCCTAAAAAGTCCACCTTCAGGTTATCATCCAAACCCCTTCCAGTATTAAGTTGCAAACAACAGACAATTGCATTAAGTATGGTGCGTAATGTAATCAACAACTACATCCTTAGACATAGCATCGATGTTTTATCCCTAGTGGCAACAGCACATCCACAACCTTAGAACTTTCTGTCACTGTCCTAGATTTAATGGAGGCATGAACCCACTATCGAGCATAAATACTCCCTCTTGGAGTTAAGAGCAAAAACTTGGCCAGAGCCTCTACTAATAACGGAGAGCATGCAAGATCATAAACAACACATAAATAATAGATTGATAATCAACATAGCATAGTATTCTCTATTCATCGGATCCCAACAAACACAACATATAGCATTACAGATAGATGATCTTGATCATGTTAGGCAGCTCACAAGATCCAACAATGAAGCACAATTAGGAGAAGACGACCATCTAGCTACTGCTATGGACCCATAGTCCAGGGGTGAACTACTCACTCATCACTCCGGAGGCGACCATGGCGGTGAAGAGTCCTCCGGGAGATGATTACCCTCTCCGGCAGGGTGCCGAAGGCGATCTCCTGAAACCCCCGAGATGGGATTGGCGGCGGCGGCGTCTCTGGAAGGTTTTCCGTATCGTGGCTCTCGGTACTGGAACTATTATCGACGAAGGCTTCTTATAGTCGGAGAGGTAGGTCAAGGGGCGACGCGAGGGCCCACACACTAGGCCGGCGCAGCCAGGGCCTGGGCCGCGCCGCCCTAGCGTCTGGCCGCCTCGTCGTCCCACTTTGTTTCCTTCCCGGTGTTCTAGAAGCTTCGTGGAAAAATAAGATCCTGGGCGTTGATTTTGTCCAATTCCGAGAATATTTCCTTACTAGGATTTCTGAAACCAAAAACAGCAGAAAACAACAACTGGCTCTTCGGCATCTCGTTAATAGGTTAGTGCCGGAAAATGCATAAATATGACATAAAGTATGCATAAAACATGTAGGTATCATCAATAAAGTGGCATGGAACATAAGAAATTATCGATACGTTGGAGACGTATCAGCATCCCCAAGCTTAGTTCCTGCTCGTCCCGAGTAGGTAAACGATAACAAAGATAATTTCTAGAGTGACATGCCATCATAACCTTGATCATTCTATTGTAAGCACATGTAATAAATGCAGCGATCAAAACAATGGTAATGAAATGAGTAAATAATTGAATCATATAGCAAAGACTTTTTATGAATAGTCCTTTCAAGACAAGCATCAATAAGTCTTGCATAAGAGTTAACTCATAAAGCAATAATTCAAAGTAAAGGTATTGAAGCAACACAAAGGAAGATTAAGTTTCAGCGGTTGCTTTCAACTTGTAACATGTATATCTCATGGATATTGTCAACATAAAGTAATATAATAATTGCAATATGCAAGTATGTAAGAATCAATGCACAGTTCACACAAGTGTTTGCTTCTTGAGATGGAGAGAAATAGGTGAACTGACTCAACATAAAAGTAGAAGAAAGGCCCTTCGCAGAGGGAAGCATCGATTGCTATATTTGTGCTAGAGCTTTGGTTTTGAAAACAAGAAACAATTTTATCAACGGTAGTAATAAAGCATATGCATCATGTAAATTATATCCTACAAGTTGCAAGCCTCATGCATAGTATACTAATAGTGCCCGCACCTTGTCCTAATTAGCTCGGATTACCTGGATTATCATCGCAATACATATGTTTTAACCAAGTGTCACAAAGGGGTACCTCTATGCCGCCTGTACAAAGGTCTAAGGAGAAAGATCGCATTGGATTTCTCGCTTTTGATTATTCTCAACTTAGACATCCATACCGGGACAACATAGACAACAGATAATGGACTCCTCTTTAATGCTTAAGCATTCAACCACAATTAATTTTCTCATATGAGATTGAGGATATTTGTCCAAAACTGAAACTTCCACCATGGATCATGGCTTTAGTTAGCGGCCCAATGTTCTTCTCTAACAGTATGCATGCTCAAACCATTCAACTCATGGTAAATCGCCCTTACTTCAGACAAGACGGACATGCATAGCAACTCACATGATATTCAACAAAGAGTAGTTGATGGCGTCCCTAGGAACATGGTTATCGCACAACAAGCAACTTAATAAGATATAAAGTGCATAAGTACATATTCAATACCACAATAGTTTTTAGGCTATTTGTCCCATGAGCTATATATTGCAAAGGTAGAGGATAGAAATTTTAAAGGTAGCACTCAAGCAATTTACTTTGGAATGGCGGAGAAATACCATGTAGTAGGTAGGTATGGTGGACACAAGTGGCATAATGTTTGGCTCAAGGATTTTGGATGCATGAGAAGTATTCCCTCTCGATACAAGGCTTAGGCTAACAAGGTTATTTGAAACAAACACAAGTATGAAGCGGTGCAGCAAAACTCACATAAAAGACATATTGTAAACATTATAAGACTCTACACCGTCTTCCTTGTTGTTCAAACTCTTACTAGAAATTATCTAGACCTTAGAGAGACCAATTATGCAAACCAAATTTTAGCAAGCTCTATGCATTTCTTCATTAATAGGTGCAAAGTATATGATGCAAGAGCTTAAACATGAGCACAACAATTGCCAAGTATCGAATTATTCAAGACATTCTACCAATTACTACATGTAGCATTTCCCGTTTCCAACCATATAACAATTTAACGAAGAAGATTCAACCTTCGCCATGAACACTATGAGTAAAGCCTAAGGACATATTTGTCCATATGCAACAGCGGAGCGTGTCTCTCTCCCACACAATGAATGCTAGGATCCATTTTATTCAAACAAAACAAAAACAAAAACAAACCGACGCTCGAAGCAAAGTACATAAGATGTGATGGAATAAAAATATAGTTTCACTAGAGGAACCTGATAATGTTGTCGATGAAGAAGGGGATGCCTTGGGCATCCCCAAGCTTAGACGCTTGAGTCTTCTTGAAATATGCAGGGGTGAACCACCGGGGCATCCCCAAGCTTAGAGCTTTCACTCTCCTTGATCATATTGTATCATCTCCCTCTCTTGATCCTTGAGAACTTCCTCCACACCAAACTCAAAACAACTCATTAGAGGGTTAGTGCATAATCAAAATTCATATGTTCAGAGGTGACATAATCATTTTTAACACTTCTGGACATTGCACAAAGCTACTGAAAGTTAATGGAATCGAAAAATCCATCAAACATAGCAAAACAGGCAATGCGAAATAAAAGGCAGAATCTGTCAAAACAGAACAGTCCGTAACGACGAATTTTATTGAAGCACCATACTTGCTCAAATGAAAATGCTCAAATTTAATGAAAGTTGTGTACATATCTGAGGATCACTCACGTAAATTGGCATAATTTTCTGAGTTACCTACAGAGAATTAGGCCCAGATTCGTAACAGCAAAGAAATCTGTTTCTGCGCAGTAATCCAAATCTAGTATGAACCTTACTATCAAAGACTTTACTTGGCACAACAATGCAACAAAACTAAGATAAGGAGAGGTTGCTACAGTAGTAACAACTTCCAAGACTCAAATATAAAATAAAAGTGCAGTGGTAAAATCATGGGTTGTCTCCCATAAGCGCTTTTCTTTAACGCCTTTCAGCTAGGCGCAGAAAGTGTGTATCAAGTATTATCAAGAGACGAAGCATCAACATCATAATTTGTTCTAATGATAGAATCAAAAGGTAACTTCATTATCTTTCTAGGGAAGTGTTCCATACCTTTCTTGAGAGGAAATTGATATTTAATATTACCTTCCTTCATATCAATAATAGCACCAATAGTTCGAAGAAAAGGTCTTCCCAATATAATGGGACAAGATGCATTGCATTCAATATCCAAGACAACAAAATCAACGGGGACAAGGTTATTGTTAATGGTAATGCGGACATTATCAACTCTCCCCAAAGATTTCTTTGTAGAGTTATCAGCAAGATTAATATCCAAATAACAATTTTTCAATGGTGGTAAGTCAAGCATATTATAAATTTTCTTAGGCATAACGGAAATACTTGCACCAAGATCACATAAAGCATTACAATCAAAGTCATTGAACTTCATCTTAATGATGGGCTCCCAACCATCCTCTAGCTTCCTAGGAATAAAAGCTTCGCGTTCTAGTTTTTCTTCTCTAGCTTTTATGAGAGCATTTGTAATATGTTTCGTGAAAGCCAAATTTATAGCACTAGCATTAGGACTCTTAGCAAGTTTTTGTAAGAACTTTATAACTTCAGAGATGTGGCAATCATCAAAATCCAATCCATTATAATCTAAAGCAATGGGATCATTGTCGCCAAGGTTGGAAAAAATTTCAGCAGTTTTATCACAGTGGCTTGTAGCTTTAGCAGTTTCAGGCAGTTTTTCACGCTTTGCATTAGAAGTGGAAACATTGCCAACACCAATTATTTTACCATTAATAGTAAGAGGTGCAGCAACATGTGGAGCATTAGCATTACTAGTGGTGGTAATAGTCCAAACTTTAGCTATATTATCTTCTTTAGCATTTTCTTCTTTTTCCCACCTAGCACGCAATTCGGCCATCAACTTTATATTCTCATTAATTCTAACTTGGATGGCATTTGCTGTAGTAACAATTTTATTATTATTATTTTCATTAGGCATAACTTTCGATTTCAAAAGATCAACATCAGCAGCAAGACTATCGACTTTAGAAGCAAGTATATCGATTTTCCCAAGCTTTTCTTCAACAGATTTGTTAAAAGCAGTTTGTGTACTAATAAATTCTTTAAGCATGGCTTCAAGTACAGGGGGTGTATTCCTATTATTGTTGTAAGAATTCTCATAAGAATTACCATAGCCGTTGCCATTATTATAAGGATATGGCCTATAGTTGTTACTAGAATTGTTCCGGTAAGCATTGTTGTTGAAATTATTATTTTTAATGAAGTTTACATCAACATGTTCTTCTTGGGCAACCAATGAAGCTAACGGAACATTATTAGGATCAACATTTGTCCTACCATTCACAAGCATAGACATAATAGCATCAATCTTATCACTCAAGGAAGAGGTTTCTTCGACAGAATTTACCTTCTTACCTTGTGGAGCTCTTTCCATGTGGTATTCAGAGTAATTAATCATCATATTATCAAGAAGCTTTGTTGTGTCGCCAAGAGTGATGGACATAAAGGTACCTCCAGCAGCTGAATCCAATAAGTTCCGCGAAGAAAAATTTAGTCCTGCATAAAAGGTTTGGATGATCATCCAAGTAGTCAGTCCATGGGTTGGGCAATTTTTAACCAAAGATTTCATTCTTTCCCATGCTTGTGCAACATGCTCATTATAAAATTGTTTAAAATTCATTATGCTACTTCTCAAAGATATAATTTTAGTAGGAGGATAATATCTACCAATAAAAGCATCCTTGCATTTAGTCCATGAATCAATACTATTCTTAGGCAGAGATAGCAACCAATCTTTAGCTCTTCCTCTTAATGAGAAAGGAAACAATTTTAATTTTATAATGTCACCATCTACATCCTTATACTTTTGCATTTCACATAATTCAACAAAATTATTGAGATGGGCAGCAGCATCATCAGAACTAACACCAGAAAATTGCTCTCTCATAAAAAGATTTAGTAAAGCAGGTTTAATTTCAAAGAATTCCGCTGTAGTAGCAGGTGGAGCAATAGGTGTGCATAATAAATCATTATTATTTGTGGTTGTGAAGTCACACAACTTAGTATTTTCAGGAGTACCCATTTTAGTAAAAGTAAATAAAGCAAACTAGATAAAGTAAATGCAAGTAACTAATTTTTTTGTGTTTTTAATATAGCAAACAAGATAGCAAATAAAGTAAAACTAGCAACTAATTTTTTTGTGTTTTGTTTTAGTGCAGTAAACAAAGTAGTAAATAAAGTAAAGCAAGACAAAAAACAAAATAAAGAGATTGGAAGTGGAGACTCCCCTTGCAGCGTGTCTTGATCTCCCCGGCAACGGCACCAGAAATTTAGCTTGACACGCGTACAGCACGCGCCCGTTGGGAACCCCAAGTGGAAGGTGTGATGCGTACAGCAGTAAGTTTCCCTCAGTTAGAAACCAAGGTTTATCGAACCAGTAGGAGTCAAGAAGCACGTTGAAGGTTGATGGCGGCGAAGTGTAGTGCGGCGCAACACCAGGGATTCCGGCGCCAACGTGGAACCTGCACAACACAACCAAATTACTTTGCCCCAACGTGACAGTGAGGTTTTCAATCTCACCGGCTTGCTGTAACAAAGGATTAGATGTATAGTGTGGATGATGATTGTTTGCAGAAAACAGTAGAACAAGTATTGCAGTAGATTGTATTTGATTAAAAGAATGGATCGGGGTCCACAGTTCACTAGAGGTGTCTCTCCGATAAGAATAAGCATGTTGGGTGAACAAATTACAGTTGGGCAATTGACAAATAAAGAGGGCATGACCATGCACATACATGATATGATGAGTATAGTGAGATTTAATTGGGCATTACGACAAAGTACATAGACCGCTATCCAGCATGCATCTATGCCTAAAAAGTCCACCTTCAGGTTATCATCCGAACCCCTTCCAGTATTAAGTTGCAAACAACAGACAATTGCATTAAGTATGGTGCGTAATGTAATCAACAACTACATCCTTAGACATAGCATCAATGTTTTATCCCTAGTGGCAACAGCACATCCACAACCTTAGAACTTTCTATCACTATCCCAGATTTAATGGAGGCATGAACCCACTATCGAGCATAAATACTCCCTCTTGGAGTTAAGAGCAAAAACTTGGCCAGAGCCTCTACTAATAACGGAGAGCATGCAAGATCAAAAACAACACATAGATAATAGATTGATAATCAACATAACATAGTATTCTCTATTCATCGGATCCCAACAAACACAACATATAGCATTACAGATAGATGATTTTGATCATGTTAGGCAGCTCACAAGATCCAACAATGAAGCACAATTAGGACAAGACGACCATTTAGCTACTGCTATGGACCCATAGTCCAGGGGTGAACTACTCACTCATCACTCCGGAGGCGACCTTGGCGGTGAAGGGTCCTCCGGGAGATGATTCCCCTCTCCGGCAGGGTGCCGGAGGCGATCTCCTGAATCCCCCGAGATGGGATTGGCGGCGGCGGTGTCTCTGGAAGGTTTTCCATATCGTGGCTCTCGGTACTGGAACTATTATCGACGAAGGCTTCTTATAGTCGGAGAGGTAGGTCAAGGGGCGACGCGAGGGGCCCACACACTAGGCCGGCGCGGCCAGGGCCTGGGCCGCGCCGCCCTAGCGTCTGGCCGTCTCGTCGCCCCACTTCGTTTCCTTCCCGGTGTTCTGGAAGCTTCGTGGAAAAATAAGATCCTGGGCGTTGATTTCGTCCAATTCCGAGAATATTTCCTTACTAGGATTTCTGAAACCAAAAACAGCAGAAAACAAAGAATCGGCTCTTCGGCATCTGTTAATAGGTTAGTGCCGGAAAATGCATAAATATGACATAAAGTATGCATAAAACATGTAGGTATCATCAATAAAGTGGCATGGAACATAAGAAATTATCGATACGTTGGAGACGTATCATCCCCTTCATATATAAATGGTGTTCAACCCTTTATGGGGTTTATTAGAGCTCATGAAGGTCACAACCTAAACGTGTATTGCCCGCGCTGCACATGTATGAATGGTGAGAAGAGGCCTCACCATGTAGTGGAAGATCATTTACACATTTTTGGGATGGACCGCACATATGTTAGGTGGGTTTATCATGGTGAACCATATAATGATCCTTCAACGGGAGAAGCAGATCTTGCTCACACTGTATGTGTGCTGGCATATGTAGTTAATTATTTATATTGATGATGCCGCTGTTTCGATCAATAGTTTGCATTGCTGTGCAAGGTTCTGTACTCAAATTTAACTTGTTGCAGATGGATGGACGGGAAGGAGAGAAAAAGCGCTTGCTTCAGGAAACGGGTTTCAGCTCTGGGACATGTGCTGTGCCAGATGAGAAGGTAAATATGTAAAACGGCATTTGTTTAGGTTGCATCCCTTAGATGTTTGTCTAATCTGTTGATGTACTAATTGTAGAAGCATAGAGTTGAAGAGGTCTCTCAGTTTGATGGGAGATTTGAAGATGAATCTCAGTTTGATGCACCTGTGGATGGTACTGATGACGAGCCTTTCATAGACGAAGGTCCTGCACCTGAGATTATCCAGCCTACAGAAGGAGGCCGTGGACCGAGTACACAACTTTGTGTTGAAGTGGATGCACGCCCAGAGATCATCAGGGGCATCCTGGTAGTCTCAAGACCACCCAGCCCTGATGCACCTGTGGATGGTACTGATGACGAGCCTTTCATAGACGAAGGTCCTGCACCTGAGATTATCCAGCCTACAGAAGGAGGCCGTGGACCGAGTACACAGCTTTGCGTTGAAGTGGATGCACGCCCGAAGATCATCAGGGGCATCCCGGTAGTCTCAGGACCACCCAGCCCCGAAGCAAAATGTTGACTGATACGTCCATTTTGCATCACTATTTTATATCATAATTTGCTGTTATTCATTGATATATTTCATATTTAGAGGTAATACTTATGTTATTTCATCTATTTTGCATGTTTCATGATTATTGGAGGATCGCGCACCGGAGTCAGGATTCTGCTGGAAAAAGCACCATCAGAATGCAATATTTCGGAAGATCAACAATTGACGGAATTTATATGAAAAATCCTATTTTTCCAGAAGACGAAGGGAGCCAGAAGGAGGAGCCGAGGAGGGCCGCCGTGGGCCCACCTCATAGGCCGGCGCGGGCCAAGGCCTGGCCGCGCCGCCTTGTGGGGAGGGGGCCCACAGCCCCTTCTGGCCTCCTCTCCTTCGCGTACATCTTCGCCCCGAAAACCTAAGCTCCAGGAGAGTAGTCGCGAAGAGTCACAGCCGCCTCTGCGGGGCAAAAAACACCAGAGAGAAAAGAGCTCTCCGGCAGGCTGAGATCCGCCGGGGAAATTCCCTCCCGGAGGGGGAAATCGACGTCATCGTCACCGTCATCGAGTTGGACATCATCTCCATCACCATCACCATCATCTCCATCATCATCACCGCCGTCTCCACCGCTGCACCTTGATGTCTACGGGTGCTTCTATTCTTGTAGACAGTGTTGGGCCTCCAAGAGCAGAGGTTTGTAGAACATCAGCAAGTTTCCCTTAAGTGGATCACCCAAGGTTTATCGAACTCAGGGAGGAAGAGGTCAAAGATATCCCTCTCAAGCAACCCTGCAACCACAATGCAAGAAGTCTCTTGTGTCCCCAACACACCTAATAGGTGCACTAGTTCGGTGAAGAGATAGTGAAATACAGGTAGTATGAATGTATATGAGCAGTAGTAACGGCACCAGAAAAGTGCTTTGCTGTCCAGGACTGGCGTGTGGTTGATGGTGGTAATATTGCAGACAGTACAGATGCAGTAGAACAGTAAACAAGCAGCGATAGCAGTATTTAGGAACAAGGCCTAGGGATTATACTTTCACTAGTGGACATTCTCAACATTGCAATCATAAAGGAATATAAATATAAGCACTTCACTATGCTATTCCGAATTACTCTCTGGCAAGATAACGAACTCTAATTCATCATGTAGGCAAACCTTAAAGATGTATTCCCAAGTACTAATGAACACCCTACGCTGTCACTTTGAGCATTCACAGGAGGTACTAACACACCACAATTTCATAGAGACATCCAACTCAAATCATAACTCAGTGAATAAGTATTCTGTGAAATATAGCCTAAGAGACCCACACGGTGCACACACTGTCACCTTTACACACGTGGGACAAGGAGTCTCCGGAGATCACATAAGTAAAACCCACTTGACTAGCATAATGACATCTAGATTACAAGCATCATCATATGAATCTCAATCATGTAAGGCAGCTCATGAGATTATTGTATTGAAGTACATAGGGAGAGAGATTAACCACATAGCTACCGATACAGCCCTTAGCCTTGATGGAGAACTACTCCCTCCTCATGGGAGACAGCAGCGTTGATGAAGATGGCGGTGGAGATGGCAGCGGTGTCGATGGAGAAGCCTTCCGGGGGCACTTCCCCGTCCCGGCGGCGTGCCGGAACAGAGACTCCTGTCCCCCAGATCTTGGCTTTGTGATGGCGGCGGCTCTGGAAGGTTTCTCGTACCGTGGCTTTTTTCGTATCGAAGACTTAGGTCAGGGGCTTCTTATAGGCGAAGAGGCGGCGTCAGAAGGGGTCTGGGGCCACCAGACACTAGGGCGGTGCGCCCCCCCTGGGCCGCGCCGCCACCATGTGTGGGCCCCCTGTGGCCCCTCTCTGGCGGCTCTCGGGTGTTATGGAAGCTTCATGCAATCCTAAGACTCTGGGCGTTGATTTCGTCCAATTCCGAGAATATTTCCTTACTAGGATTTCTGAAACCAAAAACAGCAGAAAACATGAACTGGCACTTCGGCATCTCGTCAATAGGTTAGTTCCGGAAAATGCATAAATATGACATAAAGTATGCATAAAATATGTAGATATCATCAATAATGTGGCATGGAACATAAGAAATTATCGATACGTCGGAGACGTATCAGCATCCCCAAGCTTAGTTTTTGCTCGTCCCGAGCAGGTAAACGATAACAAAGATAATTTCTCGAGTGACATGCCATCATAACCTTGATCATACTATTGTAAGCATATGTAATGAATGCAGCGATCAAAACAATGGTAAATGACATGAGTAAACAAATGAATCATATAGCAAAGACTTTTCATGAATAGTACTTTCAAGACAAGCATCAATAAGTCTTGCATAAGAGTTAACTCATAAAGCAATAATTTCATAGTATAGGTATCGAAGCAACACAAAGGAAGATTAAGTTTCAGCGGTTGCTTTCAACTTGTAACATGTATATCTCATGGATATTGTCAACATAGAGTAATATAACAAATGCAATATGCAAGTATGTAGGAATCAATGCACAATTCACACAAGTGTTTGCTTCTTTAGGTGGAGAGAAATAGGTGAATTGACTCAACATAAAAGTAAAAGAAAGGCCCTTCGCAGAGGGAAGCATCGATTGCTATATTTGTGCTAGAGCTTTGATTTTGAAAACATCAAGAGAGTATAAAAGTAAAGTTTTGAGAGGTGTTTGTTGTTGTCAACGAATGGTAGTTGGCACTCTAACCCCCTTGCCAGGCAAACCTTCAAAGAGCGGCTCCCATTTTATTTCTATTTTTGGGTGGCACTCCTTCCAACCTTTGCTTTCACAAACCATGGCTAACCGAATCCTCGGGTGCCTGCCAACAATCTCATACCATGAAGGAGTGCCTTTTTATTTTAGTTTTATTACGATGACACTCCTCCCCACCTTTGCTTTCTCAAGCCATGGCTAACCGAATCCTCGGGTGCCGTCCAACAATCACATACCATGGAGGAGTGTCTATTTTTGTTAATTAATTTGGGACTGGGAATCCCATTGCCAGCTCTTTTTGCAAAATTATTGGATAAGCGGATGAAGCCACTAGTCCATTGGTGAAAGTTGCCCAACAAGATTGAAAGATAAACACCACATACTTCCTCATGAGCTATAAAACATTGACACAAATCAGAGGTAATAAATTTTGAATTGTTTAAAGGTAGCACTCAAGCAATTTACTTTGGAATGGCGGAGAAATACCATGTAGTAGGTAGGTATGGTGGACACAAATGGCATAGTGGTTGGCTCAAGGATTTTGGATGCATGAGAAGTATTCCCTCTCGATACAAGGCTTAGGCTAGCAAGGTTATTTGAAACAAACACAAGTATGAAGCGTTGCTGAAAAACTCACATAAAAGACATATTGTAAACATTATAAGACTCTACACCGTCTTCCTTGTTGTTCAAACTCTTACTAGGAATTATCTAGACCTTAGAGAGACCAATTATGCAAACCAAATTTTAGCAAGCTCTATGTATTTCTTCATTAATAGGTGCAAAGTATATGATGCAAGAGCTTAAACATGAGCACAACAATTGCCAAGTATCACATTATTCAAGACATCATACCAATTACCACATGTAGCATTTCCCGTTTCCAACCATATAACAATTAACGAAGCAGTTTCAACCTTCGCCATGAAAATTAAAAGCTAAGAACACATGTGTTCATATGAACCAGCGGAGCGTGTCTCTCTCCCACACAAGCATTTATTCAAACAAAAACAAAAACAAAAGCACACAGACGCTCCAAGTAAAGTACATAAGATGTGACCGAATAAAAATATAGTTTCAAGAGAAGGAACCTGATAATTTGTCGATGAAGAAGGGGATGCTTTGGGCATCCCCAAGCTTAGACGCTTGAGTCTTCTTGAAATATGCAGGGGTGAACCACCGGGGCATCCCCAAGCTTAGAGCTTTCACTCTTCTTGATCATATTGTATCATGCTCCTCTCTTGACCCTTGAAAACTTCCTCCACACCAAACTCGAAACAACTCATTAGAGGGTTAGTGCATAATCAAAAATTCACATGTTCAGAGGTGACACAATCATTATTAACACTTCTGGACATTTCCCAAAGCTACTGGAAGTTAATGGAACAAAGAAATCCATCCAACATAGCAAAAGAGGCAAAGCGAAATAAAAGGCAGAATCTGTCAAAACAGAACAGTCCGTAAAGACGAATTTCTAAGAGGCACCAGACTTGCTCAAATGAAAATGCTCAAATTGAATGATAGTTGCGTACTTATCTGAGGATCACTCACGTAAATTGGCATAATTTTCTGAGTTACCTACAGAGAATTAGGCCCAGATTCGTGACAGAAAGAAATCTGTTTCTGCGCAGTAATCCAAATCTAGTATGAACCTTACTATCAAAGACTTTACTTGGCACAACAATGCAACAAAACTAAGATAAGAAGAGGTTGCTACAGTAGTAACAACTTCCAAGACACAAATATAAAACAAAAGTACTGTAGCAAAATAAACACATGGGTTATCTCCCAAGAAGTTCTTTCTTTATAGCCATTAAGATGGGCTCAGCAGTTTCAATGATGCACTCGCAAGAAATAGTATTTGAAGCAAAAGAGAGCATCAAGAGGCAAATTCAAAACAAATTTAAGCCTAACATGCTTCCTATGCATAGGAATCTTGTAAATAAACAAGTTATGTATGCATAATGCAACAGGCATAGGAAAACTAGACAAGCTCAACTTCAAAATTTTAAGCATATACAGAGGTGTTTTAGTAACATGAAAATTTCTACAACCATATTTTCCTCTCTCATAATAACTTTTAGTAGCAACATGAGCAAATTCAACAATATAACTATCACATAAAGCATTCTTATCATGAGTCTCATGCATAAAATTATTACTCTCCACATAAGCATAGTCAATTTTATTAGTTGTAGTGGGAGCAATTTCAACAAAGTAGCTATCATTATTATTCTCATCATCAAATATAGGAGGCATATTATAATCATAATCAAATTTATCCTCCATAACAGGTGGTACCAAAAGACTACTATCATTATAATCATCATAAATAGGAGACAAATTATCATCAAAGCAAATTTTCTCCTCAATGCTTGGGGGACTAAAAAGATCATGCTCATCAAAACCAGCTTCCCCAAGCTTAGAATTTTCCATAGCATTAGCAACAATAGTGTTCAAAGCATTCATATTAATAACATTCCCATTAGCATGCATATAAAGTTCCATGGGTTTTTTAATTCTCTCTTCAAACACATCATGTCCTAATTCAAGATAAAGTTCATAAAGATCTCTCATATTTTTGTTGTTTTCCATTATGCCTAACTAGTGTAAACAAGAAACAAAAAGATGCAATAGCAGGATCTAAAGGAAATAGCTTCGAGTACATACAACGGCGGAAAATAGCTTAGTAGCCGAGATCCGGAGTGTGGGTACCTTTTACCTTTCCTCCCCGGCAACGGCGCCAGAAAAGTGCTTGATGTCTACGGGTGCTTCTATTCTTGTAGACAGTGTTGGGCCTCCAAGAGCAGAGGTTTGTAGAACAGCAGCAAGTTTCTCTTAAGTGGATCACCCAAGGTTTATCGAACTCAGGGAGGAAGAGGTCAAAGATATCCCTCTCAAGCAACCCTGCAACCACAATGCAAGAAGTCTGTTGTGTCCCCAACACACCTAATAGGTGCACTAGTTCGGCGAAGAGATAGTGAAATACATGTAGTATGAATGTATATGAGTAGTAGTAACGGCGCCAGAAAAGTGCTTTGCTGTCCAGGACTGGCGTGTGGTTGATGGTGGTAATATTGCAGACAGTACAGATGCAGTAGAACAGTAAACAAGCAGCGATAGCAGTATTTAGGAACACGGCCTAGGGATTATACTTTCACTAGTGGACATTCTCAACATTGCAATCATAAAGGAATATAAATATAAGCACTTCACTATGCTATTCCGAATTACTCTCTGGCAAGATAACGAACTCTAATTCATCATGTAGGCAAACCTTAAAGATGTATTCCCAAGTACTAATGAACACCCCACGCTGTCACTTTGAGCATTCACAGGAGGTACTAACACACCACAATTTCATAGAGACATCCAACTCAAATCATAACTCAGTGAATAAGTATTCTGTAAAATATAGCCTAAGAGACCCACACGGTGCACACACTGTCAACTTTACACACGTGGGACGAGGAGTCTCCGGAGATCACATAAGTAAAACCCACTTGACTAGCATAATGACATCTAGATTACAAGCATCATCATATGAATCTCAATCATGTAAGGCAGCTCATGAGATTATTGTATTGAAGTACATAGGGAGAGAGATTAACCACATAGCTACCGGTACAGCCCTTAGCCTCGATGGAGAACAACTCCCTCCTCATGGGAGACAGCAGCGTTGATGAAGATGGCGGTGGAGATGGCAGCGGTGTCGATGGAGAAGCCTTCCGGGGGCACTTCCCCGTCCCGGCGGCGTGCCAGAACAGAAACTCCTGTCCCCCAGATCTTGGCTTCGTGATGGCGGCGGCTCTGGAAGGTTTCTCGTACCGTGGCTTTTTTCGTATCGAAGACTTAGGTCAGGGGCTTCTTCTAGGTGAAGAGGCGGCGTCAGAAGGGGTCTGGGGCCACCAGACACTAGGGCGGCGCGCCCCCCTGGGTCGCGCCGCCACCATGTGTGGGCCCCCTGTGGCCGCTCTCTGGCGGCTCTCGGGTGTTCTGGAAGCTTCATGCAATCCTAAGACTCTGGGCGTTGATTTCGTCCAATTCCGAGAATATTTCCTTACTAGGATTTCTGAAACCAAAAACAGCAGAAAACAGGAACTGGCACTTCGGCATCTCGTCAATAGGTTAGTTCCGGAAAATGCATAAATATGACATAAAGTATGCATAAAACATGTAGATATCATCAATAATGTGGCATGGAACATAAGAAATTATCGATACGTCAGAGACGTATCACACCTCGTCACCGCTGTAACGATTTGGGTTGGATCTTGATTGTTTGATAGGGGAAACTCTCCCGGTATTGATTTCTACTTGTTATTGATGCTATTGAGTGAAACCATTGAACCAAGGTTTATGTTCAGATTGTTATTCATCATCATATCACATCTGATCATGTTCCATATGATGTCTCGTGAGTAGTTCGTTTAGTTCTTGAGGACATGGGTGAAGTCTAAATGTTAGTAGTGAATTATGGTTGAGTAATATTCAATGTTATGATATTTAAGTTGTGGTGTTATTCTTCTAGTGGTGTCATGTGAACGTCTACTACATGATACTTCACCTTTATGGGCCTAGGGGAATACATCTTGTATTCGTTTGCCAATTGCGGGGTTGCCGGAGTGACAGAAACCTGAACCCCCGTTGGTATATCGATGCAGGAGGGGTAGCAGGATCTCAGAGTTTAAGGCTGTGGTTAGATTTATCTTAATTAATTTGTTGTAGTTGCAGATGCTTGCAAGGGGTATAATCACAAGTATGTATTAGTCCTACCAAGGGTGGTGCATTAGCATAGGTTCACCCACACAACACTTATCAAAACAATGAAGATTAATCAGCTATATGAAGCGAAAGCACTAGACTAAATCCCCGTGTGTCCTCAAGAACGTTTGGTCATTATAAGTAAACAAACCGGCTTGTCCTTTGTGCTAAAAAGGATTGGGACACTCGCTGCAATTAATTCTCTCGCACTTTACTTACTCGTACTTTATTCATCTGCTACATCAAAACCCCCTGAATACTTGTCTGTGAGCATTTACAGTGAATCCTTCATCGAAACTGCTTGTCAACACCTTCTGCTCCTCGTTGGGATCGACATTCTTACTTATCGAAAATACTACGATACACCCCCTATACTTGTGGGTCATCAAGACTATTTTCTGGCGCCGTTGCCGGGGAGTGAAGCGCTATTGGTAAGTGGAATTGGTAAGGGAAACTTTTACTATTAGTGCTGATTTTATTTCTGCCTGCTGCTATAATTCATTATGGAGAGATCTTCTCTTGAATATTTATTTAGAAAATCTACTACTACTGCAAAGGTAGTGGATGAGGCGCCAGGTGAGGAAGAAGTACCATACAAAATACCTATGAAAATTATTGAACGTGTTGTGGATAACCGCTATACAGGGGATGGAACTGTCCATCCTGGAGATCATTTACTGTTCTTACATGAATTATGCGGTTTATTCAAGTGTGCAGGTATTGCTATGGATGAAGTGAGGAAGAAGCTAATCTCTATATCGTTGTCTGGTAAAGTGGCGCATTGGTATAAATTACTGGATAATGGGGATTCTCTTGAATGGAATGATATTGTGCCCCAATTTTATTCTAAGTTCTATCCTCCAAGTGAAATTCACAAGGATCGGAACCGCATATATAATTTTTGGCCTCATGAAGGAGAGAGTATTGCCCAAGCGTGGGGGAGATTGAAGTCTTTAATGCTCAAATGCCCCATTCATGAGCTTCCTGGTAATGTTATTATTGATAACTTCTATGCAAGACTTTCTTTTGAAGACAAGACCTTGCTGGATACTTCTTGTTCTGGATCATTTACGCGCAACAAAGAAGAGTTTAAAAGGGACCTTCTTAATCGGATCCAGGAGAATACTGAAGGATGGGAGAATAAGAAAGATAGAGAATCAGGTATAAATTATGATTACAAATGCATTGAAGCTTTTATGGATACTGATAAATTTCGTAATATGAGTGCTACTTATGGTCTTGATTCTCAAGTTGCTGCAAATCTTTATAAAGCTTTTGCCTCTCATTATGAATTGCCTAAGAAGAACTTTGATAAGTATCATGAACCGTATAAAGATAAAATTGATTCATATATAAATAAATGTGTTGTAGTTGAAACTGTTGATCATGTTATTCCTGAAGCTTATATTGAAAAAACTCCTTTCCCTGCTAAAATGAAGGAGTACTATGTTATAAATAGTGCAGTTAATAAAAGTGAAAAGAAACCTATAGAACCTGAAGAGCAAATAAAAGTTGAACCTGCTGTTGCAATAGTTAAAGATCTTGTGACTGAAAATGTGGAGGATGGTCATATTATTTTCTGTGAAGATGCGTCTAATATTGTTTCACATCCTAATAAGTCCAAGAAAACTAGTGTTCCTATGTGATACGTCCAAAACGTATCTACTTTCCCGAACACTTTTGCTATTGTTTTACCTCTAATTTGTGTATTTTGGATGCAACTAACGCGGACTAACGCTGTTTTCAGCAGAACTGTTCTGGTGTCTCGTTTTTGTGCAGAAATCCAACTTTCGGGAAAATCCTCGGAATTTATGCGAAAGGTCCTATTTTTCCAGAAGACTCACGCAGCCAGAAGGGCAAGCCAGGTGGAGGCCCGAGGGCCCTAGACACTAGGCCGGCGCGGCCCAGGAGGGGGGCGCGCCGCCCTATCGTCTGGCCCCCTCGGCTGGCCTCCGACGCCCTCCTCTGGACTACTTAAGGGGTTTCGATCTAAAAATCGCGACCAAGAAGTCGAAGTCACCAGAAACCCTCCAGAACGCCGCCACATCACGAAACTCCGTCTCGGGAGCCAGAAGTCTCCGTTCTGGCACTCCGCCGGGACGGGGAATTGGAGGAGATCATCGCCATCATCATCACCGACGCCTCTTCATCAACCAGCCTGACACGCGTACAACACGCGTCCGTTGGGAACCCCAAGTGGAAGGTGTGATGCGTACAGCAGTAAGTTTCCCTCAGTTAGAAACCAAGGTTTATCGAACCAGTAGGAGTCAAGAAGCACGTTGAAGGTTGATGGCGGCGAGATGTAGTGCGGCGCAACACCAGGGATTCCGGCGCCAACGTGGAACCTGCACAACACAAACCAAGTACTTTGCCCCAACGAAACAGTGAGGTTGTCAATCTCACCGGCTTGCTGTAACAAAGGATTAGATGTATAGTGTGGATGATGATTGTTTGCAGAGAATGAGAACAAGTATTGCAGTAGATTGTATTTCAGTATAGAGAATTGGACCGGGGTCCACAGTTCACTAGAGGTGTCTCTCCCATAAGATAAATAGCATGTTGGGTGAACAAATTACAGTTGGGCAATTGACAAATAGAGAGGGCATGACCATGCACATACATATTATGATGAGTATAGTGAGATTTAGTTGGGCATTACGACAAAGTACATAGACCGCTATCCAGCATGCATCTATGCCTAAAAAGTCCACCTTCAGGTTATCGTCCGAACCCCTTCCAGTATTAAGTTGCTAACAACAGACAATTGCATTAAGTATTGCGCGTAATGTAATCAATAACTACATCCTCGGACATAGCATCAATGTTTTATCCCTAGTGGCAACAGCACATCCATAACCTTAGGGGTTCTTGTCACTCCCCCAGATTCACGGAGACATGAACCCACTATCGAGCATAAATACTCCCTCTTGGAGTTACAAGCATCAACTTGGCCAGAGCATCTACTAGTAACAGAGAGCATGCAAGATCATAAACAACACATAGATATAAATTGATAATCAACATAACATGGTATTCTCTATTCATCGGATCCCAACAAACACAACATATAGCATTACAGATAGATGATCTTGATCATGTTCGGCAGCTCACAAGACCCGACAATTAAGCACAATGAGGAGAAGACAACCATCTAGCTACTGCTATGGACCCATAGTCCAGGGGTAGACTACTCACTCATCACTCCGGAGGCGACCATGGTGGCGTAGAGTCCTCCGGGAGATGAATCCCCTCTCCGGCAGGGTGCCGGAGGCGATCTCCTGAATCCCCCGAGATGGGATTGGCGGCGGCGGCGTCTCTGGAAGGTTTTCCGTATCGTGACTCTCGGTACTGGGGGTTTCGCGACGAAGGCTATTTGTAGGCGGAAGGGCAGGTCAGGGGGCCACACGAGGGGCCCAGGAGACAGGTCGGCGCGGACAAGGGCTGGGCCGCGCCGCCCTACCCTCTGGCCGCCTCGTGGCCCCACTTCGTTGACTCTTCGGTCTTCTGGAAGCTTCGTGTGAAAATAGGCCCCTGGGCGTTGATTTCGTCCAATTCCGAGAATATTTCCTTACTAGGATTTCTGAAACCAAAAACAGCAGAAAACAGCAACTGGCTCTTCGGCATCTCGTCAATAGGTTAGTTCCAGGAAATGCATAAATATGACATAAAGTATGCATAAAACATGTGGATATCATCAATAATGTGGCATGGAACATAAGAAATTATCGATACGTCGGAGACGTATCAGCATCCCCAAGCTTAGTTTCTGCTCATCCCGAGCAGGTAAACGATAAACAAAGATAATTTCTGGAGTGACATGCCATCATAACCTTGATCATACTATTGTAAGCATATGTAATGAATGCAGCGATCAAAACAATGTAAATGACATGAGTAAACAACTGAATCATAAAGTAAAGACTTTTCATGAATAGTACTTCAAGACAAGCATCAATAAGTCTTGCATAAGAGTTAACTCATAAAGCAATAAATCAAAGTAGAGGTATTGAAGCAACACAAAGGAAGATCAAGTTTCAGCGGTTGCTTTCAACTTATAACATGCATATCTCATGGATAATTGTCAATGCAAAGTAATATAACAAGTGCAATATGCAAGTATGTAGGAATCAATGCACAGTTCACACAAGTGTTTTCTTCTTGAGGTGGAGAGAGATAGGTGAACTGACTCAACAATAAAAGTAAAAGAAAGGTCCTTCAAAGAGGAAAGCATCGATTGCTGTATTTGTGCTAGAGCTTTGGTTTTGAAAACAAGAAACAATTTTGTCAACGGTAGTAATAAAGCATATGTGTCATGTAAATTATATCTTACAAGTTGCAAGCCTCATGCATAGTATACTAATAGTGCCCGCACCTTGTCCTAATTAGCTTGGATTACCGGGATTATCGCAATGGACATGTTTTAACCAAGTGTCACAAAGGGGTACCTCTATGCCGCCTGTACAAAGGTCTAAGGAGAAAGCTCGCATTGGATTTCTCGCTATTGATTATTCTCAACTTAGACATCCATACCGGGACAACATTGACAACAAATAATGGACTCCTCTTTAATGCATAAGCATGTAGCAACAATTAATTTTCCTATATGAGATTGAGGATATTTGTCCAAAACTGAAACTTCCACCATGGATCATGGCTTTAGTTAGCGGCCCGATGTTCTTCTCTAACAATATGCATGCTCTAACCATTAAAGGTGATAAATCGCCCTTACTTCAGACAAGCCGGACATGCATAGCAACTCACATGATATTCAACAAAGAGTAGTTGATGGCGTCCCCAGGAACATGGTTTTCGCACAACAAGCAACTTAATAAGAGATAAAGTGCATAAGTACATATTCAATACCACAATAGTTTTTAAGCTATTTGTCCCATGAGCTATATATTGTAAAGGTAGAGGATTAGAAATTTAAAGGTAGCACTCAAGCAATTTACTTTGGAATGGCGGAGAAATACCATGTAGTAGGTAGGTATGGTGGACACAAATGGCATAGTGGTTGGCTCAAGGATTTTGGATGCATGAGAAGTATTCCCTCTCGATACAAGGTTTAGGCTAGCAAGGTTATTTGAAACAAACACAAGGATGAAGCGGTGCAGCAAAACTCACATAAAAGACATATTGTAAACATTATAAGACTCTACACCGTCTTCCTTGTTATTCAAACTCAATACTAGAAATTATCTAGACTTTAG
The DNA here is from genome assembly GCF_019359855.2 of Lolium perenne. Lineage (NCBI taxonomy): Eukaryota > Viridiplantae > Streptophyta > Magnoliopsida > Poales > Poaceae > Lolium > Lolium perenne. The sequence continues at coordinate 243,770,226 of NC_067247.2, read as the reverse complement.
AGAGACCAAATATGCAAACCCAATTTTAGCATGCTCTATGTATTTCTTCATTAATAGGTGCAAAGTATATGATGCAAGAGCTTAAACATCAGCACAACAATTGCCAAGTATCACATTATCCAAGACATTATGTCGCGACCCCGGAGGTCAGGGCTAGACAAACCCAGATATCAGATCTGGCATAAGCCTAACCTAGATCTCTAGGGCCTACAGGGTGAGAATCGGTAACACAACAGTGACTCTACGACTCAAAGCAAATATATTACAACTCTTAGCAGAGTTAAGATCCAAATTTATTACACGCAGAGGTCACTGACCACAATCCAACAAGCAACGGAAAGCAAATTATGTTATCTATATAACAAGACTGCAAAGGGCCTAAGAGGCCATAACATAAGGCGACGTCCCAGCCCATAAGTCTCAGGCTGCCGCCTGAGGAACTCCGAACTACTCGTCGACGTCGAGGTAGAAGCCACCATCAGTTGGAAGAACTTCCTCTGAAACAAAGCATGCAAGGCTGAGTACAGGGACTCAGCAAGACTTAGTACATCCTGTTAGCAAAGCGGGTATGCGAGGCTTTATGTGGAGCTTATTTTGCGTAAAGCCAGTTTTCCTTTGTAAACAGGAGGGAGCAGAAGCTCGTCTATTCAGACCATTTTCAAAAGGGGTAAGAGAGCGATATCAACTCTAGCTCTAAGATCATCATGTTGAATCCACCGAATCTTCATCATCATCTGAACCTATCACCTAGAATCACCCCCTCGACACCCTGAGAAGGTATCCTTATCACACATTGACATCAAGTTTTACGATTAGGTTCAAGTTGTCTATGATCACAGAATCCATCACCAAGTCGTCCGTAACCGTGGACACGGCTTTTCGAAAAGATTTACCCTGCAGGGGTGTACAACTTTACCCACACGCGCCGACCGACTCTTAATGCCACTATAGATTAACACACTTCCTTGGTGTGCTGGCAGAGGGTGGTCAACCAAAACCTTTCCCTTACTTCGCCTATTCCATGAGTCAAACTAACTGGGGAGCTCCGTCATCGTAGGTAGCCATTCTCCGAGGCGGTCCCGGTCATTGTGTGCAGGGGATCCAGTTCAATGCCTCCAGCATCCTTCACCCTAGCCACGCCCTGTATGATGCACTTTGAAAACCTTTTCCACCTTTCCCCCATGCGTATGGCAAATGGAACTCGCAAACTAATTGACTCATGGGTAAGCTAGGTAAGTTCGGGCCAAGGGGTTCCCATGGGCCCCGTGTGGTTGTACGCTCAGTCTTGGTTCCGAAGGCGAGAACTCAGGTCCTAGTATCGGCGAGAACGAGTCAAATCACCACATCCCCATGTGGCGGCCCATCCAAGCCTTTAGCATGTTTATTAACATCATCACTGATCTTACCACGTCATCCTGTCAAACTAGGTTCATTCGTAGCTCTGATTCATCAACCGGATGGATCAGACTTCAACAGCTAAGCATGGCTAGGCATAACACATATACGGCTCTAGCGATGCGAACAAGCTCAGACCTAGTTTTGCTGGGAGCGGTGGATCAGTAACTCTGGGCTACAAGGATGGAATATGCACACATAGGATATCTAGAACTGCCGATAAGACATATTTGAAGCGGATGCAATATGTAAGAACCAGAAGTAAAGCCTTTCGAAACCATATATGAACCAGGTTAGGGCTTGCCTTGTCCCTCGTTGTTCTGGTGCTGCTCTTCGGTGGCGTTGATCTCAGGCTCGCGTTCGGTCCCTATCGAGAAGAACCAAATACCGGAAAGGAAGAGCACAATCAAGACAAGGTGCAATGCAATGCACATAAAATATGATGACATGTCATATTAAAGGGGTTTGGGTAACCCTAGGTGCATCGATGGAAATTAAAGGGGTTCGGCTTCGAACCCCGACATATGAGAGGGGTCAAATTAGGGTTTCTACTAAGGCTCACATTTAATTGGTTCAAACATGTATGAAACATGGATAAACAATTAGGATTTATTTTTCTGATTATTTTGATATATAATTTTATATTTTTCTGATTTAAAATGAATTACTTATGAATTTCCAAAATTTAATTCATTTTAAATCAATTTCAGAAAATTATATAAATAATAATAAAGTTGGACCCACATGTCATAATTTTATTATTTTCTAAACATTTCCTAAATTATGAAAATCCTGACCAGGGGACCCACATGTCAATTTATTTCTATTTACTGAAATTACAGAAATAGAAAAAGGAATTACAGAAAAATGGAAAAGCCATTTATGGCGTCATCATGACGTCGTGCTGACGCCATCATGGCCATGAGCTCACAGAGGAGCTCGGTCAGATTGCAATCGGCCGATTTGGCCCGCAATCGCAGCGTGCGTGAGGGGGAAACGGAGCAGCTCGCCGAGGCGAGCCGATTGGTGGCGGCGCCGCCCGCTATTGGCCACCGGAGCGTGGCCGGCAGCGAGGTGCGGTGGCGCCCGGGGCAGTAGCCCGTTGCGGGCATGGCTACAGGGCGAGAGGGGCCAAGGCGAGGGCATGGGGAGAATGAGGAGCTCACCCTGAGCGCGATGGCGGGGTCGGCGACCGCCGGGGAAGCTCGCCGGCGGCGAATCGAGCCGGAGTCCGGCCGGCAGTAGGGTTAGGTTTTGGCGATTTTCTTCGCGGGAGAGAGCGGGGGAAGAGGGGAAAGCGGGGGTTAGGGTTTGGCGCGGCGGCGGTGACTATTTATGGCCACCGCCTCCGGCGGGAGGCATCGGGGCCGGCCAGGCCATCGGGCGGCCATGGCGCTGCCAGGCAGCTGCTTTGGTGCGCGGGGAAGAAGGGCGTTTTTGCGAAAACCCCCTCGGGGAAAAACGTTGGGCTGGTGAGGGGTGCGGCTGGGCCAACTTGGGCCGTTTTGGGCTGGGGCCAGAGAGGAAAGAAAGAGAGAGAGAGTGGGCTGAGCCCAGGAGAGGGAAAAGAGGATCTCTCTCTATTTTTCTCCTTTTTCTGGTTTTCTTTCTCTTTTCAAATTGCAAGTTCAAACTGTTTTGAATTTTGTTTGAACTCAAATTTTGCAGAGAAGATACTAAACACACATGGACTTGTTGAATAACAACGATGCCATGTTGTCTAATTTTGAAAATCTTGAGAGATTTGAATGGAGAAGAAACAGAGAGGGATTTGCATAATTGTAAAACAATTCAATCTTTGATGCAAATTTTATTCAAATGCAAACTATATGCATGAGATGCACATGAACACTCATTTATTCATAAAGACAAGGTTGGGATGTTACAACTCTACCCCCCTTACAAGAATCTCGTCCTCGAGATTCCTAGATTTTAGAAAAGAAGGAAGGATACTCAGATTGTAAACGATCTTCTCGTTCCCAGGTTGCTTCTTGCTCGGAATGATTGGACCACTGAACTTTCAGGAACTTGATGCTCTGACGTCGAGTTTTACACTCGGCTTCATCAAGGATACGAACAGGATGTTCTCGATAGGTTAGATCCTCTTGCAGGTCAAGAGTCTCATGATCAACACCACGGATAGGATCTTTGAAGCAACGCTTGAGTTGAGACACATGGAAGACATCATGAACTTCCGGAAAGTTGGAAGGTAACTCCAACTTGTAAGAAACATTACCACGCTTGGCAAGGACATGGAACGGACCAACATAGCGAGGTGCTAGTTTGCCTCTGATACCGAAACGACGAACACCCTTGAGAGGAGTGACCCGAAGATAAGCTTGATCACCAATTTCATACTTCACTTCTTGATGATGGCGATCATAGTAGCTCTTTTGACGTGACTGAGAAGTTTTCAGACGCTCGCGAATGATGCGAACTTGATCTTCTGCTTCATTGATTATATCTGGTCCAAAGAACTTTCTTTCTCCAGTTTCGGACCAGTTCAAAGGAGTTCTACACCTTCTGCCATACAAAACTTCAAAAGGTGCCATGCCCAGGCTAGATTGGAAGCTGTTGTTATAGGTGAACTCGGCAAATGGAAGGCACTTTTCCCAATCTATACCGAAGGATATAACACAGGCCCTGAGCATGTCTTCAAGAATTTGATTCACTCTTTCGGTTTGACCACCGGTTTGAGGATGATAGGCTGTGCTGAAGGAAAGACGAGTTCCCATAGCTTGTTGAAAGCTAGACCAGAACTTTGAGGTGAAAAGACTTCCACGATCAGAGACGATCTTCTTAGGAACACCATGAAGAGTGACTATTCGTGAGATATATAGATCTGCTAGTTGACTAGCTTTTATGTCTTCTCGGATAGGAAGGAAGTGAGCAACCTTGGATAGACGGTCAATGACTACCCATATAGCATCTCTTCCATTTTTGTCTTGGGGAGACCAGTAATGAAATCCATGCCAATTTCATCCCATTTCCACTCTGGAATTGATAGAGGTTGTAGAGTGCCAGCAGGTCTTTGATGTTCAGCTTTTACGCGACGACAAACGTCGCATTCAGCAACAAACTTAGCGATCTCTTGCTTCATCCCGGACCACCAGAATCTTTGGCGAAGATCCCGATACATCTTGGTACTACCAGGATGGATGGAGAGTGGTGATTCATGAGCTTCTTTAAGGATTAGCTCTTTGAGATCCTGTTTATCCGGTACGACTAGACGCTTACCAAAATAAACGGTACCTTGATCATCAATGGAGAAACATTTAGCAACTCCGCTAGCAATGTTCTTCTTGATCTCGGTAATGCCAGAATCTTGCTTCTGAGCCTTATTGATCTGGTCTTCAAGAGAGGGCTTTACCTCTAGATTAGCAAGGAATCCACTAGGAACAATCTCAAGGTTGAGTTTTGCAAGTTCCTCATAGAGAGAAGGTTGCGCTTGCTTAACCATAAGATTGTTGCAATAGGACTTCCGACTTAGCGCATCAGCAACGACATTGGCTTTGCCGGGTTTATAGTTGAGACCCAAGTCATAATCTTTGATGACTTCCAGCCATCTTCTCTGTCTGATATTCAGATCCGGCTGGGTGAAAAGATACTTCAGACTTTGATGATCCGAGTACAACTCGCAACGATTACCATAAAGGTAAGATCGCCATTGCTTAAGAGCATGGATCACAGCTGCAAGCTCGAGATCATGAGTAGGGTAATTAAGCTCATGTGGTTTCAACTGTCGAGAGGCATAGGCCACCACATGGCCATCTTGCATCAACACACATCCGAGCCCTTGGAGAGAGGCATCGCAATAGACAACGAAGTCTTTGCTTGTGTCCGGAAGAACTAGCACAGGAGCAGTAGTCAGCTTGGTTTTCAAAACCTGGAAACTTTCTTCAGCCTTTTCTGACCACTCGAACTACTTGTCTTTCTTGAGAAGATCGGTCATTGGCTTGGCAATCTTGGAGAAATTTTCAATGAATCGGAGGTAATAACCCGCCAGACCGAGAAAACTTCGAATCTCCTTAGCTGACTTAGGTGTCTTCCAGTCAAGAACGGCTTGAACTTTATCTGGAATGACTGCAACACCTTTTTCAGAGATAACATGACCAAGGAATATGAGCTCTTTTAACCAGAACTCACATTTTGAGAATTTGGCGTAGAGACGGTGCTCACGAAGTTTAGTTAGCACCAGACGGAGATGTTCCTCATGTTCATCTTCGGTTTTAGAGTAGATCAGAATATCGTCGATGTAGACCACGACGAACTTGTCAAGATACTCCATGAAAACAGAGTTCATGAGCCGCATAAAAGTGGCAGGAGCATTTGTGAGGCCAAAGGACATGACAGTGTACTCGTAAAGACCATAATGAGTTGTGAACGCTGTCTTTGGAATGTCCTCCTTGCGGATTTTGATTTGATGGTACCCTGATCTCAAATCCATCTTTGAGAAGACTGTGGCACCGGACAACTGCTCAAAAAGATCATTGATTATAGGAAGAGGGTATTTGTTCTTGATTGTCACTGTGTTGAGCGGACGGTAGTCAACAACCAGCCGCGGAATGTTGGTATCTCTCTTCTTGACAAAGAGGGCAGGGCAACCCCATGAAGAAGTACTGGGTTGTATGAAGTTCTTCTCTTCTAACTCCTCTAACTGCTTCTTCAGTTCAACCAACTCTTCCGGAGGCATACGATATGGTCTCCGGGAAACAGGGGCAGTTCCGGGAACCAACTCAATGACAAAGTCCACACTTAGATCAGGTGGCACGCCAGGTAACTCTTCAGGGAAGACATCTGGGAAGTCACGGACCACCCAGACATCAGAGATTTCTGGTTTAGGCAGGGCTTCAATAGCATATAACTCGACTTCAGGGGTAAACCTTGCTGACGGAGGTATTGCGGATGGAGCCCAGTACAGAACACTTTTGCCGGAAAGATTGGTTAGTACAACAGACCTAGCTGCACAATCAATGACAACCTTATGCTTTACTAGCCAATCCATGCCCAAGATGATATCAATGTCAGTTGACTTGAGGGCAATGAGAGAGGTGGGGAACCACACTGGCCCTATACTGATTATAACCTCAGGGGTAATCCAGATAGTTTGCCAATGAGAACCAGGAGTTGTGATCTCTAGAGGGGAGGGCATTGTCTCGAAGGGTATATCATGCCTTTGTGCAAACTCTTGAGATATGAATGTATGCGATGCTCCGGAATCAAACAGAACTGTAGCTAGGATTGAGTTTATATAGAGCGTACCCATTAGGACGCTTGGATCCTCTTCAGCCTCATCAGCAGAGACATGGGTCAGACGAGCACGACCAGAGGAGTATTTGTCATCCTTCTTGGGCTGAGAATATCCACGACCAGCAGACTTCTGGGGGCACTCCTTTGAGTAGTGACCAGGTTGACCACAAGAGTAGCAAGCACCACTAGGCACAGTACCCATAGCAGGACGATAGCTTGAACCACCAGAGGGTGGCTTAGAGTTATTGCCAGAAGACCTTGGTGCATAGGGAGCACGAGGTACAGCACTGTAAGGGATCCAGACTCGGCGCTTCTTGTTGTGAGAGGAAGACGCACGAGAATCACCTTCTTCACGCTTCTTGGATTTTTCCATATCCTTTCTCCCGTTCTCCATCAGAAGAGCACGGTTATGCAGGTCTTGGAATGACTGGAAGGTGAAAGGCAGCATCTCATAGCGAAGCTCAGGGTTAAGTCCCTTGCAGAACAGATCTTGCTTATCAGCATCATCAACCACATCACGGGGTGCATAGCGAGACAGCTGAGTGAACTCACGTCCATATGTCTCCACATCCAGCTTCCCCTGAGAAAAGTCCAGGAATTCCCTCCTTTTGATGTCCATGATAGTCTTGGGGATATAGGCTGCACGGAAAGCTGTGACGAATTCCTCCCAGGTAACATCATGTCCTGGCGCTTGAAGAGCCAGAAAACCTTCCCACCAAGAACCAGCGGCACCCTCTAACTGGTAGGTGGCAAAGTTCACGCGTTCACCTGGTGGAACATGAAGAGCGTTGAACTTACGCTCGATGGTGCGAAGCCAATCATCAGCATCAAGAGGCTCCTTGGGGTGGGTGAAGACAGGAGGCAGTGCATGGATGAAGTCCCCAAGTGTGACATAGTTGTCGGGACGACGTTCTGTGTTTTGAGCTACATGCTCCAGAAGTTGTTCATTCCTCAGGCGGTTGGTCTCAATGTTTGTTAAGAACCCGCGCCATTGTGGGAGGTGGCGGCAATTCCTGTTCAGCATTGTTTTGTCCACGTCGGCTATGACCACGACCACGACCAGCCATCCTGAAGAGAGAGACAAAGATCATGAGAAACAGATTCCTTGGAAAGAATTGAACAGAATGATAACATTCACTGAATGGAAGGAGCAAGATTCAGATCAACTGATGTAACTTTAGGAACACTGAGCTAAGCAACCAAGTACGGAGTACTTTTTAGAGAAAACAACCCAAACCCGTAGATCCTATAAGTTTGGAAATAACAGGGTAGAGGTAAACCTTTTTCAATCAAAGCAAGGTAAGATGACTCAGCATTAGAGTGACACCAGATAAGGAGTAAAAAGAGTCCTATTCAGATTTTTGCAAATGCTTTTAGGTTTCAAATAGTTTTCACAACTACTAGACTCAACATCGACCAGTCGAAAGGGTTTCCTATAGGCAGTCCTGCTCTGATACCAAAACCTGTCGCGACCCCGGAGGTCAGGGCTAGACAAACCCAGATATCAGATCTGGCATAAGCCTAACCTAGATCTCTAGGGCCTACAGGGTGAGAATCGGTAACACAACAGTGACTCTACGACTCAAAGCAAATATATTACAACTCTTAGCAGAGTTAAGATCCAAATTTATTACACGCAGAGGTCACTGACCACAATCCAACAAGCAACGGAAAGCAAATTATGTTATCTATATAACAAGACTGCAAAGGGTCTAAGAGGCCATAACATAAGGCGACGTCCCAGCCCATAAGTCTCAGGCTGCCGCCTGAGGAACTCCGAACTACTCGTCGACGTCGAGGTAGAAGCCACCATCAGTTGGAAGAACTTCCTCTCAAACAAAGCATGCAAGGCTGAGTACAGGGACTCAGCAAGACTTAGTACAACCTGTTAGCAAAGCGGGTATGCGAGGCTTTATGTGGAGCTTATTTTGCGTAAAGCCAGTTTTCCTTTGTAAACAGGAGGGAGCAGAAGCTCGTCTATTCAGACCATTTTCAAAAGGGGTAAGAGAGCGATATCAACTCTAGCTCTAAGATCATCATGTTGAATCCACCGAATCTTCATCATCATCTGAACCTATCACCTAGAATCACCCCCTCGACACCCTGAGAAGGGATCCTTATCACACATTGACATCAAGTTTTACGATTAGGTTCAAGTTGTCTATGATCACAGAATCCATCACCAAGTCGTCCGTAACCGTGGACACGGCTTTTCGAAAAGATTTACCCTGCAGGGGTGTACAACTTTACCCACACGCGCCGACCGACTCTTAATGCCACTATAGATTAACACACTTCCTTGGTGTGCTGGCAGAGGGTGGTCGACCAAAACCTTTCCCTTACTTTGCCTATTCCATGAATCAAACTAACTGGGGAGCTCCGTCATCGTAGGTAGCCATTCTCCGAGGCGGTCCCGGTCATTGTGTGCAGGGGATCCAGTTCAATGCCTCCAGTATCCTTCACCCTAGCCACGCCCTGTATGATGCACTTTGAAAACCTTTTCCACCTTTCCCCCATGCGTATGGAAAATGGAACTCGCAAACTAATTGACTCATGGGTAAGCTAGGTAAGTTCGGGCCAAGGGGTTCCCATGGGCCCCGTGTGGTTGTACGCTCAGTCTTGGTTCCGAAGGCGAGAACTCAGGTCCTAGTATCGGCGAGAACGAGTCAAATCACCACATCCCCATGTGGCGGCCCATCCAAGCCTTTAGCATGTTTATTAACATCATCACTGATCTTACCACGTCATCCTGTCAAACTAGGTTCATTCGTAGCTCTGATTCATCAACCGAATGGATCAGACTTCAACAGCTAAGCATGGCTAGGCATAACACATATACGGCTCTAGCGATGCGAACAAGCTCAGACCTAGTTTTGCTGGGAGCGGTGGGTCAGTAACTCTGGGCTACAAGGATGGAATATGCACACATAGGATATCTAGAACTACCGATAAAACATATTTGAAGCGGATGCAATATGTAAGAACCAGAAGTAAAGCATTTCGAAACCATATATGAACCAGGTTAGGGCTTGCCTTGTCCCTCGTTGTTCTGGTGCTGCTCTTCGGTGGCGTTGATCTCAGGCTCGCGTTCGGTCCCTATCGAGAAGAACCAAATACCGGAAAGGAAGAGCACAATCAAGACAAGGTGCAATGCAATGCACATAAAATATGATGACATGTCATATTAAAGGGGTTTGGGTAACCCTAGGTGCATCGATGGAAATTAAAGGGGTTCGGCTTCGAACCCCGACATATGAGAGGGGTCAAATTAGGGTTTCTACTAAGGCTCACATTTAATTGGTTCAAACATGTATGAAACATGGATAAACAATTAGGATTTATTTTTCTGATTATTTTGATATATAATTTTATATTTTTCTGATTTAAAATGAATTACTTATGAATTTCCAAAATTTAATTCATTTTAAATCAATTTCAGAAAATTATATAAATAATAATAAAGTTGGACCCACATGTCATAATTTTATTATTTTCTAAACATTTCCTAAATTATTAAAATCCTGACCAGGGGACCCACATGTCAATTTATTTCTATTTACTGAAATTACAGAAATAGAAAAAGGAATTACAGAAAAATGGAAAAGTCATTTATGGCGTCATCATGACGTCGTGCTGACGTCATCATGGCCATGAGCTCACAGAGGAGCTCGGTCAGATTGCAATCGGCCGATTTGGCCCGCAATCGCTGCGCACGTGAGGGGGAAATGGAGCAGCTCGCCGAGGCGAGCCGATTGGTGGCGGCGCCGCCCGCTATTGGCCACCGGAGCGTGGCCGGCGGCAAGGTGCGGCGGCGGCCGGGGCAGTAGCCCGTTGCGGGCATGGCTACAGGGCGAGAGGGGCCAAGGCGAGGGCATGGGGAGAACGAGGAGCTCACCCTGAGCATGATGGCGGGGTCGGCGACCGCCGGGGAAGCTCGCCGGCGGCGAATCGAGCCGAAGTCCGGCCGGCAGTAGGGTTAGGTTTTGGCGATTTTCTTCGCGGGAGAGAGCGGGGGAAGAGGGGAAAGCGGGGGTTAGGGTTTGGCGCGGCGGCGGCGACTATTTATGGCCGCCGGAGGGCGGCGGGAGGCATCGGGGCCGGCCAGGCCATCGGGCGGCCATGGCGCTGCCAGGCAGCTGCTTTGGTGCGCGGGGAAGAAGGGCGTTTTTGCGAAAACCCCCTCGGAGAAAAACGTTGGGCTGGTGAGGGGTGTGGCTGGGCCAACTTGGGCCGTTTTGGGCTGCGGCCAGAGAGGAAAGAAAGAGAGAGAGAGTGGGCTGAGCCCAGGAGAGGGAAAAGAGGATCTCTCTCTATTTTTCTCCTTTTTCTGGTTTTCTTTCTCTTTTCAAATTGCAAGTTCAAACTGTTTTGAATTTTGTTTGAACTCAAATTTTGCAGAGAAGATACTAAACACACATGGACTTGTTGAATAACAACGATGCCATGTTGTCTAATTTTGAAAATCTTGAGAGATTTGAATGGAGAAGAAACAGAGAGGGATTTGCATAATTGTAAAACAATTCAATCTTTGATGCAAATTTTATTCAAATGCAAACTATATGCATGAGATGCACATGAACACTCATTTATTCATAAAGACAAGGTTGGGGTGTTACAATTATAGCAATTACTACATGTAGCATTTTCCAATTCCAACCATTGAACAATTTAACGAAGAAGAAACTTCGCCATGAATATTATGAGTAAAGCCTAAGGACATATTTGTCCATATGCAAAACGGAGCGTGTCTCTCTCCCACACAATGAATGCTAGGATCCATTTTATTCAAACAAAACAAAAACAAAAACAAAGCGACGCTCCAAGCAAAGCACATAAGATGTGACGGAATAAAAATATAGTTTCAGGGGAGGAACCTGATAATGTTGTCGATGAAGAAGGGGATGCCTTGGGCATCCCAAGCTTAGATGCTTGAGTTTTCTTGATATATGCAGGGGTGAACCACCGGGGCATCCCCAAGCTTAGAGCTTTCACTCTCCTTGATCATGTTGTATCATCTCCCTCTCTTGATCCTTGAAAACTTCCTCCACACCAAACTCAAAATAACTCATTAGAGAGTTAGTGCACAATCAAAATATACATGTTCAGAGGTGACATAATCATTATTAACACTTCTGGACATTGCAAAAAGCTACTGAAAGTCAATGGGATCGAAATATCCATCGAACATATCAAAACAGGCAATGCGAAATAAAAAGGCAGAATCTGTCAAAACAGAACAGTTCGTAAAGATGAATTTTATTGAGGCACCAGACTTGCTCAAATGAAAATGCTCAAATTCAATGAAAGTTGCGTACATATCTGAGGATCACTCACGTAAATTGGTATAATTTTCTGAGTTACCTACAGAGAATTAGGCCCAGATTCGTGACAGCAAAGAAATCTGTTTCTGCGCAGTAATCCAAATCTAGTATGAACCTTACTATCAACGACTTTACTTGGCACAACAATGCACAAAACTAAGATAAGGAGAGGTTGCTACAGTAGTAAACAACTTCCAAGACTCAAATATAAAATAAAGGTACTGTAGTAAAAACATGGGTTGTCTCCCATAAGCGCTTTTCTTTAACGCCTTTCAGCTAGGCGCAGAAAGTGTGTATCAAGTGTTATCAAAAGACGGTGCATCTACAACGGGGTTTGGAGTTTTCTCAACCATGCATAGTATATTGGATACATAAGTTTTAGCGGCTCCCTTTTCATTAGTCTTGGGCTTGCTACTCTCATCAAACAAATTTTCAGGAACAAGCCAAGCATAGTTATTTTCTAGTGCGTCATTCATTGCTAGGAGCTTACATGGTATTGGTGCTTTGATCTCTCCACCATCATTAATATTATTAGTGTACCTTACTCTCTCCATGTCCATCTTTTCAAGGAGACTAACAAAATTGGTATAAGAACCAAGCATCTATATTTAATAAAGACCTTTCTAGCCTCTCTTGCTATACCACCAAATTCTCTAAGAAGGGTTTCTAAAACAAAATCTTTCTTTTCCCCTTCTTCCATATCACCGAGTGTAAGAAACATGTGTTGGATTATAGGATTGAGATTAATAAATTTATTTTCCAACATACGAACTAAAGCAGCAGCAGCAATTTCATAAGTAGGAGCCAGTTCTACCAAGTGTCTATCTTCAAAATCTTCAACGGTACTAACATGATTGAAAAATTCTTCTATATTATTTCTCCCAATTATAGACCCACGTCCTACCGGCATGTCTTTTATGGTAAAATTAAAAGGAAACATGTTGAAATAAGTAAAGCAAATATAAGTAACTAATTTTTTTGTGTTTTTGATATAGAGTGCAAACAAGATAGTAAATAAAGTAAAACTAGCAACTAATTTTTTTGTATTTTGATTTAGTGCAGCAAACAAAGTAGTAAATAAAGTAAAGCAAGACAAAAACAAAGTAAAGAGATTGGATTGTGGAGACTCCCCTTGCAGCGTGTCTTGATCTCCCCGAGAACGGCGCCAGAAATTTAGCTTGACACGCGTACAGCACGCGTCCGTTGGGAACCCCAAGTGGAAGGTGTGATGCGTACAGCAGTAAATTTCCCTCAGTTAGAAACCAAGGTTTATCGAACCAGTAGGAGTCAAGAAGCACGTTGAAGGTTGATGGCGGCGAGATGTAGTGCGGCGCAACACCAGGGATTCCGGCGCCAATGTGGAACCTGCACAACACAAACCAAGTACTTTGCCCCAACGAAACAGTGAGGTTGTCAATCTCACCGGCTTGCTGTAACAAAGGATTAGATGTATAGTGTGGATGATGATTGTTTGCAGAGAACAGTAGAACAAGTATTGCAGTAGATTGTATTTCAGTATAGAGAATTGGACCGAGGTCCACAGTTCACTAGAGGTGTCTCTCCCATAACTACTATATTAATCCTTAACAAACATCTTTTTTCTCCTAATTTTGTTTTTTTTTTTGGATTAACCTGCAGCTGACACGTGGTGATTTTGTGGTTGATTTTCCTCAGTTTTTGCGTATGTACATTCCGGGTGCCATGTAGAAATTAAGTAAAGATGATTACTGATGTGTTGTTTTTGCCCTGGTGAAGTTCCAGGTGCATGTAGCAAGTTGTTTCTGACAACACCACCGCTTTGACTACTTCAGCCAGATAAGAAGAACTTTCCTCGCCCTTCCGGAGGGCTCTATCTCCTCTTCCCAACCTTTTTTGGCGTTTCATCTCTCCTCCCCGCCTACGCCTTCGCCGCCGGCCGGTTCACCGCCTGTGCGGTCGCCCTAGCAGAATCCCCACCCGTCATACCAACCTCGTGTCCCCAATCGCGATTTTGTGTTGGAAGTCTGGAACCCTACCGCCGCTTCTCCTGCCTGCGTCCCTCGGCAGCTGGTCTGCGTCCGTCCGCTCCTACTCGCCGGCGGCAAGGTTCGTCAATACTCGGGAGCGGCATCTCTTCGTTTGTGATGGTCAGGGGATCTACGCCTGGGCGTAGTTCGCTTGGTGGTTATCCAGGAAAAAGTAGAGGAGAGGCGGCGGCCAGAAGCGTTCTCGGCGACAACAAGACATCACCGGCGGGGCGGCCGTCCGCCACCGTGGAGGATATGCACCTCCACCGGCCTCACCGCCCCCGTATGAGCTCCTCTCTGCTCGACCACCCTCTGCCCGAGCTCTCCCCGGCCGACCCCTTCCCTGCCGCGGGATGCCCTTTCCAAGCTCCTCTCTGCGCGGCGGCTGTGGCGGTGGTCAATCCTCCTCCAGTGTTGCGCCCATCTCAGAGATGCTCCGGCTCCCTGTACACATCCTAACCTGGGCGGCGGCCCACCCTCTCCATGGTCTCCGTGCACGGCTCTTCCCGCCGGCGCGAGTTGCAGCAAGCCGCCGACCCGGTTCTGGAGCTTGACGATGCAGACATCATATGGGGCGCAGGAGGGGCGGTGGCATACCGTGGGGGTGCTATTGGAGCTATGCCTGCTTGCCATCTTGCCGACGGTAGACGAAGACGGCATCGATTGGATCGACCAAGGTTCCGTACTCCATCCCCTCCCAGGTCCCAGCAACGAGCATGTTCTTTTACTTCCTACTAGAGGCGAGGTAACTCAATTTTCTCATATTTTACATTGATGATTTAAACTGAAATCGAATGCACATCTATGTGCTGTGCTGCTGCTACGATTTTTTTTGACCACTTCAACTTTTAGTTCCCAAGTCAATATTGAGAGAGACTAACAAATAATCTGTCTCAGTTACGTGCACTGACGAAGGGCTGATACATATATATATATACTGTATTTAGGTTCTGGACAGTATAATTTTCAGTCTTATGTACATGAAATTTCTTGGACCTCAGAAGTGCGGCCATGTATGCACATTCTCATTAACAATGCTCTCAGAATTATGATGCAAAAAAAAGTTTTTTTTTTGTATTAGTTTTCGCCATGACATGCTTTCCTTTGACAAATGACATGCTTTTCTTTGGTTAATTGGTCTCGATGCCGATCAAATCTTGGGCACGGGATGTGATGCATACATTGCTCTTCAGTGTTTTTTTGTGAGAAAGAGGATGCCACATTATGTGCCCGTATGTTGTTGTTTGCAGGACATGACTTCATTTGGTCTGAACTAGAGATGCACTTTGGAATTGGTCGACAGCTATCTATAATATATACAGCCTAAGTACATTTCTTAATTTTTAAATCTGGCTGCATGCTGATGGTCCATACAGTTCGGTACTCCTGCGGTCCTGCCATATTAAATATTTCAATTTTCCTTTATTTCCTAGACTTCTTCTGCCATGTTATTTTCAAACTTTTTACTTCATTTCAAACAATTGCTTGCTTAGTATATATTAGGATGAAGCTGTGGAGGTAGGTTTATTATCATGCTATTTAAATAGGCTTCTTTCTTGATATATTTGTTCCTACATAATGGAGAATATGCGGAGCTAGCTTGATATTGCAGGTATATAAGGAGCACAATCAGTTTGATGGTGTAAAAGTTAAAGCAGGTTACCTCTGTATTTCTGTGTCCTGATAGGTCCTGAGTTCGAATCGTGGGTGTTATTTTTAGGAAACATGCTAATAGAGGTATGCTAATCAGGGCTTCTCAATTTTAAGCAGCGATTTTTGCGGCGCTCATCTGCTATTCTATCCGGTGCCCGATTGTAGTAATATAATAGGGTGTTGAGTGCAAATTGATAGATATTTCCGGTCTGAAGTTTATTTCATGCCTGTTTGCTAATATTTCTGTTTCGTCATTAACTCATTTTTGGAGCTAGGAAATGTGAGCCCAGATACAAGTTTTGCTTGCTTCCATGAATATCGTTGTGCGGGTGAGTACAACTGCAGTCAGGTATACTGCATACCATGCCTCCTCTTTTTCCGATAATACTTCTACTTGGTTATAAATGAAAGGTATATAGTTCATTTGTTTTGCTGCTATTCGGATCTTAATTAAAGGATAGATAGTGCACTCAAATTCTTATTCTGATTTTTGTGCTTAAGAATTGGCAATTTTACATATGAACAATTTCATAATCCCCTAGGAAAAGTTGAGATCAGAGTGATTGTCCTTTGATAACTACCAATGTTCTGGGCTTCATCTAACCAACATGTCCTTTTTTTTTTACTTGGTTCCTCGCTTTATGTTGGATTCTTCCTACCACATTAGCTTGCTAATTCTCAGTACACATTTTTCCTGAAATGGGTACTTAGTGCAAAATTGAAGATTAAAGTATGTTTCTAATCTTGGCATTTCTGTCAAATTGCCACTCTGCCACTCTGCTTTTAAGTTGACCAAGTAATGTGCCTGCCACTCCTCTTGCGAGTTGTATGTTCAAAAACCAGCCTACTGTCTTTCAAGATAATGCTTGCATCCAACTGCACGTGAAGTAGACAAACATAATACGCAATTTCTTTTATGCACGTTTGTTCAAAAGAAAGTTTATATGCTTCAGAGAAAATAAAATAAGGTAATCAAAAAGTGAATGGGGCATGCATTAGGACCAAATCGTATGTACTGTTTTTGTTGACATGTATGGAGAAAATAAAATCGTATGTACTGTTTCTTTTATGGGGCATGTATGGAGAAAATAAAATCGTATGTACTGTTTCTTTTATGCACGTTTGTTCAAAAGAAAGTCTAATTGCACAATTGTATGTACTGTTTTTGTTGACTTCATGTCCATTCTTTCTTACCACAGGGTCCATTCACATCAAAGGTGGGATATTAGGATCGATGAATATTGGTCTTTCCGGCAAAGTTTGTATACTTTATAAATTGCTTAGGTTAAAAGATAATGCCAACTAAGATCATCAGGTACCATTATCAGCAACTGCAAATGCAACAAAATGGAAATTACATGATTGCTCTCACAGTCTCACTTGAACACAAGAACATGTAAGGCAAATAAGATGAAATGTGTAGTTTGTCCACTGTACCATGAATATTTCTGATTGCTTTGTTTATTTTCTACACTAGGCATGGGTGTCTAGGTGAAAAGAGAGTCCGTATTTGAGTCATAGTTGAAGTGAAATTTGTTCAATGTACCACCAAGTACATTTGTTTACTTTAGTGTCGTGGGCCAGCTAGGTATTGTTAGTGTCTGCACATAAAGTGCCGGCTTAGAGGAGAGTGTGATAATTCAACTGTTGGGATCTTCTTCAGCGATGGAGATCCGGATTGAGCCGAGTAACAATAGATGAAGCCTCTGTCCGGATTATATACTAGGAATGCTCCGCCACCTGTAGAGATATACACTGCAATTTACAGTTTCAAGTAGGAGTATGTTATATTAAGTGCCATGCCATGCTTCCATTATATGTATGCTGCACATCCAGTTAGTTACTAATGCTTTATGCTTAATTGTTTTGGGGATGCATTTTCGTATTGCTGAGATCAGATAGTCCAGGTCTTCTTTTGCTATTTATTTGTGGCTTGCACTGAACCTTAATGTGATAGCGATGGTTGATGGTTTCCGCCTCTTGCATCTTCTTTGGTCAGCAACTCCGTAGGACTGATCTGCCAGTATACATTTGCATTCTGTGTTATGGAAGTTGAGATCTTGGATGGCATTCATTGTTAGATATGAACATTCAGTGTCATAGCTGAAGCATGGTTATAGGATTTAACTACTAAAACAGGGTCTACAGGCCTCATCATCAGCTAATAAATAATCTACCTCATTTTTCAGTTTGCAGTGAAGGAAGGGGAAGTTTGCCTGTATGTATATGAAACAGGAGGCATCGGAGAAGAAGAAAATTAGAGGGTTGATTGTCCCGGTCATAGTTCTCGAAGAAATGTATTCTCATGTGGGGATTTGATACCCTGCAATACACAATTTAGTTACGAGTTTTTAACACGACCAGATGTAGTTTTCTTCTTAGTATTTTGTTTATATATAGATTACTCACCTAGAAGTTACAAGTGAATTTTTTATCATCCTAACTGTCTATTGGACCATGTCGCGCCTGGTTTTAGGTACTACTGTATGGACTCTCATAACTCTCATAATTGCATCAGAACACAAAATAAATTAGCAGGAGTCATTTTTGAGTGTCAGACATATCTTTAAGGATAACTCTTTGAGCATTACAAAGTTTCTTCTATATTATCTATGCTCTTTGCTTCAGTGCATATTCTCCTTCAGGTGACAAAGGAATTTTTGTCTCACTTTACGCTAATCTATTCAGTTAAAGTTGATGATGATAAACTTTTGTAGGTTTGAAACAGATAATCTACGGAGAAGTAGAAACAACTAAGTGAATGTAAATTGTAGACAATCCCCTTTGGGATCTGAGTGCTTAGTATAAATTTCAATCAGTATAGATGTGGTGTGATGATCCAATAGTAATATGAGCTAAACTGGCGTCATTGCGATTTGCAGTCGTTGGTGTCGGTTGCCGGTTACCAAGTGTGTGTCGAGTTCTTGAATCCAGGATTTTTATCATTTCATTTAGGTTCAATGGTATAATGAAATTTGACAAAGATCACCCATACATGTACAACGTGTATCTACGCTTGGTAGATTATTTCTCTGGCAATTACATCCGAATGATACCGAGAACAACAAATAAGCCTTGAGGAGGCAGCTGTTCTTCAGGTCAATGTACCCATACTGTACCACATCCACAACTACATGTATATACACTTTCGCGGTGGAGATGATTTCGCTACATGTATATACACTTTCGCCGTGTAGATGATTTCGCTGAAAATCACGAGTCCAAGTTATATTGAAACTGATAAATTAACATTCAGGAAAACTATACAATACACTTGAATAATACCTATCTTACATTCTTCAACTTGCAACCACTTTATGGGCACGGCTAGGCGCGGCGTGCCACTGCGCCATCTCTTGTAAGATAAATAGCATGTTGGGTGAACAAATTACAGTTGGGCAATTGACAAATAGAGAGGGCATGACCATGCACATACATATTATGATGAGTATAGTGAGATTTAGTTGGGCATTACGACAAAGTACATAGACCGCTATCCAGCATGCATCTATGCCTAAAAAGTCCACCTTCAGGTTATCGTCCGAACCCCTTCCAGTATTAAGTTGCTAACAACAGACAATTGCATTAAGTATTGCGCGTAATGTAATCAATAACTACATCCTCGGACATAGCATCAATATTTTATCCCTAGTGGCAACAGCACATCCATAACCTTAGGGGTTCTTGTCACTCCCCCAGATTCACGGAGACATGAACCCACTATCGAGCATAAATACTCCCTCTTGGAGTTACAAGCATCAACTTGGCCAGAGCATCTACTAGTAACGGAGAGCATGCAAGATCATAAACAACACATAGATATAAATTGATAATCAACATAACATGGTATTCTCTATTCATCGGATCCCAACAAACACAACATATAGCATTACAGATAGATGATCTTGATCATGTTCGGCAGCTCACAAGACCCGACAATTAAGCACAATGAGGAGAAGACAACCATCTAGCTACTGCTATGGACCCATAGTCCAGGGGTAGACTACTCACTCATCACTCCGGAGGCGACCATGGCGGCGTAGAGTCCTCCGGGAGATGAATCCCCTCTCCGGCAGGGTGCCGGAGGCGATCTCCTGAATCCCCCGAGATGGGATTGGCGGCGGCGGCGTCTCTGGAAGGTTTTCCGTATTGTGGCTCTCGGTACTGGGGGTTTTGCGACGAAGGCTATTTGTAGGCGGAAGGGCAGGTCAGGGGGCCACACGAGGGGCCCAAGAGACAGGTCGGCGCGGCCAAGGGCTGGGCCATGCCGCCCTACCCTCTGGCCGCCTCGTGGCCCCACTTCGTTGACTCTTCGGTCTTCTGGAAGCTTCGTGTGAAAATAGGCCCCTGGGCATTGATTTCGTCCAATTCCGAGAATATTTCCTTACTAGGATTTCTGAAACCAAAAACAGCAGAAAACAGCAACTGGCTCTTCGGCATCTCGTCAATAGGTTAGTTCCAGGAAATGCATAAATATGACATAAAGTATGCATAAAACATGTGGATATCATCAATAATGTGGCATGGAACATAAGAAATTATCGATACGTCGGAGACGTATCACAACCATGTTTCCCCCATCCATGTGTGAGTAATTCCCCC
Source organism: Lolium perenne (assembly GCF_019359855.2). Lineage (NCBI taxonomy): Eukaryota > Viridiplantae > Streptophyta > Magnoliopsida > Poales > Poaceae > Lolium > Lolium perenne. The sequence continues at coordinate 243,749,999 of NC_067247.2, read as the reverse complement.
GCTGTAGGCCGAAGGAGATGGTAGGGATTGGATGAGATTGGTCATGTAATAGCATAAGATTGTTAGGGCATAGTGCCTAGTGTCCGTAATTGGTACTTTGATGATATTGTTGCAACTTGTTATGCTTAATGCTTGTCACTAGGGCCCGAGTGCCATGATCTCAGATCTGAACATGTTATTGTATCATCATGATATTCATTGTTTATGGTCTTACCTGCAAGTTGTATACACATGTCGCTGTCCGGAACCCGAGGCCCCGAAGTGATAGAAATTGGGACAACCGGAGGGGATGGTAGTGATGTGAGGATCACATGTGTTCACGGAGTGTTAATGCTTTGCTCCGGTACTCTATTAAAAGGAGTACCTTAATATCCAGTAGATTCCCTTGAGGCCCGGCTGCCACCGGCTGGTAGGACAAAAGATGTTGTGCAAGTTTCTCATTGCGAGCACGTACGACTATAATTGGAACACATGCCTATTGATTGCTTTGTACTTGGACACCGTTTTATTATTATCTGCAAATTCCCTGCTATGATTGTTACATGAGTTTCTCTCATCCATGCAACGCCCGTTATCCGTCCCCGTGCCTACAGTATTTTAATCCTGCTGTTTACTATAATCACTACTGCTGTCTCTGTTACTCTGCTGCTATTATTTCACTACTGCTACTGCTATAAAACTGTTACTACTGATAAACTCTTGCGAGCAAGTCTGTTTCCAGGTGCAGCTGAATTGACAACTCCGCTGTTAAGGCTTTCAAGTATTCTTTGTCTCCCCTTGTGTCGAATCAATAAATTGGGTTATACCACCCGCGAAGACTCCTGCGATCCCCTATACTTCTGGGTCATCAAGACTGTTTTCTGGCGCCGTTGCCGGGGAACATAGCTTTATTTGGAAGTTCACTTGGATTGATATTGTTCGCTGCAAATTCTCCATCATGGGTAAAACTCGCGATCCTAAAGTCACCATATTACCATCCACTACAAGAAAAGGTACAACTCTGAGTACCTCTGCTACTCTTGATTCACCATCTGTGATAAGTCAACTTGTTTCACCGCCGCAAGCTTCACTTGCTGGTACTTCTGCTGAATCTGAAAACTCTCATAATATTGATAATGTTTCTGCTGTGCTTGATGATAGTGGTTCATTGGGATCTTTTCTAGATGCTACAATTGCTAGGTCTAGACAAATTGAAAATACTGAAATTCCTAATGCTACTACACCTGTTAATTCACCTGAACTTGATTATTCTAGTGATGATCCTGATGAAGATTATGTGGAGCTTAATGATGATTTTATTAATAGATGCAATGCTACTGCTGATACCAGAAAAATTAAAAAGTTTCTCACACAATATACTGTTAGACATAAGTTATCTCCTGATCCTAAATTTGCCACATCTCCTATATGCATTAAGGATAAAGATTATGATTTTTCTCTTGATCTATCTCATATAGCTATTGTAGAGAAAGCACCCTTTTGTGGTACTGAAAATGAAAGTGCTGTAGAACACATGATTGAACTTTCTTCTATGAGTAGCTTGTTTTCTGATGATGTCAAGATGCGTACTTACTTTGTCGCTAAATTTTTTGCTTTCTCATTAAAGGATGATGCCAAAACTTGGTATAATAATTTGCCTCCTGGTTCTATTAAAAGTCCAACTGATTTGCGTGATGTTTTCTTTCGAAAATACTTTCCTGCTAGTGCTCAACATATTGCTTTACAGAAAATTTATAGATTTGACCAGGGAGATGAAGAGAAATTCCCTGAGGCTTGGGCAAGATTTTGTTCTCTTATCAGAGCTCGACCTGGACATGATTTAGAAAAGAATGATCTACTTGATATATTTTATAGTGGACTAACCATTGAGTCGAGAGCATATTTGGATAGTTGTGCTGGTTGTGTTTTCAGGAAAAGAACTCCAGACGAAGCTGAAGAATTATTGGCTAAAATAGGCCAGAATCATGATGATTGGACTACGCCCGAACCAACTCCAATGCCAATATTGAAGAAGAGGGGTTTAATTAAATTGAATGATGAAGATATGAGGGAAGCCAAGAAGTCTCTCAAGGAGAAAGGTATTAAATCTGAAGATGTGAAGAATCTACCTCCCATAGAAGATATATGTGAGATAATTCCCCCTTCATCCATGATTGAGGTAAACTCCCTTCAACGCTTTACTAGGGAAGATATTCCGTATTCAAAACCTCCTGCTCAATGCTTAGATGAGTTTGATAATTATATTGTTAAACAAGAAAATTTTAATATGCGAGTAGAGAATCATCTAATGGAAAATTCTCAAGCTATTAGCAATTTACATGATATTGTGGAGAGAACCTCCAATGATGTTAAGATGCTTGTTAAACATTTTCAAATGGTTCAAACTCAAATTGATCAGCTCACTAAAGTGCAAAATGACTTGTTAAAAACTAATTCTAAGGAGAAACATGCTTATGAAGTAACAACTAGAGGTGGTGTCTCTACCCGGGATCCTCTATATCCTGAAGGGCATCCCAAAAGAATTGAACAAGATTCTCAACGCATTGAACCTAGTGCTCCTTCTAAGAAAAAGAAGAAGAAACATAAAAATGTTGTAGAATCCTCTGAACCTGTTAATGATCCTAATAGTATTTCTATTTCTGATGCTGAAACTGAAAGTGGTAATGAACATGATAATGATAAGAAAGATGCTTCTGATAAAGAAGAAGTTGAAGATGAACCTGAAAAGCATGCTAAAAATAAAAAGTATACTAAAGAAGATTTTATTGCTAAGAAACATGGTAATGAAAGAGAACCTTGGGTGCAAAAGCAAATGCCTTTTCCTGCTAAGAAACTAAAATCAAAGGAAGAAGAACACTATAATAAATTTTGTGATTGGATGAAACCTTTATTTTTGCAAATCCCTTTGACTGATGCTATTAAATTGCCTCCTTATTCAAAGTATATGAAAGATATTGCCAGTAACAAAAGGAAAATCCCCAATGAGGAAATTTCCACTATGCTTGCTAATTACTCTTTCAATGGCAAAGTTCCAGAGAAGTTGGGCGACCCAGGTATACCTACTATTCCTTGTTCTATTAAGAATAATTATGTTAAAACTGCTCTATGTGATTTGGGAGCCGGTGTTAGTGTTATGCCTTTTTCTCTTTACAAGATACTTTATTTAGATAAGTTGATACCTACTGATATATCTTTGCAAATGGCTGATAAATCTACTGCTATTCCTGTTGGTATATGTGAGGATGTTCCTGTTCAAGTTACTAATAACTGCTTGATATTAACTGATTTTGTTGTGTTGGAAATGCCTGAAGATGATAATATGTCTATTATTCTTGGGAGACCTTTTCTTAACACCGCAGGGGCTGTTATTGATTGCAATAAAGGAAAGGTTACTTTTAATGTTGATGATAAGGAGCATACCGTCTATTTCCCCAAGAGGATTGATAAAGTATGTGGAGTTAATACTATTTCTAATGTGAGAACTATCAAAGTTGGGACTATTGATTGTCCTATATATGAGCCTAAAGAAGGATATCAAAGTCTTATGATTGGATCCATATCAATACAATTCAAGGTAACATCATTGATTTGAGGTTTATTTCTTCTTATGCTATGTAAAATTTATTTGGTGGCAAGACTTGATCAACCTTGTTAATAAATACATTTTATATGCATAGAGGAGGTAAACAACATCTTTTTCTTCCTCCACTTGCTTTATTTGCTGTAGCACTTTTGATTTGCAAAGTTCCTTAGTTAATTAGAGATTTCAAAAATTTTCCTGTCCAGTAATAATAAACTTAATGCCCAGAAATGTGCATTTTTCAAAGTTTTCAAAAATTCACAAAAATTATACCGTTGGTCCTATTTTTCGAAAATGCACCTAGGAGCACCTGGGGATGACCAGTGGGGCACCCCAGGGTGGCACCCCACAGGCTGGCGCGGCCAGCAAGGGGGGCGCGTCACCCTGGTGTGTGGGCCCCCCTTTACCCCACTTCAGCATCTCACACTCTTCTCTCTCCCAAAAAAATCGACACCAGCTTTCTCTCACTCGCGTTTTTGCTCAAGAGCTCAGGATTTTTCGATCTCTTTGCTCAGCCCAGATTTCTGTCTGAAATTTGGCACATTTGCTCTCCGGTATGTGACTCCTCCGATTATCCAAGTAGAATTTTGTTTGGTTGAGTATATCTTGAATATTTTGCTATTGTAGGTAACATGTTTAGTGAGCTTGCATGCTTGTTCTAAGATGTATAAACTAGTTTTGATGCATGATTAGTACTCTAGCAAGTTCCTATAGTAGTTTCCCTCAATTATATGTCATCAAATCAAATTTTATATTGTTTGTTATAAAATTTCAGAAAATGGAGTGGAATAGATATCAACTAAACCAATAAGAATTGGAGGTGCAACAAGTCATGAGAGTGAACCGCGAAGAGGGAGTATACCCCTCTTACTACCCGTGCGCAGATTTCATGAGAAGTGCAGGAATATTGGAAGATGTTCAGAATCTAATTTTTCGTGCAGGGTTGAATGATTTTGTTCACGGAGAACCATGCCAATATGCAAAATTGACTATGTCTGTTGTGCAGGATTTTAAGTTCAATTGGTCGCAATCTAACCCCATGGTTCAGTACAAGATTTATAATAAAACTATCAACTTGCCATTCAATGATTTTTGTACAGCAATTAGAGTACCGCAATGGGGATCATGCGAGAAGATAAGGGGATCACCGCGAGAGCTCTTAAACCTCTTCGAGATGATTTGTCATGGGAGGAGTTTCTCAGAGGATGGTGGTAAAATCAGTAGCATTCAACTCCCAGCTATCCGCTACTTTGCATATTTCATTACTAAATGCGTTCTTGCTAGGAAGAATGGTAGCAAATTATCTGTTTAGGATTTAGCTTTTCTAGCTGCTGCACTGCAAGGCAATAGGGCTTATAATCTGGGTGCATTGATATCTTACAGACTTGCTACTAACCGTGAGAAAGGCGGAATTTGTGGAGGTCTCATCGCTTCTCGTTTACTAGCCTTGCATGGTGTAGAACCTCATCATCTTGATATTCAACTTTCCATAGAAAAACTTGACATAGTCTCTATGATTAAACATGAATTTGTTTCTGATTCATCTAATTTGGGTAACCTGTTCTACAAGATGACATTTTATAAGAAAGCTTGGAGAATAACTAAGAAAACTGAAAAACTAGTAAGATTACCTGCGCCTGTTCTATTTAACCTTGATTCCAGGAAGGATTGGTCAGTCACGGAAGGTGCGCTGAATGCGTACATAGAGAGAGGAGGCCAACATGCAAGAGATAACACGGAGGAGGCCGAGGAACACCTCGACTCGTCATCCGATGCATCAAGTTCCTCACATCAACATTTTGGACATGTGGAGCCTCCACGCTTCTCTTCTGCACAGGGACCTCACTATGACTACGCCATGCGTGATCCACCGGTGCGGAACAGTGACCCTCGCTGGGGTTGAACTCCACTTAGGCCAAAAGCCTAAGCTTGGGGGGAGGTATACCGGCATCATTCATTCTTTGCATATTATGGTTGCTGGATACTTGTACATACTTGTTTAGTTTCTTTGAGTGGTTTCCTAATGAGAGGAAGATGATATTTGGGGAAGTGCTGCCTGAAAACAGATTCTGGGCTGTTACCGAAAAAATTCTCAAAAATAGGCAGAACGATATTTTGCGAAGCCAATTTTTGTGCATGTTCCCCAGGTTGTTATCGAACTTTCATTAGTTGAACACTTTTCGATTTGAGCAGTGGAAGAATTTCTTAAAAATCGAGTACTGTACTGCTATCAAGTTTGACGAATTTCTGCTGCTTTGTGTTTATGTAACTTTTCTAGTTTGGCATTTCTTGCTTTTGCTTTGTTTCTTTCCCAAAACACAAAAAGACCAAAAATATTTCTGTTGTTTCTCTTCATCATTTGTTTGCTTTGATTTCTTGCATTTATTTCCCTTTATTTGCTATTGCTAGTTTGCTATAAGAAAATCCAAAAAGATTTTGTTTTGTTTGCTTGCTTCCTTTTGTTCTTGTTCTCAAATTCGAAAACACCAAAAATATTTGCTGTTCTTATTTGGTTTGTAAAGTTCATTATGAGTTCAATGGTCTTCGGTGGCTGGAGCATGGTTTTCATTTCATATTATCCAAGGTACACAAGTGAAAGGCAATAATGATGATCTACGACAATTGGATTGTGGTGAGAGGCTGGTATGAACTCTATTTGTTTTCATTTTTGTATATATACTCATCCATGTGAGCATGCTTAGTTGGTTCATGTGAGGTATATGTCATTTAAGAAAGTCTAGTAGTTCACGATCTCTCATGTTTAGCTCCAATTTATTAATATGAGTAGCATGTCATGGATGTTTGCTTGCATTGTTTTATTCATAAGTAGGTATGATATTGTGGTATCCTCCTCTGAATAATTCATTTAAATTAACTTGGCACATGCTCACGCATGCATATGACTAAACAAAAGTCAATTAAGCCTCTATGATTTACATTGCTTCAGAGTTCTTGTATCACTTTTATGCCTCCGTTAATTTATTTTCCCGCAAGCATGATTATGACAGTTACTGCTCTCTTGATTTGTCGCTCTCCAGTCTATTGCTAGCCTTCACTTGTACTGAGCGGGAACGCTACTCGTGCCTCCAAACACCTGAAAACCAAGTTGTTCCAAAGTGTCCACCATAAATACCTATGCATGGCATTTCAAACCATTCCAAGTAAATTCTCATGCGCTACCTTTAAACCTTCAAAATGCTTCTCGATTTGTGTTAATGTTTCATAGCTCATGAGGAAGTATGTGGTGTTTAACTTTCAACCTTGTCATTTACTCTTGACGGACTTTCACATGGACTAGTGGCACATCCGCTTATCCAATAACTTTGCAAAAAGAGCTGGCAATGGGGTTCCCAGCCCCGATTAATCAAACTTCATTAATAATTCTCTTCACATGTTTTGCTCTGATTCATCAGTAAGCAACTTAATTTTGCAAATAGACACTCCTCCATGGTATGTGATTGATGGAAGGCACCCGAGGATTCGGTTAGCCATGGCTTGTGTTAGCAAAGGTTGGGGGGAGTGTCGCCCATAATAAACTAAAATACGTGTGTAAACAAAAGAGAAGAGGGATGATCTGCCTTGCTGGTAGAGATAACGTCCTTCATGGAGCCGCTCTTGAAAGTCCGGTTGGCGAGGTAGTTGGTGTACCCATTACCATTCATTGACAACAACAAACACCTCTCAAAATAATTTTGCTCCTGTTTTAAAAATGAAAAGCTCTAGCGCATGTTAATCCCTGCTTCCCTCTGCGAAGGGTCAATCTTTTACTTTTATATTGTGTCTCCATTCTTTCTTTGAGCACTATCTTGATAGCACAACTGTCATTCTTAGTGCAATATGCTTGTCTCAAAATATGGTTGATTGCGGTATAACTTTGATGCTTTTATCTTTGACAATCACTATTTCTAGTCTTTCTATGAAATTCATAGGTGCCTGAGCATTTATGTTTTGCTGATCAAATATGGGCAAGCGAGACACCACTCTATCATACTCTTTTATGAATATTGCAATCCTGCTTATAGACATGATTCATGATGCTTATTATTAATTGTTGGTACCTTTTCATGATTGACATAGCTATTAGATGATCTTATTTGCATGTATCTTATTATGAACTGCCTAAGTGTTAGCCACAGCATGAGAATATTTACATCATATGAACAAATGTGTTCGTGAAAGTTCTTTTATCGCTCAGTTGTTAACTGAATTGCTTGAGGACAAGCAATAAGCTAAGCTTGGGGGGAGTTGATACGTCCAAAACGTATCTACTTTCCCGAACACTTTTGCTATTGTTTTACCTCTAATTTGTGTATTTTGGATGCAACTAACGCGGACTAACGCTATTTTCAGCAGAATTGTTCTGGTGTCTCGTTTTTGTGCAGAAATCCAACTTTCGGGAAAATCCTCGGAATTTATGCGAAAGGTCCTATTTTTCTAGAAGACTCACGGAGCCAGAAGGGCAAGCCAGGTGGAGGCCCGAGGGCCCCAGACACTAGGCCAGCGCGGCCCAGGAGGGGGGCGCGCCGCCCTATCGTCTGGCCCCCTCGGCTGGCCTCCGACGCCCTCCTCTGGACTACTTAAGGGGTTTCGATCTAAAAATCGCGACCAAGAAGTCGAAGTCGCCAGAAACCCTCCAGAACGCCGCCACATCGCGAAACTCCGTCTTGGGAGCCAGAAGTCTCCGTTCTGGCACTCCGCCGGGACGGGGAATTGGAGGAGATCATCGCCATCATCATCACCGACGCCTCTTCATCAACCAGCCATGTTTCCCCCATCCATGTGTGAGTAATTCCCCCGCTGTAGGCCGAAGGGGATGGTAGAGATTGGATGAGATTGGTCATGTAATAGCGTAAGATTGTTAGTGCATAGTGCCTAGTGTCCGTAATTGGTACTTTGATGATATTGTTGCAACTTGTTATGCTTAATGCTTGTCACTAGGGCCCAAGTGTCATGATCTCAGATCTGAACATGTTATTGTTTCATCATGATATTCATTGTTTATGGTCTTACCTGCAAGTTGTATACACATGTCGCTGTCCGGAACCCGAGGCCCCGAAGTGACAGAAATTGGGACAACCGGAGGGGATGGTAGTGATGTGAGGATCACATGTATTCACGGAGTGTTAATGCTTTGCTCCGGTACTCTATTAAAAGGAGTACCTTAATATCCAGTAGATTCCCTTGAGGCCCGGCTGCCACCGGCTGGTAGGACAAAAGATGTTGTGCAAGTTTCTCATTGCGAGCATGTACGACTATAATTGGAACACATGCCTATTGATTGCTTTGTACTTGGACACCGTTTTATTATTATCTGCAAATGCCCTGCTATGATTGTTACATGAGTTTCTCTCATCCATGCAACGCCCGTTATCCGTCCCCGTGCCTACAGTATTTTAATCCTGCTATTTACTATAATCACTACTGCTGTCTCTGTTACTCTGCTGCTATTATTTCACTACTGCTACTGCTATAAAACTATTACTACTGATAAACTCTTGCGAGCAAGTCTGTTTCCAGGTGCAGCTGAATTGACAACTCCGCTGTTAAGGCTTTCAAGTATTCTTTGTCTCCCCTTGTGTCCAATCAATAAATTGGGTTATACCACCCGCGAAGACTGCTGCGATCCCCTATACTTGTGGGTCATCACTATGCTATCTGTTAGAATTGGTGATCATTGCTATTATGGTTTATGCGATATTGGTGCAAGTATTAGTGCTATTCCTTATGAGCTTTATACGGAGATTATGCACGAAATTGGTTCTTGTGAACTTGAAGATATTGATGTGGTTATTCGTCTGGCTAATAGAGAAACTATCTCTCCAATTGGTATTGTTCGAGATGTGGAAGTTCTATGCGGTAAGATTAAATATCCTGCTGACTTTTTGGTACTTGGTTCTGCTGCTAGTAAGTATTGTCCTATCATTTTTGGTAGACCTTTTCTAAATACTTGTGGAGCTGTTATAGATTGCAAAAAAGAGAAAATTTTGACTAAATTTGCTGGTGAATCTTATGAGTTTAATTTCTCTAAATTTGCCAAAACTCCTTATAAAGCATCTATTGCTCTTGCTCCTAATAATCCTTTGCAGCAACATTTGGAGAATAGTGAGAGTGAAGTTTTTAGGGAAGAAAGAAATGAGCTTGATGAAATTTTCCTTCGTCAACCTATTCGTAAACATGACTTTCATGTAGAAGATCTAGGTACAACATTACCACCAAAAGAAGATCCTGTTTTTGATTTAAAACCATTGCCTGATAATCTTAAATATGCTCATATTGATGATAAGAAAATATATCATGTTATTATTAGTTCTAAGCTTTCAGAGATTGAGGAAGAAAGGTTATTGGAAATATTGAAGAAACACCGAGGAGCTATTGGCTACACTCTTGATGACTTGAAGGGGATTTCTCCCTCTATTTGCCAACATGCCATTAATATGGAAGATGATGCAAAGCCTGTTGTTGAACATCAGCATCGTCTAATTCCTAAGATGAAGGATGTGGTAAGAAATGAGGTATTAAAACTTCTTGAAGTTGGTATTATATATCCTATTGCTGATAGTAGATGGGTTAGTCCTGTGCATTGTGTTCCTAAGAAAGGAGGAATGACTGTTGTGCCTAATGATAATGATGAGCTCATCCCTCAAAGAGTAGTTGTAGGGTATAGAATGTGCATTGATTATCGAAAAGTTAATAAGGTCACTAAGAAAGATCTTTACCCTTTACCTTTTATTGATCAAATGTTAGAAAGGTTATCCAAAAATACTCATTTTTGCTTTCTTGATGGTTATTCTGGGTTTTCACAAATTGCTGTCAAGAGAAAACCACTTTCACTTGTCCCTATGGAACTTATGCTTATAGACGTATGCCTTTTGGTTTATGTAATGCTCCTGCTACTTTTCAAAGATGCATGTCTGCTATTTTTCATGGCTTTTGCGAGAATATTGTAGAGGTATTCATGGATGATTTTTCTGTCTATGGGAATTCTTTTGATAATTGCTTGCGGAACCTTGATAAAGTTTTGCAGAGGTGTGAAGAAACTAACCTTGTTCTTAATTGGGAGAAATGCCACTTTATGGTTAATGAAGGAATTGTATTGGGACATAAAATTTCCGAGAGAGGTATTGAAGTTGATAGAGCTAAAGTTGAAGCAATTGAGAAGATGCCCTATCCCAGGGATGTTAAAGGTATTCGTAGTGTTCTTGGTCATGCTGGGTTTTATAGGAGATTTATTAAAGATTTCTCTAAGATATCAAAACCTCTTACTAATCTTCTTCAAAAAGATGTACCTTTTGTTTTTGATGATGATTGTAAGGAAGCTTTTGATACTCTAAAGAAAGCCTTAACAACTGCACCTATAGTTGAACCTCCTAATTGGAACTTAGCTTTTGAAATTATGTGTGATGCTAGTGATTTTGCTGTAGGCGCTGTTCTTGGATAGCGAGTAGATAAAAAATTGAATGTTATTCATTATGCTAGTAAAACTCTTGATGCTGCTCAAAGAAATTATGCTACAACTGAGAAAGAATTGCTAGCTGTAGTCTTTGCTTGTGACAAGTTTAGATCTTATATTGTTGATTCAAAAGTTACAATTCATACTGATCATGCTGCAATTAGATACCTAATGCAAAAGAAAGATGCTAAGCCAAGGCTTATTAGATGGGTGCTTCTGTTGCAAGAATTTGATTTGCATATTGTAGATAGGAAAGGTGCTGATAATCCTGTTGCTGATAATTTGTCTAGATTGGAAAATATTGCTTATGATCCTGTTCCTGTTAATGATAGTTTTCCAAATGAACAATTGGCTGTAATAAAGGTGAGCTTGCGAGATAGCCCTTGGTATGCTGATTATGCTAACTTTATTGTTTCCAAGTACTTGCCTCCAACCTTTTCAGCCCAGCAAAGGAGGAAATTCTTTTATGACTTGAGGCATTATTTCTGGGATGACCCACACTTATATAAAGAAGGAGTGGATGGTATTCTGCGAAGATGTGTTCCCGAATATGAACAACAAGAGATATTGAGTAAATGTCATGGTAGTGCTTATGGAGGACATCACGCCGGAGATAGAACCGCGCAAAAGGTTCTACAATCAGGTTTTTATTGGCCAACTCTCTTCAAGGATTCAAGGAAGTTTATTTTATCCTGTGATGAATGTCAAAGGGTTGGTAATATTTCCAGACGCAATGAAATGCCTATGAATTATACTCTTGTTATTGAACCATTTGATTATTGGGGATTTGACTTCATGGGACCTTTTCCCTCTTCAGAAGGTAACACTCATATACTTGTCGCTGTTGATTATGTTACTAAATGGGTGGAAGCCATACCCACAAAAAGTGCTGATGGTGAGACCTCTTTGAAAATGCTTTTAGATATTATTTTTCCTCGATTTGGAGTTCCTAGATATATTATGACTGATGGAGGTTCTCATTTTATTCATGGTGGTTTTAGAAAAACTCTTGCTAAATATGGTATTAATCATAGAATTGCTTCTGCTTATCATCCTCAAACTAGTGGGCAAGTAGAACTATCAAATAGAGAGATTAAATCTGTCTTGCAAAAGACTGTTAATAAAACTAGAAAGAATTGGGCTAGTAAATTGAAGGAAGCGCTATGGGCTTATAGAACTGCTTATAAAAATCCCAATGGTATGTCAACATATAAAATGGTTTATGGAAAAGCTTGTCATTTACCTTTAGAACTGGAGCACAAAGCTTTCTGGGCTGTAAGAGAACTAAATAAAGATCCTAAACTTGCCGGTAAGAAGAGATTGCTACAATTGAGTTCTCTAGATGAATGGAGAAGTGAAGCTTATGAGAATGCTAAACTCTTTAAAGAGAAAGTTAAGAAATGGCATGATAGAAGAATTATCAAAAGAGAATTTAATATTGGGGATAAAGTCCTATTGTATCGGTCTCGTCTCAGATTCTTTGCAGGGAAATTACTCTCAAAATGGGAAGGACCATATGTCGTTGAGGAGGTGTATCGTTCAGGAGCGATTAAATTAGTTCTCTCCAAGGCGATGCCTCACAAGTGGTCAATGGACAAAGACTCAAGCATTATATCTCGGGTGATTCTTATAATGAAGAGGTTGATGTTATTCGAGTGGAAACTCCGGAAGCTTTCATCAAAGGACAAATTGACAGTCCGGCAGAATTCGACTTTGAATAGGTAACAGTACTGGTAATAAAAAGTTCGCGTTTTACTTTCCGAACAATGTTTTTGCTGTTTTTGGTAAATATGAAAAATTACGAGATCGAAACGGAGTGGAGGAGACGCACGAGGGCGTGCCCCCATAGGCCGGCGCGGGCCCCAGCCTGGCCGCGCCGCCCTATGAGGAGGCCACCTCGTTGCTCCTCTCCGACTCTGGTTCGACCTAGTACTTTCCTTTTGTCGTAAAAATTCCTGCTATATAATCCCCCGGACCCCTGGAGGTCCGTATATCATTTTCTCGATGTGTTTTGTTTCGAGCTGTTTCTGCAAGCATCTGTTTTCAATCTAGAAGCACCATGGCCTCCAACAACAAGGACAAGGGGCTTTCGGAGGAAGAAGTGAAGAGGGTGTCGTCAAAACAAGAGCAACAAGCCGTTGGGAGTAAGCAAATCTTGGTGGGATCTGTTGACACTCGACGTTCTTTCTCTCATAACTTATAGGGACCCTTACCACCTGCTCTTAGCCTCGACTCTTTCCCTGAGTTGGAAGAAGCTCTACGGGTTACCGATGAGTTTTGTGATCAATACCATGCTCTGAGAAGGGAAGTGGAGATACTTCAGGAGGAGAACAACCGACTTCGTAGAATGCTGGAATATTACTCAATTCCCATCACGAGGCTGCCACCGCCACTTTCAGATAACAATGAATCTCTTCGAGTCTTAGTGCAGAACTGCCAAACTGAGAAGCTGAAGCTGAAGGAGATCTTTAAGAATCGCGGGAAGGATTCATCATCACCACCGCCGAAGGAGTAATTCATCATCGGTATTGGCATCCCCTTGGTTTGTTCCAAGCTTGGGGGAGTGCCGCGGTATCACATCATCACTATCTTTTACTTTTTACTATTAAGTAGTGTCATATCATGAGTAGGGAAGTTATCATATAAGATGGGTTGCAGTGTGGAAGTATCTCTCCTTAGTTGGTTGTCTATGTATCCCTTGGTGTGAGTTATCGTTATGAAATATTAATGAGAAGTCTTATCATTTACATATTGCACATCTTATTTTAGTTTGCAATCTCTATTATATGATTAATCTTGTTATTAGTATTGGTATCACTTTGGGAGCATTGAGTAAATCTATTTGGTTTTGGCAAACTTAGCATTGGTCAATAGCAACAACACTTTGAGGTTTAAGTAGAAAAGAGAAATACATGTAGATATGTTGTTTCATTGTCTTTCTTTCTTGTTAGCTCCTTCGCTTATTATTCTGAAGTTAAAATTGTTTGTGCTTACAAGGAAGATGCATGATTGTTTCTATCACATGTATATTTATTTTTTTCCCTCAACTCCTATGCTTGCTAATCAACCTTGCTAGCCTAAGCCTTGTACGGAGAGGGAATGCTTCTCGTGCATCCAAAACCTTGAGCCAAAACCTATGCCATTTGTGTCCACCATACCTACCTACTATGTGGTATTTCCTGCCATTCCAACTAAATACTTCGTGTGCTACCTTTAAACAATTCAAAATTTACTATCTCTTATTTGTGTCAATGTTTTATAGCTCATGAGGAAGTATGTGGTGTTTTATCTTTCAATCTTGTTGGGCAACTTTCACCAATGGACTAGTGGCTTCATCCACTTATCCAATAATTTTGCAAAAAGAGCTGGCAATGGGGTTCCCAGCCCCGATTAATTAACCTTCATAATTTTACAAATAGACACTCCTCCATGGTATGTGATTGTTGGACGGCACCCGAGGATTCGGTTAGCCATGGCTTGAGAAAGCAAAGGAGGGGAGTGATACGTCCAATTTGCATCACTGTTTTATATCATAATTTGCTGTTATTCATTGATATATTTCATATTTGGAGATGATACTTATGTTATTTCATCTATTTTGCATGATTCATGATTATTGGAGGATCGCGCACCGGAGTCAGGATTCTGCTGGAAAAAGCGCCGTCAGAATGCAATATTTCGGAAGATCAACAGTTGACGGAAATTATATGAAAAATCTTATTTTTCCAGAAGACGAAGGGAGCCAGAAGGGGGCGCCGAGGGGACCCGAGGTGGGCCCACCTCATAGGCCGGCGCGGCCCAAGGCCTGGCCGTGCCGCCCTGTGAGGAGGGGGCCCACAGCCCCCTCTCGCCTCCTTTTCTTCGCGAACCTCTTCATCCAGAAGACCTAAGCTCCTGGGGATACCTCGCGAAGAGTCACAGCCGCCTCTGCGAGGCGGAGAACACCAGAGAGAAAAGAGCTCTCCGGCGGGCTGAGATCCGCCGGGGAAATTCCCTCCCGGAAAGGGAAATCGACGCCATCGTCACCGTCATCGAGCTGGACATCATCTCCATCACCATCATCATCATCTCCATCATCATCACCGCCGTCTCCACCGCTGCACATCATCACCGCTATAACAATTTGGGTTTGATCTTGATTGTTTGATAGGGGAAACTCTCCCGGTGTTAATTTCTACTTGTTATTGATGCTATTGAGTGAAACCGTTGAACCAAGGTTTATCTTCAGATTGTTATTCATCATCATATCACCTATGATCATGTTCCATATGATGTCTCGCGAGTAGTTCATTTAGTTCTTGAGGACATGGGTGAAGTCTAAATGTTAGTGGTGAAGTATGGTTGAGTAATATTCAATGTTATGATATTTAAGTTGTGGTGTTATTCTTCTAGTGGTGTCGTGTGAACGTCGACTACACGACACTTCACCTTTATGGGCCTAGGGGAATGCATCTTGTACTCGTTTGTCAATTGCGGGGTTGCCGGAGTGACAGAAACCTAAACCCCCGTTGGTATATCGATGCAGGAGGGATAGCAGGATCTCAGAGTTCAAGGCTGTGGTTAGATTTATCTTAATTACTTTCTTGTAGTTGCGGATGCTTGCAACGGGTATAATCACAAGTATGTATTAGTCCTAGGAAGGGCGGTACATTAGCATAGGTTCACCCACACAACACTTATCAAAACAATGAAGATTAATTAGCCGTATGTAGCGAAAGCACTAGACTAAAATCCCGTGTGTCCTCGAGAACGTTTGGTCATTATAAGTAAACAAACCGGCTTGTCCTTTGTGCTAAAAAGGATTGGGCCACTCACTGCAATTGTTACTCTCGCACTTTACTTACTCGTACTTTATTCATCTGTTACATCAAAACCCCCTGAATACTTGTCTGTGAGCATTTACCGTGAATCCTTCATTGAAACTGCTTGTCAACACCTTCTGCTCCTCGTTGGGATCGACATTCTTACTTATCGAAGATACTACGATACACCCCCTATACTTGTGGGTCATCAAGACTATTTTCTGGCGCCGTTGCCGGGGAGTGAAGCGCTATTGGTAAGTGGAATTGGTAAGGAAATTTCTACTGTTTGTGCTGATTTTATTTCTGCCTGCTGCCATAATTCATTATGGAGAGATCTTCTCTTGAGTTTTTATTTGGAAAATCTACTACTACTGCAAAGGTAGTGGATGAGGCTCCAGGTGAGGAAGAAATACCATACAAAATACCTATGAAAATTATTGAACGTGTTGTGGATAACCGTTATACAGGGGATGGAACTGTCCACCCTGGAGATCATTTACTGTTCTTACATGAATTATGCGGTTTATTCAAGTGTGCAGGTATTGCTATGGATGAAGTGAGGAAGAAACTATTCTCTATATCGCTGTCTGGTAAAGTGGCGCATTGGTATAAATTACTGGATAATGGGGATTCTCTTGAATGGAATGATATTGTGCCCCGGTTTTATTCTAAGTTCTATCCTCCAAGTGAAATTCACAAGGATCGGAACCGCATATATAATTTTTGGCCTCATGATGGAGAGAGTATTGCCCAGGCGTGGGGGAGATTGAAGTCTTTAATGCTCAAATGCCCCATTCATGAGCTTCCTGGTAATGTTATTATTGATAATTTCTATGCAAGACTTTCTTTTGAAGACAAGACCTTGCTGGATACTTCTTGTTCTGGATCATTTACGCGCAACAAAGAAGAGTTTAAAAGGGACCTTCTTAATCGGATCCAGGAAAATACTGAAGGATGGGAGAACGACAAAGGTAGAGAATCAGGTATAAATTATGATTATAAATGCATTGAAGCTTTTTTGGATACTGATAAATTTCGTAATATGAGTGCTACTTATGGTCTTGATTCTCAATTTGCTGCAAATATTTATAAAGCTTTTGCCTCTCATTATGAATTGCCGAAGAAGAATTTTGACAAGTATCATGAACCGTATAAAGATAAAATTGATTCATCTATTAATAAATGTGTTGTAGTTGAAACTGTTGATCATGTCATTCCTGAAGCTTATATTGAAAAAACTCCTTTCCCTGCTAAAATGAAGGAGTACTCTGTTATAAATAGTGTGGTTCATAAAAGTGAAAAGAAACCTATAGAACCTGAAGAACAAATAAAAGTTGAACCTGCTGTTGCAATAGTTAAAGATCTTGTGACTGAAAATGTGGAGGATGGTCATATTATTTTCTGTGAAGATGCTTCTAATATTGTTTCACATCCTAATAAGTCTAAGCAAGCTAGTGTTCCTATGCTATCTGTTAGAATTGGAGATCATTGTTATTATGGTTTATGTGATATTGGTGCAAGTGTTAGTGCTATTCCTTATGAGCTTTACACGGAGATTATGCACGAAATTGGTTCTTGCGAACTTGAAGATATTGATGTGGTTATTCGGCTGGCTAATAGAGAAATTATTTCTCCAATTGGTATTGTTCGAGATGTGGAAGTTCTATGCAGTAAGATTAAATATCCTGCTGACTTTTTGGTACTTGGTTCTGCTGCTAGTAAATATTGTCCTATCATTTTTGGTAGACCTTTTCTAAATACTTGTGGAGCTATTATAGATTGCAAGAAAGAGAAAATTTTGACTAAATTTGCTGGTGAATCTTATGAGTTTAACTTCTCTAAATTTACCAAAACTCCTTATAAAGCTGATTTGCCTAATAATGATTTTAAAGTTGAACAGTGTGCATCTATTGTTCTTGCTCCTAATAAGCCCTTGCAGCAACATTTGGAGAATAGCGAGAGTGAAGTTTTTAGGGAAGAAAGAGATGAGCTTGATGAAATTTTCCTTCGTCAACCTATTCTTAAGCATGAATTACCGGTAGAAGATCTGGGTACAACACCACCACCGAAGGAAGATCCTGTCTTTGATTTAAAATCATTGCCTGATAATCTTAAATATGCTCATACTGATGATAAGAAAATATATCTTGTTATTATAAGTTCTAAGCTTTCAGAGTTTGAAGAAGAAAGGCTATTGGAAATACTGAAGAAACACCGAGGTGCTATTGGCTACACACTTGATGACTTGAAGGGGATTTCTCCCTATATTTGCCAACACGCCATTAATATGGAAGATGATGCGAAGCCTGTTGTTGAACCTCAGCGTCGTCTAATTCCTAAGATGAAGGATGTGGTAAGAAATGAGGTATTAAGACTTCTTGAAGCTGGTATTATATATCCTATTGCTGATAGTAGATGGGTTAGTCCTGTGCATTGTGTTCCTAAGAAAGGAGGAATGACTGTTGTGCCTAATGATAATGATGAGCTCATCCCTCAAAGAGTAGTTGTAGGGTATAGAATGTGCATTGATTATCGAAAAGTTAATAAGGTTACTAAAAAAGATCATTACCCTTTGCCTTTTATTGATCAAATGTTAGAAAGGTTATCTAAAAATACTCATTTTTGCTTTCTTGACAGTTATTCTGGATTTTCACAAATTGCTGTTAAAACTAAGGATCAAGAGAAAACCACTTTCACTTGTCCCTATGGAACTTATGCTTATAGACGTATGCCTTATGTTTATGTAATGCTCCTGCTACTTTTCAAAGATGCATGTCTGCTATTTTTCATGGCTTTTGCGAGAGTATTGTAGAGGTATTCATGGATGATTTTTCTATCTATGGGAATTCTTTTGATAATTGCTTGCGGAACCTTGATAAAGTTTTGCATAGATGTGAAGAAACTAACCTTGTTCTTAATTGGGAGAAATGCCACTTTATGGTTAATGAAGGAATTGTATTGGGACATAAAATTTCCGAGAGAGGTATTGCAGTTGATAGAGCTAAAGTTGAAGCAATTGAGAAGATGCCCTATCCCAGGGATGTTAAAGGTATTCGTAGTGTTCTTGGTCATGCTGGGTTTTATAGGAGGTTTATTAAAGACTTCTCCAAGATTTCAAAGCCTCTTACTAATCTTCTTCAAAAAGATGTACATTTTGTTTTTGATGATGATTGTAAGGAAGCTTTTGAAACTCTAAAGAAAGCCTTAACAACTGCTCCTATAGTTGAACCTCCTGATTGGAACTTACCATTTGAAATTATGTGTGATGCTAGTGATTTTGCTGTAGGTGCTGTTCTTGGACAACGAGTAAATAAAAAATTGAATGTTATTCATTATGCTAGTAAAACCCTTGATGCTGCTCAAAGAAATTATGCTACTACTGAAAAAGAATTGTTAGCAGTAGTCTTTGCTTGTGATAAGTTTAGATCTTATATTGTTGATTCAAAATTTACAATTCATACTGATCATGCTGCAATTAGATACCTTATGCAAAAGAAAGATGCTAAGCCAAGGCTTATTAGATGGGTACTTCTGTTGCAAGAATTTGATTTACATATTGTAGATAGGAAAGGTGCTGATAATCCTGTTGCTGATAATTTGTCTAGATTGGAAAATATTGCTTATGATCCTGTTCCTGTTAATGATAGTTTTCCGAATGAACAATTGGCTGTAATAAAGGTGAGCTCGCGAGATAGTCCTTGGTATGCTGATTATGCTAACTTTATTGTTTCCAAGTACTTGCCTCCAACCTTTTCAGCCCAGCAAAGGAGGAAATTCTTTTATGACTTGAGGCATTATTTCTGGGGTGACCCACACTTATATAAAGAAGGAGTGGATGGTATTCTGTGAAGATGTGTTCCCGAATATGAACAACAAGAGATATTGAGTAAATGTCATGATAGTGCTTATGGAGGACATCATGCCGGAGATAGAACCGCCCAAAAGGTTCTACAATCAGGTTTTTATTGGCCAACTCTCTTCAAAGATGCAAGGAAATTTATCTTATCTTGTGATGAATGTCAAAGGGTTGGTAATATCTCTAGACGCAATGAAATGCCTATGAATTATACTCTTGTTATTGAACCGTTTGATTGTTGGGGATTTTACTTCATGGGACCTTTTCCCTCTTCAGAAGGTAACACTCATATACTTGTTGCTGTTGATTATGTTACTAAATGGGTGGAAGCCATACCTACAAAAAGTGCTGATGGTGAGACCTCTTTAAGAATGCTTTTAGATATTATTTTTCCTAGATTTGGAGTTCCTAGATATATTATGACTGATGGAGGTTCTCATTTTATTCATGGTGGTTTTAGAAAAACTCTTGCTAAATATGGTATTAATCATAGAATTGCTTCCGCTTATCATCCTCAAACTAGTGGGCAAGTAGAATTATCAAATAGAGAGATTAAATCTATCTTGGAAAAGACTGTTAATAAAACTAGAAAGAATTGGGCTAGTAAATTGAAGGATGCACTATGGGCTTATAGAACTGCTTATAAAAATCCCATGGGAATGTCACCTTATAAAATGGTTTATGGGAAAGCTTGTCATTTACCTTTAGAACTAGAGCACAAAGCTTATTGGGCAGTTAGAGAATTAAATAAAGATCCTAAACTAGCTGGTAATAAGAGGTTGCTGCAATTGAGTTCTCTAGATGAATGGAGAAGTGAAGCTTATGAAAATGCTAAACTCTTTAAAGAGAAAGTTAAAAAATGGCATGATAGAAGGATTATCAAAAGAGAATTTAATATTGGGGATAAAGTCCTATTGTATCGGTCTCGTCTCAGATTCTTTGCAGGGAAATTACTCTCGAAATGGGAAGGACCATATGTTGTTGAGGAGGTGTATCGTTCAGGAGCAATTAAAATTAGCTCTCTCCAAGGCAATGCCACACAAGTGGTGAATGGACAAAGACTCAAGCATTATATCTCAGGTGATTCTTATAATGTAGATGTTGATATTATTCGAGTGGAAACACCGGAGGCTTTCATCAAAGGTCAAATTGACAAATCCGCCTTAACTCGACTTTGAATAGGTACGCAGATCGGTAATAAAAAGTTCGCAATTTACTTTCCGAACAATGTTTTTGCTGTTTTTGGAAAATATGAAAAATTACGAGATCGAAACGGAGTGGAGGAGACGCACGAGGGCGTGCCCCCATAGGCCGGCGCGGCCAGGCCTTGGGCCACGCCGCCCTATGAGCTGGCCGCCTCGTCGCCTCTTTCCGACTCTAGTTCGACCTAGTACTTTCCTTTTGACATAAAAATTCCTGCTATATAATCCCCCGGACCCCTGGAGGTCCGTATATCGTTTTCTCGACGTGTTTTGTTTCGAGCTGTTTCTGCCAGGATCTGTTTTCAGTCTAGAAGCACCACGGTCTCCAAGAACAAGGGCAAGGAGCTTTCGGATGAAGATATTCAAGATCCCGAGTGGAAAGAGGTGGACAAGAGAGTCAAGGAAGAGGACGGAGAAGAGGTGGAGGAAGACTCGCGCGCATACCCGCGTGCTACCATCGCAAGCATCGAGGTGGTGGATAACCCTTTTTGTGCAAACAAGAGCGCAAGAATTCGCACCGGAGGAAGGGTTCCACGTCATTACCTAGCTCCGAAGACATCTTCTTCAGGCACTCACCATCCCTTCCGCAATCTAATTTTCAATAGTCAAATTGAAAGGACTCCCAAGGTAGCATTGCCTAGCAATTGGGACATAGATCGTTCTAACACTGCAGGAAGGATGAAGCCTGAAGCTGAAGGGTGGGGAAATAACTGCAAGAATTGGGACTCGGCGTCGGACAAACTTCTTAATCGCGTTGAGCACAATTCGGAGATGATCCGCAACCTCATGTACAAGATTGATGAGCTTCAGGAGCTTGTTGAGAGGCTTGTCGAGAATTCATCACCACCATCACCGAAGGAGTAATTCATCATCGGTATTGGCATCCCCTTGGTTTGTTCCAAGCTTGGGGGAGTGCCGCGGTATCACATCATCACTACCTTTTTACTTTTACTATAAAGTAGTGTCATATCATGAGTAGGGAAGTTATCATATAAGATGGGTTGCAGTGTGGAAGTATCTCTCCTTTAGTTGATTGTCTATGTATCCCTTGGTGTGAGTTATCATTATGGAATATTAATGAGAAGTCTTATCATTTACATATTGCACATCTTATTTTAGTTTGCAATCCTTATTATATGATTGATCTTGTTATTAGTATTGGTATCACTTTGGGAGCATTGAATAAATCTATTTGGTTTTGGCAAACCTAGCATTGGTCAATAGCAACAACACTTTGAGGTTTAAGTAGAAAAGAGAAATACACGTAGTTGTTTCATTGTCTTCCTTTCTTGATTAGCTCATAGCTTATTATTCTGAAGTTAAAATTGTTTGTGCTTACAAGGAAGATGCATGATTGTTTCTATCACATGTATATTTGTTTGTTTCCCTTGACTCTTATGCTTGCTAATTAACCTTGCTAGCCAAAGACCTGTACTGAGAGGGAATACTTCTCGTACGTCCAAACCTCAACCCAAAACCTATGCCATTTGTGTCCACCATAACTACCTACTACATGGTGTTTCCTGCCATTCCAAGTAAATACTTCGTGTGCTACCTTTAAACAATTCAAAATTTACTATCTCTTATTTGTGTCAATGTTTTATAGCTCATGAGGAAGTATGTGGTATTTTATCTTTCAATCTTGTTGGGCAACTTTCACCAATGGACTAGTGGCTTCATCCTCTTATCCAATAACTTTGCAAAAAGAGCTGGCAATGGGATTCCCAGTCCCAAATTAATTAACCTAAATAAACACTCCTCCATGGTATGTGATTGATGGACGGCACCCGAACGATTCGGTTAGCCATGGCTTGTGTAAGCAAAGGTTGGGGGGAGTGTCATCATAATAAAACTAAAATAAAAAGGCACTCCTTCATGGTATGAGATTGTTGGCAGGCACCCGAGGATTCGGTTAGCCATGGTTTGTGAAACAAAGGTTGGAAGGAGTGCCACACAAAAATAAAATGGGAGCCGCTCTTTGAAGGTTTGTCTAGCAAGGGGGTTAAAGTACCCGCTACCAGTCGTTGACAACAACAAACACCTCTCAAAATGTTACTTTCATGCTCTTTATATGATTTCAAAACTGAAAAAGCTCTAGCACATGATTTAATCCCTGCTTCCCTCTGCGAAGGGCATGTCTTTTACTTTATGTTGAGTCAGTAAACCTATTTCCCTCCATCTTAAGCAAGCATTTGAGTAGTTGTGATCAAACCATTATATTGTGATTTGCTTCATCGTGTCTTTTACTCTTCCTTGTTTAGTACAAGTTTTATCTGAATGAATATAGCTTTGAAAGTTATCAATGATCATGAGGAGATTATTAGGATTGAGTATGCAAGTTGTGCCATATAAACTTTAACATGAGAGAGCTGCTCAATAAGATAAGTATAACCTGTTAATTGTTCTCTGACCAAGAATGAAGTTTGCCATCACCAACTATGATTTCTTATGCACCTTTATTTGTGATTACCTTATACTAGTTTCAAGTTGAATTACATGAGGAAGTTGTTTACTAGAATGTCTTGTGTGAATGAATATGATGCTTCTTGTCCGTATTTTATTTATCGACTCTTCACTCCATAAACATGTGGTCCTGTTTACCGAGTTCAGTTTCGCTTGGGGACAAGCGAAGTCTAAGCTTGGGGGGAGTTGATACGTCCAATTTGCATCACTATTTTATATCATAATTTGCTGTTATTCATTGATATATTTCATATTTGGAGATGATACTTATGTTATTTCATCTATTTTGCATGATTCATGATTGTTGGAGGATCGCGCACCGGAGTCAGGATTCTGCTGGAAAAAGCGCCGTCAGAATGCAATATTTCGGAAGATCAACAGTTGACGGAAATTATATGAAAAATCTTATTTTTCCAGAAGACGAAGGGAGCCAGAAGGGGGAGCCGAGGGGACCCGAGGTGGGCCCACCTCATAGGCCGGCGCGGCCCAAGGCCTGGCTGCGCCGCCCTGTGAGGAGGGGGCCCACAGCCCCCTCTCGCCTCCTTTTCTTCGCGAACCTCTTCGTCCAGAAGACCTTAGCTCCAGGGGATACCTCGCGAAGAGTCACAGCCGCCTCTGCGACGCGGAGAACACCAGAGAGAAAAGAGCTCTCCAGCGGGCTGAGATCCGCCGGGGAAATTCCCTCCCAGAGGGGGAAATCGACGCCATCGTCACCGTCATCGAGCTGGACATCATCTCCATCACCATCATCATCATCTCCATCATCATCACCGCCGTCTCCACCGCTGCACATCGTCACCGCTGTAACAATTTGGGTTTGATCTTGATTGTTTGATAGGGGAAACTCTCCCGGTGTTGATTTCTACTTGTTATTGATGCTATTGAGTGAAACCGTTGAACCAAGGTTTATGTTCAGATTGTTATTCATCATCATATCACCTCTGATCATGTTCCATATGATGTCTCGCGAGTAGTTAGTTTAGTTCTTGAGGACATGGGTGAAGTCTAAATGTTAGTAGTGAAGTATGGTTGAGTAATATTCAATGTTATGATATTTAAGTTGTGGTGTTATTCTTCTAGTGGTGTCATGTGAACGTCGACTACACGACACTTCACCTTTATGGGCCTAGGGGAATGCATCTTGTACTCGTTTGCCAATTGCGGGGTTGCCGGAGTGACAGAAAACTAAACCCCCGTTGGTATATTGATGCAGGAGGGATAGCAGGATCTCAGAGTTTAAGGCTGTGGTTAGATTTATCTTAATTACTTTCTTGTAGTTGCGGATGCTTGCAAGGGGTATAATCACAAGTATGTATTAGTCCTAGGAAGGGCGGTACATTAGCATAGGTTCACCCACACAACACTTATCAAAACAATGAAGATTAATTAGCCGTATGTAGCGAAAGCACTAGACTAAAATCCCGTGTGTCCTCGAGAAAGTTTGGTCATTATAAGTAAACAAACCGGCTTGTCCTTTGTGCTAAAAAGGATTGGGCTACTCGCTGCAATTGTTACTCTCGCACTTTACTTACTCGTACTTTATTCATCTGTTACATCAAAACCCCCTGAATACTTGTCTGTGAGCATTTACAGTGAATCCTTCATCGAAACTGCTTGTCAACACCTTCTGCTCCTCGTTGGGATCGACATTCTTACTTATCGAAGATACTACGATACACCCCCTATACTTGTGGGTCATCAGGGAGGAGTGTCATCTAAATAAAACTAAAATAAAAAGGCACTCCTTCATGGTATGAGATTGTTGGCAGGCACCCGAGGATTCGGTTAGCCATGGTTTGTGAAAGCAAAGGTTGGGAGGAGTGCCAACCAAAAATAAAACTTTATGGGAGCCGCTCTTCGAGAGTTTGTCTGGCAAGGGGGTTAGAGTACCTGCTACCAGTCGTTGACAACAACAAACACCTCTCAAAATGTTACTTTTATTCTCTTTATATGATTTCAAAACTGAAAAAGCTCTAGCACATGATGTAATCCCTGCTTCCCTCTGCGAAGGGCCTGTCTTTTACTTTATGATTAAGTCAGTAAACCTATTTCCCTCCATCTTAAGCAAGCATTTGAGTTGTTGTGATCAAACCATCTATATTGTGATTTACTTCATCATGTCTTTTACTCTTCCTTGTTTAGTACAAGTTTTATCCGAATGAATATAGCTTGGAAAGTTATCAATGATTATGAGGAGATTATTATGATTGAGTATGCAAGTTGTGTCATATAAACTTTAACATGAGAGCGCTGCTCGATAGATAAATATAACCTATTAATTGTTCTCTGACCAAGAACGAAGTTTGCCATCACCAATTATGATTTCTTATGCACCTTTATTTGTGATTACCTTCTACTTGTTTCAAGTTGAATTATATGAGGAAGTTGTTTACTAGAATGTCTTGTGCGAATGAATATGATGCTTCTTTTCTGTATTTTATTTATCGACTCTTCACTCCATAAAAATGTGGTCATGTTTACCGAGTTCAGTTTCGCTTGGGGACAAGCGAAGTCTAAGCTTGGGGGGAGTTGATACGTCCATTTTGCATCACTATTTTATATCATAATTTGCTGTTATTCATTGATATATTTCATATTTAGAGGTAATACTTATGTTATTTCATCTATTTTTCATGTTTCATGATTATTGGAGGATCGCGCACCGGAGTCAGGATTCTGCTGGAAAAAGCGCCGTCAGAATGCAATATTTCGAAAGATCAACAATTGACGGAATTTATATGAAAAATCCTATTTTTCCAGAAGACGAAGGGAGCCAAAAGGAGGAGCCGAGGAGGGCCACCGTGGGCCCACCTCATAGGCCGGCGCGGGCCAAGACCTGGCCGCGCCGCCTTGTGGGGAGGGGGCCCACAGCCCCCTCTGGCCTCCTCTCCTTCGCGTACATCTTCGCCCCGAAAACCTAAGCTCCAGGAGAGTAGTCGCGAAGAGTCACAGCTGCCTCTGCGGGGCGAAAAACACCAGAGAGAAAAGAGCTCTCCGGCAGGCTGAGAGCCGCCGGGGAAATTCCCTCCCGGAGGGGGAATCAACGCCATCGTCACCGTCATCGAGCTGGACATCATCTCCATCACCATCATCATCATCTCCATCATCATCACCGCCGTCTCCACCGCTGCACATCGTCACCGCTGTAACAATTTGGGTTTGATCTTGATTGTTTGATAGGGGAAACTCTCCCGGTGTTGATTTCTACTTGTTATTGATGCTATTGAGTGAAACCGTTGAACCAAGGTTTATGTTCAAATTGTTATTCATCATCATATCACCTCTGATCATGTTCCATATGATGTCTCGCGAGTAGTTCGTTTAGTTCTTGAGGACATGGGTGAAGTCTAAATGTTAGTAGTGAAGTATGGTTGAGTAATATTCAATGTTATGATATTTAAGTTGTGGTGTTATTCTTCTAGTGGTGTCATGTGAACGTCGACTACACGACACTTCACCTTTATGGGCCTAGGGGAATGCATCTTGTACTCGTTTGCCAATTGCGGGGTTGCCGGAGTGACAGAAACCTAAACCCCCGTTGGTATATCGATGCGGGAGGGATAGCAGGATCTCAGAGTTTAAGGCTGTGGTTATATTTATCTTAATTACTTTCTTGTAGTTGCGGATGCTTGCAAGGGGTATAATCACAAGTATGTATTAGTCCTAGGAAGGGCGGTACATTAGCATAGGTTCACCCACACAACACTTATCAAAACAATGAAGATTAATTAGCCGTATGTAGCGAAAGCACTAGACTAAAATCCCGTGTGTCCTCGAGAACGTTTGGTCATTATAAGTAAACAAACCGGCTTGTCCTTTGTGCTAAAAGGATTGGGCCACTCGCTGCAATTGTTACTCTCGCACTTTACTTACTCGTACTTTATTCATCTGTTACATCAAAACCCCCTGAATACTTGTCTGTGAGCATTTACAGTGAATCCTTCATCGAAACTGCTTGTCAACACCTTCTGCTCCTCGTTGGGATCGACATTCTTACTTATCGAAGATACTACCATACACCCCCTATACGTGTGGGTCATCAGGGAGGAGTGTCATCTAAATAAAACTAAAATAAAAAGGCACTCCTTCATGGTATGAGATTGTTGGCAGGCACCCGAGGATTCGGTTAGCCATGGTTTGTGAAAGCAAAGGTTGGGAGGAGTGCCAACCAAAAATAAAACTTTATGGGAGCCGCTCTTCGAGAGTTTGTCTGGCAAGGGGGTTAGAGTACCTGCTACCAGTCGTTGACAACAACAAACACCTCTCAAAATGTTACTTTTATTCTCTTTATATGATTTCAAAACTGAAAAAGCTCTAGCACATGATGTAATCCCTGCTTCCCTCTGCGAAGGGCCTGTCTTTTACTTTATGATTAAGTCAGTAAACCTATTTCCCTCCATCTTAAGCAAGCATTTGAGTTGTTGTGATCAAACCATCTATATTCTGATTTACTTCATCATGTCTTTTACTCTTCCTTGTTTAGTACAAGTTTTATCCGAATGAATATAGCTTTGAAAGTTATCAATGATTATGAGGAGATTATTATGATTGAGTATGCAAGTTGTGTCATATAAACTTTAACACGAGAGCGCTGCTCGATAGATAAATATAACCTATTAATTGTTCTCTGACCAAGAACGAAGTTTGCCATCACCAATTATGATTTCTTATGCACCTTTATTTGTGATTACCTTCTACTTGTTTCAAGTTGAATTATATGAGGAAGTTGTTTACTAGAATGTCTTGTGTGAATGAATATGATGCTTCTTGTCTGTATTTTATTTATCGACTCTTCACTCCATAAAAATGTGGTCATGTTTACCGAGTTCAGTTTTGCTTGGGGACAAGCGAAGTCTAAGCTTGGGGGGAGTTGATACGTCCATTTTGCATCACTATTTTATATCATAATTTGCTGTTATTCATTGATATATTTCATATTTAGAGGTAATACTTATGTTATTTCATCTATTTTTCATGTTTCATGATTATTGGAGGATCGCGCACCGGAGTCAGGATTCTGCTGGAAAAAGCGCCGTCAGAATGCAATATTTCGAAAGATCAACAATTGACGGAATTTATATGAAAAATCCTATTTTTCCAGAAGACGAAGGGAGCCAGAAGGAGGAGCCGAGGAGGGCCGCCGTGGGCCCACCTCATAGGCCGGCGCGGGCCAAGGCCTGGCCGCGCCGCCTTGTGGGGAGGGGGCCCACAGCCCCCTCTGGCCTCCTCTCCTTCGCGTACATCTTCGCCCCGAAAACCTAAGCTCCAGGAGAGTAGTCGCGAAGAGTCACAGCCGCCTCTGCGGGGCGAAAAACACCAGAGAGAAAAGAGCTCTCCGGCAGGCTGAGATCCGCCGGGGAAATTCCCTCTCGGAGGGGGAAATCGACGCCATCGTCACCGTCATCGAGCTGGACATCATCTCCATCACCATCACCATCATCTCCATCATCATCATCGCCGTCTCCACCGCTGCACCTCGTCACCGCTGTAATGATTTGGGTTGGATCTTGATTGTTTGATAGGGGAAACTCTCCCGGTATTGATTTCTACTTGTTATTGATGCTATTGAGTGAAACCATTGAACCAAGGTTTATGTTCAGATTGTTATTCATCATCATATCACCTCTGATCATGTTCCATATGATGTCTCGTGAGTAGTTCGTTTAGTTCTTGAGGACATGGGTGAAGTCTAAATGTTAGTAGTGAATTATGGTTGAGTAATATTCAATGTTATGATATTTAAGTTGTGGTGTTATTCTTCTAGTGGTGTCATGTGAACGTCGACTACATGATACATCACCTTTATGGGCCTAGGGGAATACATCTTGTATTCGTTTGCCAATTGCGGGGTTGCCGGAGTGACAGAAACCTGAACCCCCGTTGGTATATCGATGCAGGAGGGATAGCAGGATCTCAGAGTTTAAGGCTGTGGTTAGATTTATCTTAATTACTTTCTTGTAGTTGCAGATGCTTGCAAGGGGTATAATCACAAGTATGTATTATTCCTAGGAAGGGCGGTGCATTAGCATAGTTTCACCCACACAACACTTATCAAAACAATGAAGATTAATCAGCTATATGAAGCGAAAGCAGTAGACTAAATCCCCGTGTGTCCTCAAGAACGTTTGATCATTATAAGTAAACAAACCGGCTTGTCCTTTGTGCTAAAAAGGAATGGGCCACTCGCTGCAATTAATTCTCTCGCACTTTACTTACTCGTACTTTATTCATCTGCTACATCAAAACCCCCTGAATACTTGTCTGTGAGCATTTACAGTGAATCCTTCATTGAAACTGCTTGTCAACACCTTATGCTCCTCGTTGGGATCGACATTCTTACTTATTGAAAATACTACGATACACCCCCTATACTTGTGGGTCATCATTGACCTACTTTATGATTCGTACTCTTATGTTCTGGTGCTGTAGTATGTACTATCTTTGTTATGATTTGTACTCCTTTGGTGCTAGAACTATAATTAAGCATTCAGTGGATGATCGCGTTGCAAAATTTGACACCCACACAATCAGTTCATCATATGATTAGTAGCACAATTACTTCTACAGCCAGTCCTGCCAGCGCATTAATTGGTAGCATGAAACACTTTCAGGCACTCCCCTCTGATTCATATTAATTGACTCAATTTTGTCTAGATATGGATGTATCTAGATGCATTTGTTAACTAGACTAACAAACTTGAGTCAGTTAATATGAATCGGTGTAAACCGCCCAAGTCCTCGAGCAGCTAGTTTATTGACTCTGGACTCCAAGCCTCTCGCGGCAAGCCATCGACGAAGCTTTGACCAGATCTTGGCCCGCCTTTTTTGCGAATAGCAAAGCTTTGACCAGTTCCTCTCGGGATACAACACGCCGGTGAGCTTGCATGGTTGCCATGAGCACTTTCCGGCGGAACTTCCTCTGCAGCGCCCTCAATCCGCCGCTGCGAGACAGCACGCAGTGCCTCGAGGTGGACGGAACGGACGAACTCGGGATCTCAGGGCGGGGGGTCCACCTCGTCCGAGAACGATCTCCAGCGGGTTGACGGGGACATGCATGGCGGCCAGGGGATTTGATTTTTTGTTGTTGTTTGAGCTTGGGATTTGGGGGTTTTTCGGATAGGGGAGGAGGAACCGAGGAAGAGGAAGGAACAGCCCGCGTGCTTGGCGCGTGGCTGTGTGCTTGAATTTCGAATTTTTTGTGAAATGTTTCATTTCCCCGCTAAAATTCGGGGGTTTTCCTGACACGCCAATGCGTCCCGCGGGCAGGTTCAAGTGAATTTGGGGTGCCACACTATGGGCCCCAGTTTCAGTGAGACATGTAATGACTAGTCACATCAGTAAGTTCACTGTGTAATAAAATATGTTACCCCTCCCCTTTATGTAGCCCCCCTTGTCTCTCCTGATCGAGTGCCGACAGCCGACGGATGCAAGCCGCTAGCTCGATCCCCTCCTTTCGCCTCCACCGTCCAGGCATCCAGCTTGGAGGGGCAAGCTACATCTAGACCAAGCGGATTAGGTAGTACCAGTAATGTTCTTTCCTTTCTCGAGATCGGTTCTTTTTTCCTCACCTCGATATCTTGCGCATCTATTTCCTATTCTGGGCGAAGGGGTGTCTTTCTGGCCACCCTCGCGCTGGGAGTGATTGATGGGGGTGGGGAGCGGGGGCTACCTTTGCTTGGATTGGGGTGTTCTTCCTTTATTTGTCGACATTTGCAACCTTTGTAGTTTTTGCTGATCCTTACTGTATCTTTTGTCAGCTTGTACAGGAAAGGGAAGACCTCGGTGGTGGTGTTGGGGGGGAATGGAGCGTAAGGCCACCACGCATGTGGGCAGTTGGCTGAGCCTGAGCTGCGTCCCCAACCCCGCAAAGCAGGTACTCCGTTTGCTTATCCACTCTGTCTGTCTGCATCCTCAATCTGTTCATGTTCTGGAAAATGCTTAAAGTAGCACATGTCTTCAGCTGTTTGTGCGTAAAGCCTCTGTGACACCATGCTCTATATTCTCTGTATCAGGTTGGTACCTCCAGGTTCCGTGCTGAGGCTATGGGGAACGATAGCGCCCCACCTGCTGCAGGAGCATGGCCAGATCTGCAAGACAAGAAGGGAAATGCCATCGCCGAGCCGGGCAGGTGGACCGCCTGGGGTAAATTTTTTAACCAACTTACCATGATGTAGTCTGAATCTGATACTCCCTCAGATCCAAATTAATTGACTCAACTATCTGTAGATACGGATGTATCTAGACGTGTTTTAGCTCTAGATACTACTACCTCCATCCCAAAGCTTAGGGCTTATATTATTTTTAGAAAGTCAAACTATACCATATTTGACTAAGCTTTTACCAAAAATCATTAACATGCAAAATACAAAATTAATATCATTAAATAGGTTGTGAAATATATTTTCCTACGGTATCTACACAATATTATATTTGTTGATAGAATGTTCTAAAATTTTGGTCAAACTTTACTTGTTTTGATTTCTCAAAAATAAATAAGACTTAAGCTTTGGGATGGAGGTATCTAGACAAAGCTGAGTCAACTAGTTTTTTTTGTCTGTCCATAGCTAGTGTTCATGGTGCAAAAAGCTAAGAGCATCCATTATATGCACCAGTCTATCTCATACAGTAATTCAATATCACTGCTGAGGTCTGCCTTTTGTTTTGCTATTCATATGCAGACTCAAACTTTAGGGCCTTTACTCAAGAGGAAGATCAAAACTGCGGCTGATCAGGCTGCCAGTATGTTGATGCCGCCCCCATCTTCTAAATGCCTCTACAAGCACAAGGCCACGCGCCCGCTGGGTGGTGATATTTTAATGAATATGGTATATTTTCTTAATCCACAAAACATGCCTTGATTTTTGTCTGTTTATTGTCGGTTTTTTCTAATGCTTGCCAAAAGTTTACAACAGCAACAACAACAACCAAGCCTTCCAGTCCCAAACAAGCTGGGGTAGGCTAGAGTTGAAGCCCATAAGATCTCGAAGCCAAAAGTTTAGAAACACCAAATTCGTTTGCTTACAATCATCATACAGTAATGTTCATGTACTCTCCAGTTCCCCTAACCCAACAAAAAATGATGTTAATTACGATTTTTAGATTAAAAGAGCACCATTAGGCGCTGTTAATTACGACTTTGAGATTAAAATGTCATTTGCAATTGCTAATTACAATTTTGAGACAAATGATTAGTTTAACCTCGATCTGTTCTGCTCTCCATTTTTCCCAACCGAAAAAAATGTAACCATTCCATTACTCTAAAATGGAACCATTCCATTCCATTCCACGCTGTTTCAGAACCAAACACACCCTTGCATTGTTGTGAACTGTTGTCCATACACAGCCATACCCTTCCACTTACATCCAGCACTATATGCATCAGTCTGTCTCAGAGTCATTCAATATCACTGCTGAGATCTATTCCCATTCTTATGCAGGCTGAAACTGCTGCGCCTTTACTCAAGTGGATGCAAAATGAGGCTGATGAGGCTGCTGTGAGGACGATGGTGCCGGCACCATCATCCGAAAACCTCTACAAGCACGAGGCCATGGGCCAGCTGGGTGGTGACCTTTTAATGAATCTGGTATATTTTCTTAATCCACATACATGATTTTATTATTATCTGTTTAATTACTATTGGCTTTGCCTAATGCTTAGCAAAGGTCAGAAACACTGCGTTTTCTTACAATCATCATACACTAATTTTTCACTTTTTAGTCTGTTTCATCCAGTATATAAACTGTTGAGTTCCATTGGCTTCTTTTGTAATCATTTGCATTGTTGTCAACTGTTGTCTATGCACAGCCCTTTTCTTCCACTTACATCCCGCACTACTTGCATCAGTCTATCTCATAGATTTATTAAATATCAATGATGAGTTCTGTTGCTATTCATATGCAGGATGAAGCTTCTGTGCCTCTACTCAAATGGAAAAAAAATGATCCTGATGAGGCTGCTGTGAAGACGATGGTGCCGCCACCATCTTCTGAAAACCTCCTCAAGCACAAGGCCACGGGCCAGCTGGGTGGTATCCTTTTCAGTAAGCAGGTATATTTTCTTAATCCTCATACATGATTTGATTTGTCTGTTTATTGCCGGCTTTGTCTAATGCTTACCAATAGTTCAGAAACACACACAACCCTATTCTTCCACTTACATCCAGCACTATATGCATCGGTGTATCATAGATTCATTTTATATATCACTGCTGATGTCTGGTGCTCTTCAATTTTCATATGCAGACTGAAACTGCTAAGCCTTCATTGGTCAAAAGGATTGCAACCGCTGCTGATGAGGCATCTACAGAGGCTGCCACCAAATTACTATCAGCCCCACCTTCTGGATGCTTATATAAGCTCAAGTCCAAGGACCAGCCGGGCCGTAACCATCCAAGGGTTCGGGTATATTTTCTAAAGCCACATATACATGCCATGATTTATGTCTGATATTATCACCGGCTCTGTCTAATGCTTTTTGGAATTCGGAAACGCCAAATTAGCATGCTTATATTCATCATACACTAAATTTTGACTGTTCAGTTTGTAACATAGTGTTATGCACTCGCTTGTCAACATTTGCATTGCTCTGAACTATGCACTTTACACAACCTAATTCTTCCACTTACATTCAGCGCTATGCACCAGTAGTACCTCCCATGTTTCCTTCACCATCCCGATGCCGAGCTTGCGGGAATATGGCGGGCTGATACGTCCAAAACGTATCTACTTTCCCGAACACTTTTGCTATTGTTTTGCCTCTAATTTGTGTATTTTGGATGCAACTAACACGGACTAACACTGTTTTCAGCAGAACTGCTCTGGTGTCTCGTTTTTGTGCAGAAATCCAACTTTCAGGAAAATCCTGAATTTATGCAGAAGGCCCTATTTTCCCAGGATACCGACGGAGCCAGAAGGACAAATCAGGTGGAGGCCCGAGGGCCCCACACCATAGGGCGGCGCGGCCCAGGGGGGGCCGCGCGGCCATGTGGTGTGGCCCCCTCGGCCGGCCTCCGATGCCCTCCTTCGGACTATATATTGCCTTCGACCTAAAAACGCACGGGGAGAAGTCGAAGTCGCCAGAAAGCCTCCAGAACGCCGCCACATCGCGAAACTCTGTCGCGGGAGCCAGAAGTCTCCGTTCTGGCACTCCGCCGGGACGGGGAATTGGAGGAGATCATCGCCATCATCACCACCGACGCCTCTCCATCAACCAGCCATGTTTCCCCCATCCATGTGTGAGTAATTCCCCCGCTGTAGGCCGAAGGGGATGGTAGGGATTGGATGAGATTGGTCATGTAATAGCATAAGATTGTTAGGGCATAGTGCCTAGTGTCCGTAATTGGTACTTTGATGATATTGTTGCAACTTGTTATGCTTAATGCTTGTCACTAGGGCCCAAGTGCCATGATCTCAGATCTGAACATGTTATTGTTTCATCATGATATTCATTGTTTATTGATCTTACCTGCAAGTTGTATACACATGTCGCTGTCCGGAACCGATGGCCCCGAAGTGATAGAAATCGAGACAACCGGAGGGGATGGTAGTGATGTGAGGATCACATGTGTTCACGGAGTGTTAATGCTTTGCTCCGGTACTCTATTAAAAGGAGTACCTTAATATCCAGTAGATTCCCTTGAGGCCCGGCTGCCACCGGCTGGTAGGACAAAAGATGTTGTGCAAATTTCTCATTGCGAGCACGTACGACTATAATTGGAACACATGCCTATTGATTGCTTTGTACTTGGACACCGTTTTATTATTATCTGCAAATGCCCTGCTATGATTGTTACATGAGTTTCTCTCATCCATGCAACGCCCGTTATCCGTCCCCGTGCCTACAGTATTTTAATCCTGCTGTTTACTATAATCACTACTGCTATCTCTGTTACTCTGCTGCTGTTATTTCACTACTGCTACTGCTATAAAACTGTTACTACTGATAAACTCTTGCGAGCAAGTCTGTTTTCAGGTGCAGCTGAATTGACAACTCCGCTGTTAAGGCTTCCAAGTGTTCTTTGTCTCCCCCTTTGCCGAATCAATAAATTGGGTTATACTACCCGCGAAGACTGATGTGATCCCCTATACTTGTGGGTTATCAAGACTGTTTTCTGGCGCCGTTGCCGGGGAGCATAGCTTTATTTGGAAGTTCACTTGGATTGATATTGTTCGCTGCAAATTCTCCATCATGGGTAAAGCTCGCGATTCTAAAGTCGCCATATTACCATCCACTACAAGAAAAGGTACAACTCTGAGTACCTCTGCTACACTTGATTCACCATCTGTGATAAGTCAACTTGTTTCACCGCCACAAGCTTCGCTTGGTGGTATGTCTGCTGAATCTGAAAACTCTCATAATATTGATAATGTTTCTGATGTGCTTGATGATAGTGGTTCATTGGGATCCTTTCTAGATGCTACAATTGCTAGGTCTAGACAAATTGAAAATGCTGAAACTCCTAATGAAAATGCCACTACACCTGTTAGTTCACCTGAACTTGATTATTCTAGTGATGATCCTGATGAAGATTATGTGGAACTTAATGATGATTTAATTAATAGATGCAATGCTACTGCTGATGCAAGAAACATTAAAAAGTTTCTCGCACAATATACTGTTAGACATAAGCTATCTCCTGATCCTGAATTTGCCACATCTCCTATATGCATTAAGGATAAAGATTATGATTTTTCTCTTGATTTATCTCATATAGCTATTGTAGAGAAAGCACCCTTTTGTGGTACTGAAAAAGAAAGTGCTGTAGAACACATGAATGAACTTTCTTCTATGAGTAGCTTGTTTTCTGATGATGTCAAGATGCGTACTTACTTTGTCATTAAAAATTTTCCTTTCTCATTAAAGGATGATGCTAAAACTTGGTATAATAATTTGCCTCCTGGTTCTATTAAAAGTCCATCTGACTTGCGTGATGTTTTCTTTCGGAAATACTTTCCTGCTAGTGCTCAACATGCTGCTTTACAGAGAATTTATAGGTTTGACCAGGGAGATGAAGAGAAATTGCCTGCGACATGGGCAAGATTTTGTTCTCTTATCAGAGCTCGACCTGGACATGATTTAGAAAAGAATGATCTACTTGATATATTTTATAGTGGACTAACCATTGAATCTAGAGCATATTTGGATAGTTGTGCTAGTTGTGTTTTCAGGAAAAGAACTCCAGACGAAGCTGAAGAATTATTGGCTAGAATAAGCCGGAATCATGATGATTGGAATACACCTGAACCAACTCCAACGCCAATATTGAAGAAGAGGGGTTTAATTGAATTGAATGATGATGATATGCGGGAAGCTAAGAAGTCTCTCAAGGAGAAAGGTATTAAATCCGAAGATGTGAAGAATCTACCTCCCATAGAAGATATATGTGAGATAATTCCCCCTTCACCCATGATTGAGGTAAACTCCCTTCAACGCTTTACTAGGGAAGATATTCCATATTCAAAACCTCCTGCGCAATGCTTAGATGAGTTTGATAATTATATTGTTAAGCAAGAAAATTTTAATATGAGAGTAGAGAATCATTTAATGGAAAATTCTCAAGCTATTAGCAATTTGCATGATATTGTGGAGAGAACCTCCAATGATGTTAAGATGCTTGTTAAACATTTTCAAATGATTCAAACTCAAATTGATCAACTCACTAAAGTGCAAAATGACTTGCTAAATAATAATTCTAAAGAGAAACATGCTTATGAAGTAACAACTAGAGGTGGTGTCTCTACACAGGATCCTCTATATCCTGAAGGGCACCCCAAAAGAATTGAACAAGATTCTCAACGCATTGAACCTAGTGCTCCTTCTAAGAAGAAAAAGAAGAAGAAACATAAAAATGTTGTAGAATCCTCTGAACCTGTTAATGATCCTAATAGTATTTCTATTTCTGATGCTGAAACTGAAAGTGGTAATGAACATGATAATGATAAGAATGATCCTTCTGATAAAGAAGAAGTTGAAGATGAACCTGAAAAGCATGATAAAAATAAAAAGTATACTAAAGAAGATTTTATTGCTAAGAAACATGGTAATGAAAGAGAACCTTGGGTGCAAAAGCAAATGCCTTTTCCTGCTAAGAAACTAAAATCAAAGGAAGAAGAACACTATAATAAATTTTGTGATTGGATGAAACCTTTATTCTTGCAAATCCCTTTGACTGATGCTATTAAATTGCCTCCTTATTCAAAGAATATGAAAGATATTGTTACTAACAAAAGGAAAATCCCCAATGAGGAAATTTCCACTATGCTTGCTAATTACTCTTTCAATGGCAAAGTTCGAAAGAAGTTGGGCGACCCAGGTATACCTACTATTCCTTGTTCTATTAAGAATAATTATGTTAAAACTGCTCTATGTGACTTGGGAGCCTGTGTTAGTGTTATGCCTTTTTCTCTTTATAAGAGACTTTATTTAGATAAATTGATACCTACTGATATATCTTTGCAAATGGCTGATAAATCTACTGCTATTCCTTTTGGTATATGTGAGGATGTTCCTGTTCAAGTTACTAATAACTGCTTGATATTAACTGATTTTGTTGTGTTGGAAATGCCTGAAGATGATAATATGTCTATTATTCTTGGGAGACCTTTTCTTAACACCGCAGGGGCTGTTATTGATTGCAATAAAGGGAAGGTTACTTTCAATGTTGATGATAAGGAGCATACCGTTTATTTCCCCAAGAGGATTGATAAAGTATGTGGAGTCAATACTATTTCTAATGTGAGAACTATCAAAATTGGAACTATCGATTGTCCTATATATGAGCCTAAAGAAGGTTATCAAAATCTTATGATTGGATCCATATCGATACAATTCAAGGTAACATGATTGATTTGAGGTTTATTTCTTCATATGCTATGTAAAATTTATTCGGTGGCAAGACTTGATCAACCTTGTTAACGAATACTTTTTATATGCATAGGGGAGGTAAACAACATCTCTTTCTTCCTCCACTTGTCTTATTTGCTGTAGCGCTTTTGATTTGCAAAGTTCCTTAGTTAATTAGAGATTTCAAAAAATTTCCTGGCCAGTAATAATAAACTTAATACCCAGAAATGTGCATTTTTCAAAATTTTCAAAAATTCACAAAAATTATACCGTTGGTCCTATTTTTCGAAGAGGCACCTGGGAGCACCAGAGGATAACCTGTGGGGCACCCCAGGGGGCCACCCCACCAGCCGGCGCGGCCAAGGAGGGGGGCGCGCCACCCTGTGGTGTGGGCCCCTCCTTGCCCCACTACTTCATCTTTTCCTCCCAGAATCTTCTCTCTCCCGAAAAAACTCGAACCAGCTTTCTCTCACTCGCGTTTTTGCTCAAGAGCTCAGGATTTTTCGATCTCTTTGCTCAGCCCAGATTTCTGTCTGAAATTTGGCACATTTGCTCTCTGGTATGTGACTCCTCCGATTATCCAAGTAGAATTTTGTTTGGTTGAGTATATCTTGAATATTTTGCTGCTGTAGGTAACATGTTTAGTAAGCTTGCATGCTTGTTCTAAGTTGTATAAACTAGTTTTGATGCATGATTAGTACTCTAGCAAGTTCCTATAGTAGTTCCCCTTGATTATATGTCACCAAATCAAGTTTTATATCACTTGTTGAAAATTTCAGAAAAGAAAGATGAAGAAGTTCAACTTTGGAGAATTGTTCAAGAGAGGAACAACCAGCACCGGGAGGCCTTCTAGGACCGCCACCCGACTTAGGCGATCCTACAATGAGGATATCATCGCACCTAGCTTCGTGCCCGAAGAGGACAATGGGGCTCCTAATGCTTCATCCTTCCCATGTTATGATTTTCTGACAAATGCAAGGATATTGGATGATTTCTTCACCCTTGTCAACAGGGCGGGCTTAGCCACCTACGTGGGAGATGAAAGGGAGCAATACTACATGCTCACCAAAATCTTCGTCGAGAGCTTCAAGTTCCACAACACGCAATATGAGCCGACAGTTGCATTCAAGATCTATGGTAATCCTGTTACTATGGAATTGGAAGAATTTTGTTGTGCATTGGATATTGCCCCTGTAGGTACAACAAGGAGGATTGATGACAACCCCCGGGACCTGTTGGAGCTCTATCGAGGGATCACCGATGATGATTGTCGCACCATTCAGCGTGGCAAGATAAGGAACATTCAACTCCCCGCCATTAAGTATTTTGCATATTACATTGCTACTAGCATTCTTGGTAGGGAGAACACTAGCAATATTTCTAGCTACCATCTTGCTTTCTTTAATGCTGCACTTACTGGACATACATCATATCATCTTGGTTCTCTTATTGCTCGCCGCCTGTCTAATAGGGGACCTATTTTTGGAGGAACTATTGCACTGCGCATTTTAACACATTTTAGACTTCCTCTTGATTCTAATGATGTGCCATTAGCCCCTAGGAGGCTTGATATTGCTGCTATGAAAAGCCATCATTTTGTTACCGCTGATTCCACTTTAGATAATATGGTCTATAGAATGTTGTTTGCTGACGGGGATGAGAAGGAAATCCCTCTACCCCAGCAAGATTTGTTTAGCATTGACAGGGAACCATGGTCGCGCACTAAGGAGGAGGTGGAGGAAAAGATAAAGATACAAGACTTCCACCAGCAGCATGACTCCGAGGACGCCGAGCCCTCCTACGACTACACCGTCACGTATCCGGGTGCTTCTTCTAGCACATACCCGGAATATGATCCATCTTCGTCGTACTACGGAGATGCTACTTCATGGTCTCGATGGGATTGAACTCCACTTAGGCCAAAAGCCTAAGCTTGGGGGGAGGTATACTGGCATCACTCATTCTTTGCATATTATGGTTGCTGGATACTTGTATATACTTGTTTAGTTTGTTTGAGTGGTTTTCTAATGAGAGGGAGATGATATTTGGGGAAGTGCTGCCTGAAAACAGATTCTGGACTGTTACCGAAAAAATTCCCAAAAATAGCCAGAACAGTATTTTGCGAAGCCAATTTTTGTGCATGTTCCCCAGGTTGTTATCTAACTTTCATTAGTTGAACACCTTTCGATTTGAGCAGTGGAAGAATTTATTAAAAATCGAGTACTGTACTGCTGTCAAGTTTGACAAATTTCTGCTGCTTTGTGTTTATGCGAGTTTTCTAGTTTGCTATTTCTTGTTTTTGCTTTGTTTCCTTCCCAAAACACAAAAAGACCAAAAATATTTCTGTTGTTTCTCTTCATCATTTATTTGCTTTGGTTTCTTGCATTTGTTTCGCTTTATTTGCTATTGCTAGTTTGCTATAAGAAAACCCAAAAAGATTTTGCTTTGTTTGCTTGTTTCCTTTTGTTTTTGTTTCTAATTCGAAAACACCAAAAATATTTGCTGTTCTTCTTTGGTTTGTAAAGTTCATCATGAGTTCAATGGTCTTCGGTGGCTGGAGCGTGGTTTTCATTTTATATTATCCAAGCTACACAAGTGAAAGGCAATAATGACGATCTACGACAATTGGATTGTGGTGAGAGGCTGGTATGAACTCTATTTGTTTTCATTTTTGTACATATACTCATCCATGTGAGCATGCTTAGTTGGTTCATGTGAGGTATATGTTATTTGCGAAAGTCTAGTAGTTCATGATCTCTCATGTTTAGCTCCAATTTATTAATATGAGTAGCATGTCATGGATGTTTGCTTGCATTGTTTTATTCATAAGTAAGTATGGCATTGTGGTATCCTCCTCTGAATAATTCATTTATATCGACTTGGCACATGCTCACGCATGCATATGACTGAACAAAAGTCAATTAAGCCTCGATGATTTATATTGCTTCAGAGTTCTTGTATCACTTTTATGCCTCCGTTGATTTATTTTGCCGCAAGCATGATTATGACAGTTACTGCTCTCTTGATTTGTCGCTCCCTAGTCTTTTGCTAGCCTTCACTTGTACTGAGCGGGAACGCTGCTCGTGCTTCCAAACACCTTAAAACCAAGTTGTTCCAAAGTGTCCACCATAAATACCTATGCATGGCATTTCAAACCATTCCAAGTAAATTCTCATGCGCTACCTTTAAAACCTTCAAAATGCTTCTCAATTTGTGTTAATGTTTTATAGCTCATGAGGAAGTATGTGGTGTTTAGCTTTCAACCTTGTCATTTACTTTTGACGGACTCTCATATGGACTAGTGGCACATCCGCTTATCCAATAATTTTGCAAAAAGAGCTGGCAATGGGATTCCCAGTCCCGAATTAATTAACTTAAATAGACACTCCTCCATGGTATGTGATTGTTGGACGGCACCCGAAGGATTCGGTTATCCATGGCTTGTGTAAGCAAAGGTTGGGGGGAGTGTCATCATAATAAAACTAAAATAAAAAGGCACTCCTTCATGGTATGAGATTGTTGGCAGGCACCCGAGGATTCGGATAGCCATGGTTTGTGAAAGAAAGGTTGGAAGGAGTGCCACATAAACATGCAAATAATTCATGGGAGCCGCTCTTGGGAGTCCGGTTGGCGAGGTAGTTAGTGTACCCATTACCATTCGTTGACAACGACAAACACCTCTCAAAATAATTTTACTCCTGATTTCAAAAATGAAAAGCTCTAGCGCATGTTAATCCCTGCTTCCCTCTGCGAAGGGTCAATCTTTTACTTTTGTGTTGTGTCTCCATTCTTTCTTTGAGCACTATCTTGAGAGCACAACTATCATTCTTAGTATAATATGCTTGTCTCAAAATATGATTGATTGTGGTATAACTTTGATGCTTTTATCTTTGACAATCACTACTTCTAGTCTTTCTATGAACTCCAGAGGTGCCCGGGCATTTATGTTTTGCCAATCAAATACAGGCAAGCGAGATACCACTTTATCATACTCTCTAATGAACATTGCAATCCTTCTTATATACATGATTCATGATGCTTATTATTAATTATTGGTACCTCTCCATGATTGACATAGCTGTTAGATGATCTTATTTGCATGTATCTTGATGACCCACAAGTATAGGGGATCGCAGCAGTCTTCGAGGGTAGTATAACCCAAATTTATTGATTCGACACAAGGGGAGGTAAAGAATACTTATAAGCCTTAACAACTGAGTTGTCAATTCAGCTGCACCTGGAAAAGCACTAGTAACTGGGGTGATGTGAAAGTAGCAGTAATATGAGAGCAATAATAACAGTAACACAGCAGCAGTAATAGCAATATGAGAGCAATGGCACCAGAAAATAGTTGATACTACTTCCAATGACATGTAGAACGAATATATGATGATGACAGATGGACCGGGGTTCCCAGCGATCTACACTAGTGGTAACTCTCCAATAAGTGACAAGTGTTGGGTGAACAAATTACAGTTGGGCAATTGATAGGAATCAAAGCATTAAGAAAGAATATCAAGATCATTAATCATGTAGGCATGTTTTCCAATATAGTTGTACGTGCTCGCAATGAGAAACTTGCACAACATCTTTTGTCCTACCAGCCGGTGGCAGCCGGGCCTCAAGGGAAACTACTGGATATTAAGGTACTCCTTTTAATAGAGTACCGGAGCAAAGCATTAACACTCCGTGAAAACATGTGTCCCTCACATCACCGCCATCCCCTCCGGTTGTCCCGATTTCTGTCACTTCGGGGCCTTTGGTTCCGGACAGTGACATGTGCATACAACTTGTAGATACAATCTAAGCAATAAGTATAGAGCTCAAATCTAAGATCATGCCACTCGGGCCCTAGTGACAAGCATTAAGCATAACAAGATTGCAGCAACAATAACTTCACAAACTTTATAGATAGACTAATCATAATGTATCATCCATCGGATCCCAACAAACACAACACCGATTACATCAGATGGATCTCAATCATGTAAGGCAGCTCATGAGATCATTGTATTGAAGTACATGGAGGAGAGTATACCAACTAGCTACTGCTAGAACCCGTAGTCCATGGGGGAACTACTCACGGAGCATGATGGAGGCGATGGCGTCGATGGAGATGGCTTCCGGGGGCACTTCCCCGTCCCGGCAGGGTGCCGGAACAGAGAGTTCTGTCCCCCGAATTGGAGTTTCATGATGGCGGCGGCGCCCCTGGAGTCTTTCTGGAGTTTCGTCAATTGGAACTGCGTTTTTAGGTCGAAAGGGATTATATAGGCGAAGAGGCGGCGCAAGGGGGTGCCTGGGGGCTCCTCACCATAGGCTGGCGCGGGCCCAGGCCAGGCCGCGCCGCCTTATGGTCTGGTGGCCCTCTGGCCCCTCTCCGACTCTTCTTCGGTGTTCTGGAGCCTCCCGGGAAAAATAAGATCTTTGGCGTTGATTTCGTCCAATTCCGAGAATATTGCCCGAACAGCCTTTCAGGAACCAAAAACAGCAGAAAACAGGAACTGGCACTGCGGCATCTTGTTAATAGGTTAGTTCCGGAAAACGCATAAAAACATTATAAAGTGCAAGAAAAACATGTAAGTATTGTCATAAAACAAGCATGGAACGACAAAAATTATGGATACGTTGGAGACGTATCAGCATCCCCAAGCTTAGTTCCTGCTCGTCCCGAGCAGGTAAACGATAAAAAGAATAATTTCTGTAGTGACATGCTACTTACATAACCTTGATCATACTATTACAAAGCATATGAAATGAATGAAGTGACTCAAGGCAATGATCTATAGTTGCTAACAAATAGATAACATATAGCAAAACTTTTCATGAAGAGTACTTTCAAGACAAGCATCAAAAGTCTTGCACAAGAGTTAACTCATAAAGCAATAAATTCAAAGTAAAGGCATCGAAGCAACACAAAGGAAGATTTAAGTTTCAGCGGTTGCTTTCAACTTTCAACATGCATACCTCATGGATAATTGTCAACATGAAGTAATATGATGAATGCAAATAAGCAAGTATGTAAGAATTAATGCACAGTTGACACAAGTGTTTGCTTCTAAGGTGGAAGGAAGTAGGTAAACTGACTCATCATAAAGTAAAAGAATGGCCCTTCGCAGAGGGAAGCATTGATTGCTATATTTGTGCTAGAGCTTTGGTTTTGAAAAACATAAAGAGAGCATAAAAAGTTAAATTTTGAGAGGTGCTTGTTGTTGTCAATGAATGGTAGTGGGCACTCTAACCCCCTCGCCAGACAAACCTTCAAAGAGCGGCTCCCATGAATTATTTTTATTTTTGGGTGGCACTCCTTCCAACCTTTCTTTCACAAACCATGGCTAACCGAATCCTCGGGTGCCTGCCAACAATCTCATACCATGAAGGAGTGCCCTTTTATTTTAATTTTATTATGATGACACTCCTCCCAACCTTTGCTTACACAAGCCATGGCTAACCGAATCCTTCGGGTGCCGTCCAACAATCACATACCATGGAGGAGTGTCTATTTAGTTTAATTAA
Source organism: Lolium perenne (assembly GCF_019359855.2). NCBI lineage: Eukaryota > Viridiplantae > Streptophyta > Magnoliopsida > Poales > Poaceae > Lolium > Lolium perenne. The sequence goes on along the minus strand of NC_067247.2, from coordinate 243,705,291 downwards.
TTTGGGACTGGGAATCCCATTGCCAGCTCTTTTTGCAAAATTATTGGATAAGCGGATGAAGCCACTAGTCCATTGGTGAAAGTTGCCCAACAAGATTGAAAGATAAACACCACATACTTCCTCATGAGCTATAAAACATTGACACAAATCAGAGGTGATAAATTTTGAATTGTTTAAAGGTAGCACTCATGCAATTTACTTTGGAATGGCAGGAAATACCACATAGTAGGTAGGTATGGTGGACACAAATGGCATAGTGGTTGGCTCAAGTATTTTGGATGCATGAGAAGTATTCCCTCTCGATACAAGGTTTTGGGCTAGCAAGGTTATTTGAAGCAAACACAAGTATGAACCAGTACAGCAAAACTTACATAAGAACATATTGCAAGCATTATAATACTCTACACTGTCTTCCTTGTTGCTCAAATACTTTTACCAGAAAATATCTAGACCTTAAGAGAGACCAATTATGCAAACCAATTTCAACAAGCTTTATGGTAGTTCTCCACTAATAGGTTTAAACTACATGAAAAAACTTAATCACGATCTACTTGAGAGCTCAAAACAATTGCCAAGTGTCAAATTATTCAAGATATATGAGGCATTTTCTGTTTCCAACCAAATAACCATAAGTATTGTAGCTTCCAACTTTTATCATTGAACATTAAAAGTAAAACGAAGAACAAGTGTTCATATGAAAAAGCGGAGCGTGTCTCTCTCCCAAACAATGAATGCTAGGATCCTAATTTATTCAAACAAAAACAAAAATAAAAACACACAGACGCTCCAAGTAAAGCACATATGATGTGACCGAATAAAAATATAGTTTCAACAGAAGAAACCTGATAAGTTGATGAAGAAGGGGATGCCCCAAGGCATCCCCAAACTTAGACGCTTGAGTCTTCTTGAAATATGCAGGGATGAACCACGGGGGCATCCCCAAGCTTAGACTTTTCACTCTTCTTGATCATATATCATCCTCCTCTCTTGACCCTTGAAAACTTCCTTCACACCAAACTTCTCATAAACTTCATTACAGGGGTTAGTACTCAAAAAATTTGAATCCACCTTGGTCCTGTAGTGACACATTGCAAGAACTCAATAAAACATTAGCTACAGCTCTCCACATCTAGAAAGCCTTGCTTAAAGTCCACAAGAGACAATGCAAAAAACAGAGACAGAATCTGCCAAAACAGAACAGCCAGTAAAGACGAATTTTAAATAAATACTTGCGTTGCTCAAATCAGAAAACTCAAAACTAACGAAAGTTGCGTACATATCTGAGGAACACGCACGTAAATTGGCATATTTTTCTGAGTTACCTACAGAGAAAACAGCCCAGATTCGTGACAGATAGAAATCTGTTTCTGCGCAGAAATCCAAATCTAGTATCAACCTTCGATTAGAGGCTTCACTTGGCACAACAAAACACAAAACTAAGAAAAGGAGAGGTTGCTACAGTAGTAAACAACTTCCAAGACACAAATATAAAACAAAGTACTGTAGCAAAATAACACATGGGTTATCTCCCAAGAAGTTCTTTCTTTTTAGCCATTAAGATGGGCTCAGCAGTTTTAAGGATGCACTCGCAAGAAATAGTATTTGAAGCAAAAGAGAGCATCAAGAGGCAAATTCAAAACACATTTAAGCCTAACATGCTTCCTATGCAAAGGAATCTTGTAAATAAAAAAGTTCATGAAAAGCAAAGTAACAAGCATAGGAAGATAAAATAAGTGCAACTTCAAAATTGTATGCATATAGAGAGGTGTTTTAGTACCATGCAAATTTCTACAACCATATTTTCCTCTCTCATAAAAATTTTCAGTAGCTTCATGAATAAACTCAACAATATAACTATCACACGCAGCATACTTTTCATGATCCACAAACATATAATTTTTATCAAGTTCAGAATTAGTGGGATTAAAACTTTCAAACTCACTTTTATCAATAATATAACAAGGTAGTTGATCAATCTCAAGAGATATGGGACTCATAGAATAAGTCAAGAACTCTCCAATCCCATTTTCATTAGTAGTACAATTAATAGTATCAAGTAACATAGGACCATCATCTAGAGCTTTATCATAAACATTTGCCATGCAAAATTCTTTAGTACCATGCATTTCGACATTAGGAACAAACAAAGCATTATCATAAGATTTATCAAAGTAGCATGGATTATCATAAATGATAGTAGCATAATTATTCTCACAAGTATTACTCATAGGTACTATTTCAAGAGAATCCACAGGAACATAACATTCAACCTCTTTCGGTAAGCATGGAGGACAATCAAATAATGTAAGAGATAAAGAGTTACTCTCATTAGAAGGTCGGCATGGGTAGCTAATCCATTCTTCCTCCTTTTGTTCGTCGCTCTCCTCTTCTTTTTCATCCAATGAGCTTTCAGGTTCATCAATTTCCTCCTCTTTTTCATCCAATGAGCTTTCAGGTTCATTAGTTTCTTCTTCCATAGGTTCCTGCAAATTGTGGGTGCATTCTTGTGCATTAATGAGTCTCTCTTTATAATCAATGATATAAGGATTATCACTGAAGCATTCTATGCAACAATTAAGGATAGAAGAGACATAATCTTTAAGGTCCTTACAAACAACACAAGTTTCATAATTCTCAACCATGAAGGATTCGATCTCAGAAGCTCCCATAAATACGACAAATTGTTCTACCTCTTCGAACCCATAATGAATATAGCAATTCCGATTATAGTTCTTAATTAAAAATTCCTAACTAAAGCCACATTGAAATTTAAGATGTTTAGTATCCTGTTGAGAGCAACAGTTTATATCATGGCGTTTAAGCAAGATTTTAGCAATTGTATTCACTTTTTCTATCATAGCACTCATTACTTCACCAGCTCTTGATTTCCTATAATTATTATAACATTCTATAAGCTCCAAGTAGGTTGTTGGTTCTCCCATAACAGCAGTTTTTAATTTTTAGGTTTTTCAAATTTTTATGGATTTTTGGGTATAAAATAAAATAAGACAAAAAGAAACTAAGCAAAGGTAAACTAAGCAAAATAATACTAGACAGAAATAAACTAAGCACAAATAAACTAGACAAAAGTAAACTAAGCAAAACAATATAAAACAAAATAAAAACAGAGAGAGAGGTAGAGTGTACTCCCCAGGTGAACTTATGAGTAGAGCTATGCCTCCCCGGCAACGGCGCCAGAAAACAGTCTTGATGACCCACAAGTATAGGGGATCGCAGCAGTCTTCGAGGGTAGTATAACCCAAATTTATTGATTCGACACAAGGGGAGGTAAAGAATACTTATAAGCCTTAACAACTGAGTTGTCAATTCAGCTGCACCTGGAAAAGCACTAGTAACAGGGGTGATGTGAAAGTAGCAGTAATATGAGAGCAATAATAACAGTAACACAGCAGCAGTAATAGCAATATGAGAGCAATGGCACCAGAAAATAGTTGATACTACTTCCAATGACATGTAGAACGAATATATGATGATGACAGATGGACCAGGGTTCCCAGCGATCTACACTAGTGGTAACTCTCCAATAAGTGACAAGTGTTGGGTGAACAAATTACAGTTGGGCAATTGATAGGAATCAAAGCATTAAGAAAGAATATCAAGATCATTAATCATGTAGGCATGTTTTCCAATATAGTTGTACGTGCTCGCAATGAGAAACTTGCACAACATCTTTTGTCCTACCAGCCGGTGGCAGCCGGGCCTCAAGGGAAACTACTGGATATTAAGGTACTCCTTTTAATAGAGTACCGGAGCAAAGCATTAACACTCCGCGAAAACATGTGTCCCTCACATCACCGCCATCCCCTCCGGTTGTCCCGATTTCTGTCACTTCGGGGCCTTTGGTTCCGGACAGTGACATGTGCATACAACTTGTAGATACAATCTAAGCAATAAGTATAGAGCTCAAATCTAAGATCATGCCACTCGGGCCCTAGTGACAAGCATTAAGCATAACAAGATTGCAGCAACAATAACTTCATAAACTTTATAGATAGACTAATCATAATGTATCATCCATCGGATCCCAACAAACACAAAACCGATTACATCAGATGGATCTCAATCATGTAAGGCAGCTCATGAGATCATTGTATTGAAGTACATGGAGGAGAGTATACCAACTAGCTACTGCTAGAACCCGTAGTCCATGGGGGAACTACTCACGGAGCATGATGGAGGCGATGGCGTCGATGGAGATGGCTTCCGGGGGCACTTCCCCGTCCCGGCAGGGTGCCGGAACAGAGAGTTCTGTCCCCCGAATTGGAGTTTCGCGATGGCGGCGGCGCCCCTGGAGTCTTTCTGGAGTTTCGTCAATTGGTACTGCGTTTTTAGGTCGAAAGGGATTATATAGGCGAAGAGGCAGCGCGAGGGGGCGCCTGGGGGCTCCTCACCATAGGCTGGCGCGGGCCCAGGCCAGGCCGCGCCGCCTTATGGTCTGGTGGCCCTCTGGCCCCTCTCCGACTCTTCTTCGGTGTTCTGGAGCCTCCCGGGAAAAATAAGATCTTTGGCGTTGATTTCGTCCAATTCCGAGAATATTGCCCGAACAGCCTTTCTGGAACCAAAAACAGCAGAAAATAGGAACTGGCACTGTGGCATCTTGTTAATAGGTTAGTTCCGGAAAACGCATAAAAACATTATAAAGTGCAAGCAAAACATGTAAGTATTGTCATAAAACAAGCATGGAACGACAGAAATTATGGATACGTTGGAGACGTATCATATCTCATTATGAACTGCTTAAGTATTAGCCATAGCATGAGAATATATACATCATATGAGCAAATGTGTTCGTGAAAGTTCTTTTATCGCTCAGTTGTTAACTGAATTGCTTGAGGACAAGCAATAAGCTAAGCTTGGGGGGAGTTGATACGTCCAAAACGTATCTACTTTCCCGAACACTTTTGCTATTGTTTTGCCTCTAATTTGTGTGTTTTCAGCAGAACTGCTCTGGTGTCTCGTTTTTGTGCAGAAATCCAACTTTCAGGAAAATCCTTGGAATTTATGCAGAAGGCCCTATTTTCCCAGAATACTGACGGAGCCAGAAGGACAAATCAGGTGGAGGCCCGAGGGCCCCACACCATAGGGCGGCGCGGCCCAGGGGGGGCCCGCGCAGCCATGTGGTGTGGCCCCCTCGGCCGGCCTCCGACGCCCTCCTTCGGACTATATATTGCCTTCGACCTAAAAACGCATGGGGAGAAGTCGAAGTCGCCAGAAAGCCTCCAGAACGCCGCCACATCGCGAAACTCCGTCGCGGGAGCCAGAAGTCTCCGTTCTGGCACTCCGCCGGGACGGGGAATTGGAGGAGATCATCGCCATCATCACCACCGATGCCTCTCCATCAACCAGCCATGTTTCCCCCATCCATGTGTGAGTAATTCCCCCGCTGTAGGCCGAAGGGGATGGTAGGGATTGGATGAGATTGGTCATGTAATAGCATAAGATTGTTAGGGCATAGTGCCTAGTGTCCGTAATTGGTACTTTGATGATATTGTTGCAACTTGTTATGCTTAATGCTTGTCACTAGGGCCCGAGTTCCATGATCTCAGATCTTAACATGTTATTGTTTCATCATGATATTCATTGTTTATTGATCTTACCTGCAAGTTGTATACACATGTCGCTGTCCGGAACCGATGGCCCCGAAGTGACAGAAATCGGGACAACCGGAGGGGATGGTAGTGATGTGAGGATCACATGTGTTCACGGAGTGTTAATGCTTTGCTCCGGTACTCTATTAAAAGGAGTACCTTAATATCCAGTAGATTCGCTTGAGGCCCGGCTGCCACCGGCTGGTAGGACAAAAGATGTTGTGCAAGTTTCTCATTGCGAGCACGTACGACTATAATTGGAACACATGCCTATTGATTGCTTTGTACTTGGACACCGTTTTATTATTATCTGCAAATGCCCTGCTATGATTGTTACATGAGTTTCTCTCATCCATGCAACGCCCGTTATCCGTCCCCGTGCCTACAGTATTTTAATCCTGCTGTTTACTATAATCACTACTGCTGTCCGTTACTCTCTCGCTGTTATTTCACTACTCTTTGCTATAAAACTGTTACTACTGATAAACTCTTGCGAGCAAGTCTGTTTCCAGGTGCAGCTGAATTGACAACTCCGCTGTTAAGGCTTCCAAGTGTTCTTTGTCTCCCCTTGTGTCGAATCAATAAATTGGGTTATACTACCCACGAAGACTGCTGCGATCCCCTATACTTGTGGGTTATCACGGGCCCATGTACATACCCTGCATATAACACCTCCTATGGCTCTATCTACCTTTCTAATAACTCCTTCACAGAGTTACAGGTATGTATTCTCAGTGGTTTAGCATGAATTGGCATATAGTAAAGTCTTGTTTTTAGTCTTCCTGCTTCTTCCATTCGTCTCACTTTTCACTGCAGACTGTACCTTGTGAACTTCGTCCAATGATTAACCAGATGTGTCCGCATGAAGGGTCTTTCACTATGCATGGCAATGGCAAATTGATGAACACCTACACGGTCTATGAGGTGTATGTCTACAAGACGCAGGCCATCACATATTTGTATGGACATGATTGGAGAAAGTTTGCTTTTGACTACTGTCTGAAGAAGGGCGACGAGCTGAGGATCAGAAACTCAAACGGGCAGATATACGTAACTGCTTACAGAGTTGGAGACACTTCCAAATATATAATATTTAACTTTTTTGTACTCATATCCTTTGATTACTGCATTCTGAGCAGTTGTTCTAAACCATTCCCTCTGTTCTAGCTTGCTGGGTTTAACATGATCAAAGCTGCAGATCCCCTGATGGAACAGGAGCGGATGTCACAAAGGGCACCCACACCAGCACTGGCACCGGCTTCCCACTCTCCTGCATCAGCACCGGTTCATGTACCAGCTCCGTTTACTGCATCTACCCAGCAGGCCCCTACATCAGCATTGGTTCCTGTAGAGGCCCCACATACTACACCTGCCCACAGCTCCCGCATCAAGATGGTTCCTCTAGCTGCACCGTTTACTGCACCTGCCCAACAGTCTCCTACATCAGCACCGGTTCCTCTAGAGGCACCGTTTATTGCACCTGCCTAGCAGTCTCCTGCATTAGCACCAGCTCGTGTACCCGTCCAGGCTCCTGCACCTGCCCCAGCCAGATCATCGAGGTCTCAGCTCATTGCTGTGGCCACCCGTGTGGTGACCAGGATGCATCTGAAGGCTATGTTCGTGAGTATATGACAGCATAACTGTTCTTATCTTGATGTCTTCTCTGCTCAAAGTCTCACATGGTTCAGTCTTTAGTGCATTGGTGCCATGGTGGTCATCGTTTCAAAGGGGGCAAGGGATCAAAAGAAAAAAGCAAATAGCCAGAAATTAGAGGTAAAAAATAAATCCAACAAGGAAACTTTTATTGTTCATAGAGGATGACATGCGGGACCCATGAGCCAGCAGGTTCCTCAACGTTTCAAACTCGGCATGAGATTGAAAGAAAAAGGCAAGTGACCAAATATCAGGAGCCAAAAATAATCCAAGGAAAGAAATTTTATTGTACATAGAGGATGACATGCGGGTCCCATTTTGCAGCAGCAGTCTCAATGTTTCCAAGGCGGCACAGGACCAAAAGAAAAATCAAGTAGCCAGAAATCAGGGGGTGAAAAAAATCCAAAAAAAGAAAGATTTCAATTGGGCTGCATCTGGACATCTGGGCCTTCGAACTATCCTGCTGGGCCTTTTGACTCGTACAATTTCAGCCCACTCCAAAACAGGAAAGTTCGGATTTATCTAAAAAAAACAGGAAAGTCCTATGCTTCGCAAAAACACAAAACAAGGAGATTCAACATATAACTTTGTTTATGTAAAAATAAATATTTAATTTATCCGTTTGCAATAGCTCATAGCGACATACAATGTTTATTGTCTGCAAAATAATCAAGATATCACATGTTTCTTGTACGGAGAGGCTGACATCGGGGACCCATGAGCCAGCAGCGTCGTCAACGTTTTAAAGGCGGCAGGGGATGAAAAAAAACCAAATATCAATTGGTAAAAAAATCGAAGAAAAGAAAACATTTATCGTTCTGAGAGGATGGCATGCGGGACCCATGAGGCAGCATCCTCAACGTTTATTGTTTATAGAGGCTGACATGTGGGACCCGTGAGCCAGCAGCCTCTCGACAACGTTTTAAAGGCGGCAGGAGATCGAAAGGAAAAATAAGACAAAAATCAGTTGGTAAACAAAATCCAAATAAAGAAATATTTACCGTTCTGAGAGGATGACATGCGGGACCCATGAGGCAGCAGCATCCTCATCGATTCCAAGGCGGCAGGGGATCAAAAGAAAAAAAGGAAATAGCCAGAAATTAATTAGGGGTCAAAATAAATCCACCAAAGGAAACTTTTATTGTTCATAGAGGATGACATGTGGGACCGACCTGCCAACAGCGTCCTCATCGTTTCAAAGGGGGCAGGGGATCAAAATAAAAAGGCAAATAGCCACAAAATTATGGGTCAAAAAATAACTCCAAGAAAGGAAACTTTTATTGTTCGTAGAGGATGACATGCGGGACCCATGAGCCAGCAGCTTAGTCAATGTTTCAAAGGCAGCATGAGATCGAAAGAAAAAGGCACGTGACAAAATATCAGGAGCCAAAGATAATCCAAGAAAAGAAACTTTATTGTACATAGAGGATGACATGCGGGTCCCATTTAGCAGCAGCGGTCTCAACGTTTCAAATGCGGCTTGAGATCAAAAGAAAAAGAAAGTTGATTGTACATAGAGAATGACATGCGGGTCCCATGAGTCAGCAGCTTACTCAATGTTTCCAAGGCGGCAGGGGATCAAAAGAAAAAATCCAAGAAAAAACTTTTATAGTACATAGAGGATGACATGCGGGTCCCATGAGCCAGCAGGTTCCTCAACGTTTTCAAAGGCGGCATGAGATCGAAAGAAAAAAGCAAGTGACCAAAAATCAGAGGGTGGAAAATAATCCAAGAAAAGAAACTTTTATTGTACATACAGGATGACATGCGGGTCCCATTTTGCAGCAGCAGTCCCAACATTTCAAATGCGACTTGAGATCAAAAGAAAAAGAAAGTAGCCAGAAATTAGGGGGTCAAAAAAATCCAAGAAAAGAAAGTTGATGGACATAGAGGATGACATGCGGGTCCCATGAGCCAGCAGGTTCCTCAACGTTTCAAACGTGGCATGAGATCGAAAGAAAAAGGCAAGTGACCAAATATCAGGATCCAAAAATAATTCAAGAAAAGAAACTTGATTGTACATAGAGGCTGACATGTGGGACCTATGAGCCAGCAGAGTCCTCAACGTTTCAAAGGCGGCAGGGGATCAAAAGAAAAAGGAAATAGCCAAAAATCAGAGGGTGAAAAAAACCAAGAAAATGAACTTTTATAGTACATAGAGGATGACATGCGGGTCCCATGAGCCTGCAGGTTCCTCAACGTTTCAAATGTGGCATGAGATCGAAAGAAAAAGGCAAGTGACCAAATATCAGGAGCCAAAAATAATTCAAGAAAAGAAAGTTTTATAGTACAAAAAGGATGACATGCGGGTCCCATTTAGCAGCAGCGGTCTCACCGTTTGAGAGGCGGCAGGGGATCGAAAGAAAAAGGTAAGTGACCAAATATGAGGTGCCAAAAAATCCAAGAAAAGAAAGTTTTATAGTATATAGAGGATGACATGCGGGTCCCATTTAGCAGCAGCGGTATCACCGTTTGAGAGGCGGCAGGGGATCGAAAGAAAAAGGCAAGTGACCAAATTTGAGGTGCCAAAAAAACTCCAAGAAAAGAAAGTTGATTGCTCATAGAGGATGACATGCGGGTCCCAATTAGCAGCAGCGATCTCAACGTTTCCAAGGCGGCAAGGGATCAAAAGAAAAAGGAAGTAGCCAGAAATCAGGGGGTCAAAAAATCCAAGAATAGAAAGAATTTTGGTTCATAGAGGATGACATGCGGGACCCATGATCCTGCATCGTAAATGGCTCGATCGGAGAGCGTTGAACAAGATGGCGCGATCGAGAAAAAAAACAATGCCAGAGAGGCTGCCATCTGGGCCCTACATCCCTCGGCGGTGCGGATTTGCGTTGACTCGACCGGCGAACCCGAGAATTCGAGATGCACCACGTCCTGGGCCACCATACGCAACATTTTGGCCGTTTTCGTCGGGCTAGGTGGCCTCAAAAACGAGAAAAAAAATGTTTTGACATGCACAACGGAGAGACCCGAAATCGTCGGCCATGGTACACCAGCAACCACGGCGCGACTTCAACTTCGTTGGCTATGGCAACTTTTCTTGTAGTGTAAGACAACAACAATGGAAAGGCAAAGACACTACAATATTGTTTGCCAAAGAATTTGGAACTCATCATTTCGTCGTTATAACAAGATCATTGTAATGCGCACAATAAGCAAACAAAGAGTGCATGCCGCATACCAATAGCCAATGTCACAGAGCATGTAAGAATGAAACAGCAGACTTACTACTGTCGAGTCCCATGCAAACCAACATGTTCAGGGAGTACAAGATTGGCATGAACAACATAGTAGCAGGCTATAAATTTTGTAACAACGACTGAGCAAGATGAAGTTATGATGGCTACATCTACAGAGCAGGGAATGTAAACCAAAAATAGAAGTTACGATGGCAAAAGCTAAAGAGGAGGGAATGTGAACCAACATGTGCCAAGTGCAATTACTTCATTTTGGCCGTGAACTAAATAATACTCCTGAACTTATAGTGAAGGGGATGCAAATCAAGATGTTTCGGGATATAAACTTGTAATGAGCAACACATAGAGGATAGTTAATGCTGGAGCTTAGGATGGACCAGATACAGAATATAGTGGGATCACCTGTGAACTTGTATAAGAGGGAATGCAAACCAATATGTTCAGCATTCCATATGTGAGCGTCATGCCAAGTCAGAGAAACAAGTCAATAATGCAGCTTTTGAAGAACAAGATGGCACGCAAAATTATTATCTAGTAGTATGACAAGTTTATTTGTACTACAGGCTAGATAGCAGAGTGATAGCATGCCAAACTAAGTCCTTACTTTGTTAGCTTACAATGAACTAGATACAAAACAATGGCATCACCTGTAGTACAGGGAATGCAAGCCAACATGTTCATGGAGTAAAAATTTGGCACAAACAACATAGTAGTAGGCCATAATTTTTGTAACAACGACTGAGCAAGATAAAGTTATGATGGCTAGATCTACAGAGCAGGGAATGTAAACCAAATATAGAAGTTACGATGCCAAAAGCTATAGAGCAGGGAATGCGAACCAACATGTGCAATTACTTAAAATTGGCCATGAACTAAATAATAGCAGGATGTTACTATAATAGCTAGGAATAAAACAGATAGGAGTTATAATGGCATCACTCATAAACTTGTAGATAAGGGAAACAAATCAATTTGTTTCGGGATATAAAGTTGTAATGAGCAACACATATAGGATAGTTAATGCTACAGCTTAGGATGGACCAGAAACGGAATATAGTGGGATCACCTGTGAACTTGTAGAAGAGGGAATGCACACCAATATGTTCACCATTCTATATGTGAGCGCCATGCCAATTAAGAGAAACAAGTTAATATTGCAGCTTTTGAAGAATCAGATGGCAGACAAAATTATGATGGAAGTAGCTGCTGTGACGAGTTCAAATAAATTTGTACTGCAGGATGGCAGAGCGATAGCATGCAGGAACTAATAGCAGGCAGTTACTTTGTTAGCTTACGACGAAGTAGATAGAAATAACAATGGCATCACCTGTAGTACAGGGAATGCAAACCAACATGTTCAGGGAGAACAAGATTGGCATGAACAAAATAGTACTAGCAGCCTATAATTTTTTTAACAACGACTGAGCAAGATAGAAGTTATGATGGCTACATCTACAGAGCAGGGAATGCAAACCAAAATGTTCAATCTCTTAAAGTTAGCAATGAACTAGAAAACAGAAAGGTTTTACGGTCATAGCTAGGAATGAACTAAAAGAGCTTCAGACAAACAAGCATCTGAACCCAGAACATGGCACTAAAACAAGGGACTTACATTAGGAGAAGCACTCTGTGGGAGTCACAGCAGATCTTCCTGGGGTTGATAGATCCGGTGATGAAGTACGCTACATGTGCTACTTGGGGTTGGAGAGACGGCCATTACACTTCATGGTTACTCATCTCATCTGCAAAAACGTAACGGCGCGTCGTTAGCACAAACAGGTTCCCCCAAGATTAAACAAGAACTTGCAGGCAAGCAATAGAAAAGCGACAGTAGAAGAGTTTAGATCATGCACGGCGCCGGTGAAGCAGATCCGGTTCATGCACAGTGGTGTCGGTGAGCAAGATCCGATGCGGTGGACGACGGATCCGGCGAAGTGGCTCCGGTGGGGTGGACGATACCGCAGCTGAAGCGACTGCGGTAGACTGCTAGATGAGCATATGGTTTCGAGGTTCGGCGGGGATGATCCGGTCCGGTTGATGACGGCGTCGATGAAGCGGCTCCGGCAGGCAGCCGAATGATGAGGATCGCGAGGCCTCGGGTAGGCCAGGGAAGTCCGGCGGGGATGTTCCGGTGCGGTGGTCGTGGAGGTGGGAGAGAGAGGGACTTGGGAAGTTCCGGTGGGTGTTGTCTCAGAGGAGAGACTGAGGGAAATGAATTTTTTTGGTTAGTTTCCGGGGCTAGGGAGGTGGTGATCGAAAAAAATGACGGGTAGACCCCCCACCAACCGACTTATACATGGACATTGTTGTCATCTTTACGAGGGTACAAATGGAAGTTAGAAGCGTGTGAAATATTTGTATTTTTCGGGCAGGAAGTTTTGCCGCTGGAATGAGATTTCGAATTTGGCTACAGTCCAACTAATACAAAAATATGAGACCGTACTAGTACGGCCAAGTGTCACATCAAGTCATCATCACGTTGAAAATCGGTTAGATCATAATCATGATGTATCTTGAAAATCAATTTTGAAAAGCCCTTCCGAAATATTTCGGGATTTGTAGGAGATTTTGCAGCTTGACTGAGAATTGATTTTGAATAAGGCTATGGTCTAAGTAAAAAAAAATAACTTCCAAAAGGGGATATGACCCCAGCCTCTGCATCGTGGTGATGCACACGGCCTTTATTAGTAATCCAGTCGCAACAAAAGTATGTTGTACAGATGGTCTAAGTAATATACTCGTGATTGTAATATAGAGATGACAAGTCAGGTAAGCACAGTGCTTAAGTAGTGCAAAACATAGAAGAAAATTCAGGAAACTGTAACAAATACTGTACGTATTTACTGTAGCAATCACTGTATATTTTTACCGTACAAAAATAGTATAAATATTAAAAAAAGATAGTCATAATTTTGATTGTTATTAATTATTGTAAATGCATATGGCTTACATATATTATGGAAGTTAATTTAGATCAAATTAGACTTAATCATGTAGATGTGGAGAAGGAAAATTAGAGAGGTGTAGCTTACCTGACTTGTTTTGTTGCACGTTAGAGGATCTGCTTTCGGGGTAGACCATGCTACTTAGACTACTCATAGTGGGAGTAACTAAGGAGTATTAGCATAGAGCTACATGCATTGCCAACCTACGCAGCATCGATACGGATACGTGTATCCGTATCGGACCAATACGGATATGTAAATACGGCATTTTGAAAATGCGCGGATACGAGGATACGTTTTAATAGCTTTCTAAATTAGAAATAAATTTACACCAATACATTGATACAACGGCATTTGGTATTGCTCCACAAGCCATGATTTATCTAAAATTGTAACATAAATAACTTCACAGTAGAATGTTAGGATTTGAGGCGCATATTTAGGCATGTTTGCGTCGTTGTGAATGGCCCAGTCACTATGCATCGCTCCGCTGGAGCGTGTACCAGACGCATTTTTGTCCTGGCGAGATGCGCTCGGAACCGAAATCATCTTCTGTTCCCTTCTCTAGTTCTTCAGGTTCGAGAGAAACAGCAGCTCTTCAGTTCAGCAGAAATTAATCGGGTCACGCTGTTGCTTCCCTTGCCGTTGGATTGAAACGAATGGTGGATGGGAAGCCTCAGGTCACGTTGTGCCCTGTGAACGTGGGGGCACTGGATCTCTGTCCCTATCTTCTTAATCTCATTCAAAAATGCGTTTGAAATATTTCAGGATTGGTGGGAGATTTTGCCGCCCGACTGAGATTAAATTAAACCACACGTTCGACAATTCAAACTTGAGACCTTGGCTATGATACCATTTAAGTTCGAACTGATTGAAAAAGGCTATGCAATTAATTTATATAACATCCACAGGAACAACTACCAAGTTGATCCCAACCGTAGATAAATGCATCCACCAACAAAAGTAGGAACGGTGCCATAATCTAAGGAAATATTTCACATGACCAATGTACTCACTATGTAGTGTTCATCTCCAATTATCTATGGCATTTTCTTAGTCTTTGGGAGATTATAACGAACTTGATTGGCCTCGTGCAGTAGGGCATCACATGCTTCTAATCTCGATCTCAACATGTGAACTTTTGTTCTTAGCATAGCTGTTGCAACTCGTTCTACTTGGAGTTGTTCCTCCAAAACTTGAGCAGAGTAAGACTTGGACTTGGGCTTCAAAACCTAGCATTTCGCGGGAAAGAGTTTTTGGTGATATCTTTATCTTTCCCAGGTTTTTCCATCTCGAATTTCATATTAGCATGACAAGTTTTGAGTTGTGTAAAAACAAAAGTTATTACAGAGAAAAATGCAGATGGTAGATTTAATGTGTATGAACTACTTTTAATCATACAAGTTGGCATGCCTGACTATAATAAGGACCATCTATCTTGCTAGCAGGCATAATTATTAAGGTATTATTAATGGGCTACCATGTTCTTACTCTTCGAAGAAACAACCTTTATTGCATTACGAGCAGAAAACAGTTCACACGTGCGCTCAGATTCAAATTTTCAACATGCAGCTAATTTATGGTTTAATTGAAGTACACATCAGGATATTATTTCACACAAAATACAGCACCCACATGGAACATATCTAATTTTAGTACAACAACAAAATTTGCAATTAATACAGACCACAAAATTCTGAACGAAATTTTGAGCAGTAATTAATTACAGCATTGGCATCAGCAGTCCACTTGACTGAACAACATAATCAAAGTTTATTTAGACACCTTCAATTCCCAGACACATCACAACTGGCTTACCATGACAAGTGCATAGGAGATTCTTTAGAACATTTTCTGTCAAAGTTTGCCTATTTTTCAATTCATGTATCTCTTGGCGTGTGTTGGCAATTATTTCATCAGCATCTTTGTTTTCCCGCCCAAATATATCAACTGCCTCTTGGAGTGCATCCCCCAAATCTCTTGGTGTCGGATTAAGTTGAGAAATAGATACCATGGGCCTATGCGAGCAATATGCACTCGCACTGCTGCTTTGTGAAACATCAATACTTGAGGCATTAGCCCTTGCTTCTGGCTTTGTAGCTTTATTTGAAGCCTGGAATTTAGATAAAACAAGTTACAACATCATATGATGCAATAAAAGACCTCCAATTTCAAGACCATCATTGAGCTGATATAACATAGCAAGCAATCAAAAAAATAGAGCCTCGTACATCTATTTCTTCTGGAACGGATGGTGTACTGGACTCAGTGGACCAATGAGAGCACGTGCCACTGTCACTGTTGCTCTGCGAAATGACCGCAACACTTGATATATGGGTTGTCCCTACTGACATTACAGCTTTGTTTGCAGGCTGAAACTAAGACAAAACAAGTTAAAATGCAATACAATACACGGCAAACAAACAGCACTGTTGACATAATTTTGAAAGAACCATGGGCAGATATAACAAAGAAACCAGTTAAGCCACATGCCTCTTAGAACAAACCAAACTAGATCATGGCGATGATGTATACAATGAACCAAGCAACTAGACATCATGTGCCCAATAACGAAACCAGGTCACTGCACAAAAGAAATCTAGCAAATAGCCAAATACAGTCAAAACATGTGCATGTTGGATTGGATACAATTAGGAAAATAATGTATGATTGATTTAAGCATGACTCAGATAGTGCCTTCGACAACATAGAAGGTCAATGCAACAATTAATTGTATGGCTTGTATGAAGTGCCATAACATTTAAATTAAGCATAACGAGGCATTGCTTAATCTGAGAACTGAGTGCTAGCTCAGTGGCAAGGCTTGCGAGTGCGTAGCCAGCCCACCCGGGTTCGAGTACCAACGGGACCGAATTAAACACGAATGAAGCGAGATGTCAGTACAAGTAGTGGCAATGAAATGCAAAATCCATAACAGGGCCAATGACAACATTCACTTGCCAACAAAATCTAAGGCTTTAGCTTTCATATACCCTCAAAATTTAAAATAGTGTAATCCCCCGAAAGGGTATCATGGTATCATTTAATCTCAGCCATCTCACCCCTAATACAAAACATGTATCATTTAATCTCAGCCGTTCTTTTGTTTTACTCAAGAAAACATTTTTGTTTTGGGAGTTTATAGAAGCACAAGCCATCGTCTACATTGGCACTGTGTTATGAAAAATATCATCTTCATCGTACATGGTTATGTGAAGATATTGATATATAAATCTGTGCTAGGAAAACAAATATCAATTACTATGTTACAAGAACCATCTTCAAGCTCGAAGATACGAAGTTCATTGGTCCACCAACCAAGGTTGATAAAATATTATATATTAATTTAGTACTAATATTTCGTATTTACTCATATTAAGGTCTAACTTTTTTCCCCATGACAACCAGTTTTGATATAAAATCTAACGGTGGCCATGTATGGGTCACATAAAAAGTATTGAGGTAGTAAATTTATACATAGATATTGGATAATGTATTTCAAATTTCAAAAAATATGGTAGAAATATATAAATTAGATAATCTTGCCATGCAATATGCATGCCGCAAAAGGTAAGATAGATCCTTAAAAATTCTCGACTCTAATCACAAAAATATACATAATCCTAATGGGGTGTCCATGAAAAAATTGTGTCACTTTCGTATTAGGGTATACTTCCATTTCATACTGACTAAAAAACTTAATTGTAGTGAACTCACATATTACTCCTTCCATTACTTCTTTTAGGGTGTATTAGTTTTTCAAAAGCCAAACTTTAGGCTTTGTGACTAATTTTAGCAAAAAATAATAATTATCAACATCAAATAAAATATGGAAATATATTTTAAAATTATATATGTCGTGACGTCCAAAGCACGTGCTACTTACTAGTAGATTACTAGAAAATGAATGAAGCAATTGAACATGGAGCGTATTATATAAACAGCCAGATCATTTGAATATGGATATACCACATCATGTCAATGGGACTCAGAAAAACAAAGCTAGACATTTAAACAAGTAATATAACTATTTTTTCACAATGTTTCAAGTAGAATAGGAAGCTAGGTTAGGAATAAAGCAATCATGTTTCAAGTAGAATAGGAAGCTAGGTTAGGAATAAAGCAATCATGTTTCAAGTAGAATCGGAAGCTAGGTTAGGAATAAAGCAATAAAAAAACACGAAGTGCATCATTTCAGCTAGGATCATTTCTATCAAACTTCATGCACTAGCCATGGAACAACAGGCAAACTCAATGAAGCAACAGGCAAAAAATTAACATAATAGAATTTCAGGACTTGTTTAACATAGCCAAATCATGTAACTTATACCCAGGCATGCCGGATGCCAGATGGGTCAAAGGCAGTGTGCAATGTTCCATATGGTCATTGTTTATATTTTATTAGATTCCATTAGGCACCTTAGGTAGTGCAACACACAGAAAATGATGCAATTGAACTACGCACAGGAGGTAAATTAACATTCCAAAAAAACAGGGAACTTACGTGAGCTTTTTTTTTGAGTCACACGGACCTCATCAGGTACTTGGACAGAAGAACCTGGTGCCTCATTGTTTCTCCTCTGCATGAAGGAGAGGCCAATTGTAAACAGAAACGGGATCCAAGATATAGAAGTTTGCATTAACCAATATACAAAAAACAGCAGGTACTTACATGATTATAGGCGAGCTTTACTCTACGTTTCTGAGTGTAAGATGTGCCTGCTGCACGTGTAATAACAACAAACAGTTACGAGTCAAGGATTTGCTATAATTAAATTGACACCAAACAATAGTAAAAGCATTATGACGTGCATAAACATGTAATACAGGATCACAGAAAGATATCAAACATGATGTAACTAGAGCAGTAGCCTACGGCCAAATAGTGAGACATTGTAATCGTGTCAATGGTGGACTTGTATAGCCTACACCAACTTGTTTGGGAATAAAGGCTTTGTTGTTGTTGTTGTTGTCAATCGTGGACATGTAGAGCATTCAACGGCTCGTGATTGGTGGCTCATATTTTGTGGAGTTTCAGCGAATGGGTGGGTTAGGTCACTCAGACCACCACACTCTGTATTTATATCATCTGAGTTAGGGTTACAATACCACTGGACATGGGCCTCTATGGGCCTCACACTAGATACAATATTACTACAGCGCTACTACTAAACTCACTCATGGTCCAACACACCCCCTCAAGATGATCATGGATAAACAACCATGGCCATCTTGCAACAACAACATGACACATATGACAACTACGAGTAATGAACTTTCAGCATAACTCCTAGGATACATGACAGCATTGCACTTTCCATCATCTTGTCATCTCGATTCATCTCTTCATCAGCAGCGAAGACATCCAGCTTCAACCATCTGGGATACGCACAACTCCTAACCATACACGTCCTCAACAACCCCGGCTGCCTCACCACACAAGTTCCGCAGAACCATCCACACTCGCCTCAATGTCCTCAGCCTCTCTTCTCCACTCTGCCCGGCCACTTACCTCTTCCGTCTCTCCCACAAACCCCCAGCCAACTCCTGCCTCAACCATCCACTCATGAAGCACCCATGCCTATCCCCCGGTCAGGCCTCAACCAGTCTCACCTCAGGCACGCATGCCTTTCCCCTGGACAAATCCACAACCATCACCATCACCACTAAACCGCAGCCTCATCAACTCCATCACGACTCAACTACAGCCTCATCAACTCCATCACAACATATCCTCACAGCCTCACATCTCCATTTTCTCCTCACTTCCACTCGGATGGCGCCTCGTCTGCGCGCCCTGGCCAACCCACTACTAGGAAAAGGATTATAGCCGCACTCCTTACCGCCGGCGAGATCAATTTGAAGATGCCGGCGGTAAAGCCTTCCAGGATGGCCTAACCCTACCGCCGGCGAGGTTGAAAAGAAGATGCCAGGGCTACATGCGTTACCTCCGGCGAGTTCGGTTTGAAGATGCCGGCGATATAATGGGCCACGGGACCTCCGTCCAGCCTAGCCTTACCACCGGCGAATTCAGCCCAATAGTGCCAGGGGTAGCTGGCCTTAACGCTGGCAAATCCACTATGAGGGCGCCGGGGGTAATGTGGGCTCGTATGGACCAGCCCCCACGTGCCTCTCCTCGCGTCCACGCAATCGCCCCATCGATCCCCACCCAACCTCTCTCACCCCATGCAATCGCCCCATCGATCACCACCCCACGCAATCGCAGGAGGCGGGCGCGGTGGGGAGGAAGCGCGTCGTCAAGCCGACCAAGGCTGCAGCTCCCTCCTACTGCCCCTCTGCCAAGCCGACCAGGAGCGAGGAGGCCAGTTCCGTCCCGTCGGTCCCCCGTCGCGTGGCGCCCGCCCTACCGGATCCCGCGCCGCGCAGATCCGCCGGCCCCCGGGCCAATGGCCTCCCCGGCGCCGGAGCGGGCGGAGGGGAAGGGGAAGGACAAGGAGAAGCCCACCACCACCACGGCGACGCCAAAGAAGGGAGGGGTGCTGGGGCGGATGGGGCGGACGAGGAGAAGCGCCTGCAGTACCTCTCCAAGGAGGAGGCCTCCGTGCACGCAAGGATGCGACGCGGACGCAGTTCTCGCGACGCACCGTGCGGAACATCATCATCCTATCCGTACTCGCTAAGGTACCTGATGCACACCAAATCCATTCCCATCTCCCCTCCCTCTCTACTTCTTTTTTTCTTTAAGAAATTGCTACTCCGAGATGATATGGCGTAGCGGCTGTAGATATGCCTATTCCCTTATTCGTGGCGATTCCATTTGATGCCGCTCGCCAATTCCGCTGTTCACTTTTCCGTCAAACATTGCAGGCAGTTTCCTCATCTCCAGAACGGGAGCCAGAAGATGGTCGTCGTCATCGAGCGGGATGGTGGCGTGCGGCGGCGGGATCCAGATCGGGAGCTAGGAGTGGGACTTGATTGATTTTTCTTTTCTTTTCAGGGTGCTTGATGTAAAATTGTAGTTCGGTTGTACTATTTTTATGTCTGGACTTTTTTGTAACTTGTACACGGCCTGGCGCTGCAGATGCGCCGCTCGCCATGCTTTTTTTTTTATTTGCAAAAACTGATACCGCTGGCGAATAGCTATGGTAGTAGGTAAAACGCTGGGGGTAACGGCCAGTTACCACTGGCGAGTTCGAGAACGCCGGCGGTAAGCGCTTACCACCGGCGAGGTTATCGCCGGCGAATTCAAAAGTGCCGGCGGTAAGCATTTTCAGGTCGCCGGCGGTAAGGCTGTTTGTAGTAGTGACCTGGCAGACCGCACCTGGCCACATCGACCGGCTCGCGCTGGTCAACGTCCAGCACCAACCTCCGGCTCCGCCCTACGCTCAAAGGCTCGGCCCACTCTGCACGCCTCCAACATCTCCCCCTCGCACGGATCTAGATCTCTCTGCCACGGATTAACTTCCTCTTCTCTCCTTTCTAAACCAAAACGATCTTCACCCTCTTCTTTGTCCCCGCGCTAGCAGCCGCCGATCTCACACAACTCTCATCGCTGTGTGTGATAGCCGCAACCCACGCAGAGCACCTGATGCGGCCTCCCGCCGCCTGGATTTCTACATCTCAACGGTGTTTTTTGTGGTCAAAGGAAGAACTTGTATGGTACTGTTTGGGGCAGCTAGCACTAGCAGGAAGGAAACCTAGGCTCTGATACCATGTAGAGTTTCAGCAAATGGGTGGGTTAGGTCAGGGAAAAAAATACTTATGCTTCGTGTTTAAATCTAAAGGATGAGGTGGTTACCAACGAAAGCACTTGTAAGTTAAAAATATAGCACGAATTTAGAAATACAGTCACCTGCAATACTCCTAACAGAACAAAATGCGCATTCATGTCTGATTACCTATTTCTGGGCGGCGTTTAGATGTGTTCCGCGTTCTTACGGGTGACGTGGAGGTCGGCGAGGGGACTGCTGTTGCGGTGGGTGCCGGGGAAGCAGATCTTGGGGGGTCGAAGAAGGACATGCTGGGCGGTCGATGAAGTGTTCAGCGCGCTGGCCGAACTAGAAGGTCGGTGAAGCAGATGATGTGCAGTGCACGGGGGCGTCGGTGTCGGCGAAGCTGGTAAGGTGCGGTGGTCGATAGAGTCGGCGAACGAGATACGGTGCGGTGGACGCCGGAGTAGGTGCTGATCAAGCGGATAGGGTAGCCTCGGGGTTTGAAGCCGTGGCAGCTTGAACGGTAAAGTGCGGCGGTGATTTTCCGGTGCGGCGGCCGTGAAGGTCTGGAGGTAGGTAAGAGGGGCGGTTTCTCTGAGGGCTTGCGGGCGAAACTAGGGCGAAGCTGGACGATAGAGGAGTCGAAGGGAATTTCGCAGTCCTTCTTTTGAGGGAAAAAAATATTCGCAAATCTGAAACTTTGCGGCGCAAGATATTTGGGCGTTGGCGGGGAATTTTACCGCTCGATGATATTAAATTTTGGCTGCAGTAGGTAATAATAATAATAAATAGTAGGCCCTACTAGTACTGTACGTATGTTCAGGAATCCAAGGGGGTAGAGGTAGAGGTATAGATATATAGACAATATAGAGATATAAGCAATGGCGGGGGCTAGGGGAAATGCACTTTGGCTCATAGGAGCATTTTTTTTCGATAAAGGATGCTTTATTACTTTTAGAAGCAATTACATCCAGCCTCTGCATAACCAGGATGCACACAGCCGTTTTGTTGTCTCAAGTCCAAAAGGAGCATATGCTCCCATTATGTGAATCCATATTTCAAATTGTCAAAAAATTCTAAACTAAAATTTTACATGTATATCTAGACATTTTATGTTGGTACACAAGTTTTCTCAAAAAAAAAGGTGGCTCCTGTAAAAAAGACAATTTTTGATGTTGTAACTCGACTACGTACAGTATATTTTTTGCCTTTTTTGTACACGCCACACAATATGTCATTTTTCCACGAAAACTTATGAACGAACATAGGATGTCACAATGTATACCAAAAAAAATTAACATTTATATAATTTTTTTTTATTATTTTATATAATGGGTGCATATGCACGCGTGTGCCAAAACGACACCTCCGGGGGCTAGGAGTTTCTAAACTTCTTATGGCACATCAAATAAAATGTTGTTCAATCAATAATAATAATGTGTTTATGATTGTTACTCCCTTCCACCATGAATAAAGTCCACATCGGTTTCGTGTCAAACTTTGACTCGAGATTTAGGTACCCATATGATAGTGCTAGTATCATACACATTGGTCCCACAAAAATGTTTATGTGGCAGCTAATTAAGTAGGAGAGAGGAGATTAGTGTAACATAGATAGATACTGTATCATAGCGCAAACAATGAGAAAAGTTAATGCTAAACAAATTTTGTACACAAATTTGCATTGAGATTCTAAAAAATAATAAATGTAGCATGACTATGATACTACTCCATGATACTACCCACTATAGAAATAGTATGACCAGCCTAATTTTATGACATCCGCAAAATATACCATTGGAAAGTTCATCGAAACAAGCACCCGATGATATAGTTCTGAATGACATGCAACTCATAATTGGCGGGCCTAAGTATTAGTCTAAGTTTGCCTCTGAAAACAAATTGGCATTGTACTCTAGGACAAAGGGAGACTACTCACAATGGCAATATCATAAGTAGTATCATGAACTACATGCATGCAAAATGTTGATGTGTCATATCAATTAATGATGAAAGAGACGATAGTGGTATCATAGGTAGATATCGTATCATAGCATGTAGAACTAGAAAAATTACTGCCAAACAAATCTTGTACACACTTTTGTATTGAGATTCTACAAATCACTAAATACATGTAACATATTATACTACTACATGATGATACTATGGGTTGTGAAAATAATATCGTACATTAGTATCATATGCATGATACTATTATATGATACTCCCCATTGTGACTAGTCTAATAATAACAATAGTACTCAACTTTGTCTTGACCCTCAGGTGTTTAGAAGTCTATGTTCGGTCCCTCAAGTATTTAAGAATTATGTTTGGCCCCTCAACTCTAATGTGGTCAAAATCGAGCACTTGAACACTTAGTTAGGTCTAGCAATGATTAAAACTTGATTGGTCTGTTTATTAGTTGTTCTGTGGCACGACGGCAAAGCATTTTGCCAAATCTCAAGCACACATAGTTGGGGTCCATTAGAGGGACTAATTAAATCAAAGTACAATGGATGTATAAAAGCAGGTTTTATCATTGATTAGCTTTGCAACGGCCTATCAACTGTAAGTGTTGCATGTGTTCTAAAGAACTATGTTCATCATCAGAGATCAAGAGGACTACGCGGTGGAGGACGCACAAAACAATCGTAGGCCGGGTGGGCACACCTTACTATTTTTTTGCACTTTTATATGTGATAATTTTTTACATAAATAACTAACTAAAACATTTTTAAATAGGGTGGGCCATCCAACCCAAACACCATGTTGCGCACGTCGTTGAGGGTAAGGGGTTTCATCTTCGTTCTATGGTATGAGTATGTAATGAGCGTGCTACTCATCGAAGACAATATATATAGCAGACATCACATCAAATGAGCCTATGGATAAAAATGGGCCAAATCATATCTAATAGTGCACAAATGAAGTTAAAAATAGGTCAACCATCATTAAACTGATACTACTTAAAAGACCATTGTTTGACCTAAGGATGCTTTATTACTTCTCTTCGTGCTTGACGTCATAAGACAGAGTTTAAGGTTAGGGGGTAGATACATGATTTTTCTGGTTTGAATATGTCTAGACCTTGTTTATCAACTTGAATGCTTGCTACATGACATCAGAAGACTATGTGTTTGGTTTTTATTTTTTTTTGGAATTTGTTATGCTCATTTGAATCTTGGTCAAATCCTAGGTTTGACCAAGATTTAAACCAGTTTAAAACATGAAAATGAAAAAGTAAGCCTGGATCCTTCTTAGTCACTCCAAAATGAAGCTTTTGGGAGGTTTTTGAAATTTCCATGTTTGAAACCCAAAACCCTTGATGCTTGACTTCATAAGACAGAGTTTAGGGTTATGGGGTATATACATGATTTTTCTGGTTTGAATATGTCTAGACTTCGTTGATCAACTTGAATGCTTACTATACGACATAAGAAGCTTATGTGCTTTGGTTTTTGTTTTTTTGATTTCTTTTTTGAATTTTTATGCCCATTTGAATCCTGGTCAAATCCTTTGTTTGACCAAGATTTAAACAAGTTTAAAACATGAAAATGAAAAATTAAGCCTGGATCCTTCTTAGTCATGAAAATGAGTTAACTTGGCTTTCCTACCCTTGAATCCATAGGAAACTTTGTACTAATGCAGTATAATAATCACCCGAGTTTTTACACCAACAGGTCTGTCACTTACGTGTGGTGCCCATGCGTGAGGTCCCACACTTCAGTGAGCATAAGTCACGTGCGGTAGGTACGCAAACTCCCAGCCATCTTCTTTGTGAAGAGAAGACGCATCAGCATGCGTATCGGAAAGTCTCTGGGTCCTTCAGGATCCTTCGGTTGTCCCTCTCACACAAAAAAAATCTCTCTCATTCTTGGCCTCGCTCGACTTGCTCACTCGCTCGCTCGCACCTCCTGCGCACTGACAAACCCTGCACAACTTTCAACATCAACAGAAAAAGAATATACACCATAAATAAGAGGGGCCCCGTGACTGCTATCCCTTCTTCTCCTTCCGTGTGATTCCTCTTCCTCCGAGTTTCACTCGACGGGCAAACACACATGTGATGCATAGTAATAATAAAAAAGTAAAAGAATCGACTACGAATCTATTATTAAATAGGTTCAACTAGGGTTTTGCCCAGTACTACAGATCTAGTTGAAAAAAAATCCAACTACGGGGTTCGATTTTGGCCTACAAATAAAAAATTAAATAAGTTGAACTAGTATTCCTCTAAAAAAATCGTCTTGGTTTTCATTGTTTGATACTTTTCATAGCTAGAATGCATCACAATTTTTTGATTTCATGCTTTACTTTGCCAATTTTGATTTTTTATGACCACCTTCTCTTTGAATTTCCATGTTCGAAACCAAAAACCACATATCTTCATGCTTGACTTCATGAAACAGAGTTTAGGGTTAGGGGGTAGATACATGATTTTTCTTGTTTGAATATGTCTAGACCTTGTTTATCATCTTAATTGAATGCTTACTATATGACATAAGAAGACCTTGGTTTTTCAATTTTTTTGATTTTTTTAATTTGTATACCCTTTTGAATCTTGGTCAAATCCTATGTTTGACCAAGATATGAACAAGTTTAAATCATGAATATGAAAAATTAAGCATCTATCCTTCTTAGTCACTCCAAAATGTAGCTCTTGGGAGGGTTTTTGAAATTTCCATGTTTGAAACCGAAAACAACTTCTCTTCATGCTTGACTTCATAAGACAGAGTTTAGGGTTAGGGGTAGATACATGATTTGTCTGGTTTGAATACGTCTAGACCTTGTTTATCAACTTTAATGCTTACTATATGACATAAGAAGACTATGTGCTTTGGTTTTTCATTTTTCTGATTTTTTTTATTTTTGATGCCCATTTGAATCTTGGTCAAATCCTAGGTTTGACCAAGATTTAAACAAGTTTAAAACATGAAAATGAAAAGGGAAGCATTTATCCTTCTTAGTCACTCTAAATGAAGTTTTTGGGAGGTTTTTTGAAATTTCCATGTTTGAAACCCAAAACCACTTCTCTTCATGCTTGACTTCATAAGACATAGTTTAGGGTTAGGGGTAGATACATGATTTGTATGGTTTGAATATGTCTAGACCTTGTTTATCAAATTGAATGCTTACTATATGACGTAAGAAAACTACGTATGTGCTTTGGTTTTTCATTTTTCTGTTTTTTTGTTTAATTTTCCGCCCATTTGAATCTCTGTCAAATCCTAGGTTTGACCAAGATTTAAACAAGTTTAACACGTGAAAACGAAAAGGTAAGCATGGATCCTTCTTAGTCACTCCAAAATGTACCAATTGATAGATGTGTTAACTTTGCTTCATGGAAAAAATAATGTCATGTAAATGAGTTAACTTGGATTTCCTACCCTTGAATCCATAGGAAACTTTGTTCTAATGCACTATAATAATCAACCGAGTTTTTACACCAACAGGTCTGTCACTTACGTGTGGTGCCCACGCGTGAGGTCCCACACTTCGGTGAGCACAAGTCACGCGCAATAGGTACGCAAACTCCCAGCCATTTTCTTTGCCAAGAGAAGACGCATCAGGATGCGTATTGGAAGTCTCTGTGTCCTTCAGGATCCTTCGTTTGTCCCTCTCACAAAAAAAGAAATCTCTCTCATTCTCGGCCTCGCTCGACTCGCTCGCTCGCTCGCTCGCACCTCCTGCTCACTGACAAACCCTGCACAACAGTCAACATCATCACCCGAAAAAGGGGAGACACCATAATGCTCTCCCTCCTTCTTCTCTCCTTCCGAGTGATACCTCTTCCTCCGAGTTTCACTCGACGGGCAAACACATGTGTGCTGCATAGTAGAGTAATAATAAAAAGGTACGTAGAAAAATCGACCTACGAATCTATAATTAAATAGGTTAAACTAGGGTTTTGCCCAGTACTACAGATCAAGGTTCAAAAAAAATCCAACTACGGGGTTCGAACAACCCCATTTCTAATCAAAGAATTTTTTCGACGTCATCCAAATGGCCTCAAACTATAGCATGGGCGGATCCAGACTATAGCCAAGGGGGGCAGCCGCCCCCACTCAATTTTCTGAAACCTTGTAATATGTTAAGCTAAAGGCTGGTTTGCCCGCACTTAGAAATGATATTTGCATCACTTATCATATGTTTGCCCATTTGAATCTTGTCAAATCCTAGATTTGACCAAGATAATTTAAACAATTTTAAAACATGAAAATGAAAAGGGAAGCTTGTATCCTTCTTAGTCACTCTAAAATGAAGTTTGGGGAGGTTTTTGAAATTTCCATGCTTGGAACCAAAAACCACTTCTCTTCATCCTTGACTTCATAAGACAAAGTTTAGGGTTAGAGGGTAGATACATGATTTTTCTTGTTTGAATATGTCTAGACCTTATTTATCAACTTAATTGAATTCCTACTATATAACATAAGAAGACCTTTTTTGTTTTTTTTTGAATTTTTATACCCATTTGAATCTTGGTCAAATCCTAGGTTTCACCAAGATTTGAATAAGTTTAAAACATGAATATGAAAAAGTAAGCATGCATGTATGCTTCTTAATTAATCACTTCGAAATGAAGCTCTTGGGAGGGTTTTTGAAATTTCCATGTTTGAAACCAAAAACCACATATCTTCATGCGCTTGACTTCATGAGACAGAGTTTGGGGTTAGGGGGTACATACATGATTTCTCTGGTTTGAATATGTCTAGACCTTGTTTATCAACTTAATTGAATGCTTACTATATGACATAAGAAGACTATGTGCCCTGATTTTTCATTTTTTTTTAAATTTTGCCCATTTGAATCTTGCTCAAATACTAGGTTTGACCATGATTTAAACAAGTTTAAAACATGAATATGAAAAATTAAGCATGTATCCTTCATAGTCACTCCATAATGAAGCTCTTGATAGGGTATCTGAAATTTCCATGTTTGAAACCAAAAAACCGCGTACTTCTCTTCATGCTTGACTTCATAAGACAGAGTTTGGGGATAGGGGTAGCTTGATACATGAATTTTCTGGTTTGAATATGTCTAGACCTTGTTTATCAACTTAATTGAATGCTTACTACATGACATAAGATGACTATGTGCATTGGTTTTTCATTTTTTTTAAATTATGCCCATTTGAATCTTGGTCAAATCCTAGATTTGACCATGATTTAAACAAGTTTAAAACATGAATATGAAAATTAAGCATGTATCCTTCATAGTCACTCCAAAATGAAGCTCTTGAGAGGGTTTTTGAAATTTCCATGTTTGAAACCAAAAAACCACGTACTTCTCTTCATGCTTGACTTCATAAGACAGAGTTTGGGGTTAGGGGTAGCTTGATACATGATTTTTCTCGTTTGAATATGTCTAGACCTTGTTTATCAACTTAATTGAATCCTTACTATATATATGACATAAGAAGACTATGTGCATTGGTTTTTTCATTTTATTGTTTCTTTAATTTTATGCCCATTTGAATCTTGGTCAAATCCTAGGTTTGACCATGATTTAAACAAGTTGAAAACATGAATATGAAAAATTAAGCATATATCCTTCTTAGTCACTCCAAAATGAAGCTCTTGGGAGGGTTTTTGAAATTTCCATGTTTGAAACCAAAAACCACATATCTTCATGCTTGACTTCATGAGACAGAGTTTAGGGTTAAGGGTAGATACATGATTTGTCTGGTTTGAATATATCTAGACCTTGTTTATCAACTTAATTGAATGCTTACTATGTGACATAAGAAGACTATGTGCCTTGATTTTCCATTTTTTGTTTTTTCTGAATTTTTATGCCCATTTGAATCTTGGTCAAATCCTAGGTTTGACCATGATTTAAACAAGTTTAAAACATGAATATGAAAAATTAAGCATATATCCTTCTTAGTCACTCCAAAATGTAGATCTTGGTAGGGTTTTTGAAATTTCCATGTTTGAAACCAAAAACCACTTCTCTTCATGCATGCTTGACTTCATAAGATAGAGTTTAGGGTTAGGGGTAGCTAGATACATGATTTTTCTGGTTTGAATATGTCTAGACCTTGTTTATCAACTTAATTGAATGCTTACTATATGACATAAGAAGACTATGTGCCTTGGTTTTTCATTTATTTTTATTTATTTTGAATTTTTATGCCCATTTGAATCTTGGTCAAATCCTAGGTTTGACCATGATTTAAACAAGTTTAAAACATAAATATGAAAAATTAAGCATCTATCCTTCTTAGTCACTCCAAAATGTAGCTCTTGGGAGGGTTTTTGAAATTTCCATGTTTGAAATCAAAAACCACATCTCTTCATGCTTGACTTCATAAGTCAGAGTTTAGGGATAGGGGTAGATACATGATTTTTCTGGTTGAATATGTCTAAACCTTGTTTATCAACTTGAATGCTTACTATATGACATACGAAGACTATTTGCTAACGGAGGGAGTAAGCACTCTAGCTATGAAAAGTACCAAACGATGCATACCAAAATGATTTTTTAGAGGAATACTAGTTCGGATTATATAATTTTATATTAGCAGGCCAAAATTGAACCCCGTAGTTGGATTTTCAGAAATTGATCCATAGTACTGGGCAAAACCCTAGTTTAGCTTCTTTAATAATAGATTCGTAGGTCGATTTTTTTACGTTATTATTATTATTACTAGGCAACACATGTGTTTGCCCGTCCAGTGAAACTCTTTTATTTCATTTTTCTTTTCCGCAAGGTCGGGAGTCGGAGGAAGAGGGATCACACGGGAGGAGACGAAGGGAGAGCAGTCATGGGGCCCCACTTATTTATGGTGTCTATCCTTTTTCTGGTGATGTTGACTGTTGTGCAGGGTTGTCAGTGCGCAGGGGGTGCGAGCGAGCGAGAAAGGCCGAGAATGAGAGAGATGTTTTTTTTAGAGGGACAACCGAACGATCCTGAAGTACCCAGATTTCCAATACGCATCAGAGCGCAGTTTACAGCAGGACACAAAATAAACAGGAAATTACGTCTGAATCCCCAAGATTTACATGGTAGACCCCAGGCTGAAAGCAAGAAATGCGATCGGGTCCTTAAAGCCACCGTCCAGATTGATCCTCGTCGCAGCCGGGGACGAACCACTTGGCACGACCAAATCGCCATCGCTACAGAGCCTGCACACCATGGCCTACGATCTGAGCTAGAAACGACCTGCCAAAACCGGCAGCCAACGGAGGTGGATAATTGGAGAGATAGAGAGAGAGAGAGTGTGTGTGTGTGTGTGTGTTGATGTCTCTCTCTTGAAAAAGAAGATGGCTGGGAGTTTGCCTACCTAGCGTACGTGACTTGTGCTCACTGAAGTGTGGGACCTCACGCATGGGAACCACACGTAAGTGACAAACTTGTTGCTCTAATAACTCGGGTGATTATTATACCGTATTAGTACATAGTTTCCTATGGATCCTTCTTAGTAACTCCAAAATGAAGCTCTTTGGGAGGGTTTTTGAAATTTCCATGTTTGAAACCAAAAATCACATATCTTCATGCGCTTGACTTCATGAGACAGAGTTTTGGGTTAGGGGGTAGATACATGATTTCTCTGGTTTGAATATGTCTAGACCTTGTTTATCAACTTAGTTGAATGCTTACTATATGACATAAGAAGACTATGTGCCTTGATTTTACATTTTTTTAAATTATGCCCATTTGAATCTTGGTCAAATCCTAGGTTTGACCATGATTTAAACAAGTTCAAAACATGAATATGAAAAATTAAGCATGTATCCTTCGTAGTCACTCCAAAATGAAGCTCTTGAGAGGTTTTTGAAATTTCCATGTTTGAAACCAAAAAACCACGTACTTCACTTCATGCTTGTCTTCATAAGACAGAGTTTGGGGTTAGGGGTAGCTTGTTGATACATGATTTTTCCGGTTTGAATATGTCTAGACCTTGTTTATCAACTTAATTGAATGCTTACTAGATGACATAAGATGACTATGTGCATTGGTTTTTCATTTTATTGTTTTTTTTTAAATTTTTATGCCTATTTGAATCTTGGTCAAATCCTAGGTTTGACCATGATTTAAACAAGTTTAAAACATGAATATGGAAAATTAAGCATCTATCCTTCTTAGTCACTCCAAAATGTAGCTCTTGGGAGGGTTTTTGAAATTCCCATGCTTGAAACCAAAAACCACTTCTCTTCATGCATGCTTGACTTCATAAGACAGAGTTTAGCGTTAGGGGTAGATACATGATTTTCCTAATTTGAATATGTCTAGACCTTGTTTATCAACTTAATTGAATGCTTACTATATAACATAAGAAGACCTTGTTTTTTCTGAATTTTTATACCCATTTGAATCTTGGTCAAATCCTTGGTTCCACCAAGATTTGAGTAAGTTAAAAACATGAATATGAAAAAGTAAGCATGTATGCTTCTTAGTCACTTCAAAATGAAGCTCTTGGGAGGGTTTTTGAAATTTCCATGTTTGAAACCAAAAATCACTTCTCTTCATGCTTGACTTCATAAGAAAGAGTTTAGGGTTAGGGGGTAGATACATGATTTTTCTGGTTTGAATATGTCTAGACCTTGTTTATCAAATTAATTGAATGCTTACTATATGACATAAGAAGACTATGTGCATTGGTTTTTCATTTTATTGTTTTTTTGAATTTTATGCCCATTTGAATCTTGGTCAAATCCTAGGTTTTACCATGATTTAAACAAGTTTAAAACATGAATATGAAAAATTAAGCATCTATCCTTCTTAGTCACTCCAAAATGTAGCTCTTGGGAGGGTTTTTGAAATTTCCATGTTTGAAACCAAAAACCACTTCTCTTCATGCTTGACTTCATAAGACAGAGTTTAGGGTTAGGGGTAGATACATGATTTTCTGGTTTGAATATGTCTAGACCTTGTTTATCAACTTAATTGAATGCTTACTATATGACATATATAAGAAGACTATGTGCCTTGGTTTTTTCCTTTATTTTGATTTACTTTGAATTTTTATGCACATTTGAATCTTGGTCAAATCCTAGGTTTGACCATGATTTAAACAAGTTTAAAACATGAATATGAAAAATTAAGCATCTATCCTTCTTAGTCACTCCAAAATGTAGCTCTTGGGAGGGTTTTTGAAATTTCCATGTTTGAAACCAAAAACCACTTCTCTTCATGCTTGACTTCATAAGACAG
This sequence comes from Lolium perenne, assembly GCF_019359855.2. Lineage (NCBI taxonomy): Eukaryota > Viridiplantae > Streptophyta > Magnoliopsida > Poales > Poaceae > Lolium > Lolium perenne. The sequence goes on along the minus strand of NC_067247.2, from coordinate 243,673,048 downwards.
AGTTTAGGGTTAGGGGGTAGATACATGATTTTCTGGTTTGAATATGTCTAGACCTTGTTTATCAACTTAATTGAATGCTTACTATATGACATATATAAGAAGACTATGTGCCTTGGTTTTTTTCCTTTATTTTGATTTATTTTGAATTTTTATGCACATTTGAATCTTGGTCAAATCCTAGGTTTGACCATGATTTAAACAAGTTTAAAACATGAATATGAAAAATTAAGCATCTATCAATCTTAGTCACTCGAAAATGTAGATCTTGGGAGGGTTTTTGAAATTTTCATGCATGTTTGAAACCAAAAACCACTTCTCTTCATGCATGCTTGACTTCATAAGACAGAGTTTAGGGTTAGGGGTAGCTAGATACATGATTTTTCTGGTTTGAATATGTCTAGACCTTGTTTATCAACTTAATTGAATGCTTACTATATGACATAAGAAGACTATGTGCCTTGGTTTTTCATTTATTTTGATTTATTTTGAATTTTTATGCACATTTGAATCTTGGTCAAATCCTAGGTTTGACCAAGATTTAAACAAGATTAAAACATGAAAATGAAAAATTAAGCCTTGATCCTTCTTATTCACTCCAAAATGAAGCTTTTGGGAGGGTTTTTGAAATATCTAGGTTTGAAACCCAAAACCACTTCTCTTCGTGCATAGTTTAGGGTTAGGGGTAGATACATGAATTTTTGGTTTATAGTAAGCATTCAAGTTGATAAACAAGGTCTAGACATGTTCAAACCAGAAAAATCATGTATCTACCCCCTAACGCTAAACTCTGTCATATGAAGTCAAGCATATAAGAGGAATGGTTTTGGGTTTCAAACATGGAAGATTCAAAAACCCGTTCCAAAAGCTTCATTTTTGGAGTGAATAAGAAGGATCCAGGCTTACTTTTTCATTTTCATGTTACTAACTTGTTTAATTCTTGGTCAAACCTAGGATTTGACCAAGATTCAAATGGGCATAAAAATTCAATAAAGAATTCAAAAAATGAAAAACCAAAGCACATAAGCTTCTTAAGTTATAGTAAGCATTCATGTTGATCAACAGAGTCTAGACATATTTAAACAATAAAAATCATGTATATACCCCAAACCCTAAACTCTGTCTAATGAAGTCAAGCACGAAGAGAAGTGGTTTTCGGTTTAATTTTTTTTCTTTTTTTTTTGAATTTTTATGCCCATTTGAATCTTGGTCAAATCCTAGCAGGTTTGACCAATATTTAAACAAGTTTAAAACATGAAAATGAAAAGTAAGTATGGATCCTTCTTATTCACTCCAAAATGAAGCTTTTGGGAGGGTTTTTAAAATTTCCATGTTCGAAACCCAAAATGACATCTCTTCGTGCTTGACTTCATAAGACAAAGTTAGGGGTAGGGGTAGATACATGATTTTTCTGGTTTGAATATGTCTAGACCTTGTTTATCAACTTGAATGCTTACTATATGACATCAGAAGACTATGTGTTTGGTTTTTTTTAATTTGTTATGCCCATTTGAATCTTGGTCAAATCCTAGGATTGACCAAGATTTAAACTAGTTTAAAACATGAAAATGAAAAGTAAGCATGGATTCTTCTTAGTCACTCCAAAATGAAGCTTTTGGGAGGTTTTTTAAATTTCCATGTTTGAAACCCAAAACCACTTCTCTTAATGCTTGACTTCATAAGACAGAGTTTAGGGTTAGGGGCCAAGTATATACATGATTTTTCTTGTTTTAATATGTCTAGACTTTGTTTATCAACTTGAATGCTTACTATATGACATCAAAAGACTATGTGTTTGGTTTTGATTTTTTTGAATTTGTTATGTCCATTTGAATCTTGGTCAAATCCTAGGTTTGACCAAGATTTAAACCAGTTTAAAACATGAAAATGAAAAGGTAAGCCTGGATTCTTCTTAGTCACTCGAAAATGAAGCTTTTGGGAGTTTTTTTAATTTCCATGTTTGAAATCCATAACCACTTTTCTTCATGCTTGACTTCATAAGACAGAGTTTAGGGTTAGGGGTATATACATGATTTTTCTGGTTTGAATATGTCTAGACTTCGTTGATCAACTTTAATGCTTACTATATGACATAAGAAGCTTATGTGCTTTGGTTTTTTTATTTCTTTTTTGAATTTTTATGCCCATTTGAATTCTGGTCAAATCCTTTGTTTGACCAAGATTTAAACAAGTTTAAAACATGAAAATGAAAAAGTAAGCCTGGCTCCTTCTTAGTCATGAAAATAGGTTAACTTGGCTTTCCAACCCTTGAATCCATAGGAAACTTTGTACTAATGCAGTATAATAATCACCCGAGTTTTTACACCAACAGGTCTGTCACTTATGTGTGGTGCCCATGCGTGAGGTCCCAAACTTCAGTGAGCACAAGTCACATGCGGTAGGCAGGCAAAATCCCCGATCAATCCGGGCGGTGGCTGTTAAGGACCCGATTGCATTTATTGCTTTCAGACTGGGGTCTACCATGTAAAAGTTTGTTCCTTTTGGATGCATCACTCGTATTTGCAATTTTTTGGAGGTCCCACAAATTCAGGGTAGCATCATGCCCCCTTCCCACGCCAACACAAACAGAGTTCAACACAACCTAATTAAGCAAGGTTCAACACATACATAGTTCAACAACCCCTAATTAAGCTAATAGGTTCACCACAAACGATGCTGAGCAGCAAACATAAACAGAGTTCAACAAAAGATGCTGCTTTTGAAGGAGTAGGAGAGACAAACATGCACAACAGTTACGGAGTATATTTACCATCTTCTTCCTGTCGCCTCCTCCCGGTCCCGCTTCTTCTGCTTCTTGCTGCCCATACCTTTAATCTTTGGTGGCTTGGGCTTGGGAGGAGGCACACGACCGGTCTTGATCGCTTGGTTCAATTTCTTCCTTAGGAATAGCCCATAGGCCATGTGGTTGGCTATGAAGCCGGATCGGTTAACAGTTTCCCCAACTTTGACACAGCCGGACCAACCGGCTTCGGCATGCTGCAGGACGCTTTGAAAGTCAACCTTTATGCTCTTTGTGCAGAAGGGGCAGCTGTTCCTGGCACCAGTCCAGGGTTCACTCCAATACTTGTCGAACTTCCCCGCCTTAAGCTTGTTGAGAGTGGCCCTGGCCTTCCTATGACGAGACTTGACATCACTGTCAACCTCATCAGTAGCAACCTGATACATGCCAAATAAACAGGTGAAGCAAATATGTAGCAGTTGCAACTAATAATGAATATGAATCTAAAAAGATTCTGATGCTAATTCAAAACCCTATAGCGCAAAAAAAAGAGGGAGAGACCATAGAGCAAATCGATACAGGGCTATGTTGAATAAGGGAGAGAGGTGAATCGGATGTGAAGCAAATATGTAGCAGTTGCAACTAATACTGAATATGAATCTAAAAAGATTCTGACGCTAATTCAAAACGCTATAGCGCAAAAAAAGAGGGAGAGACCATAGCGCAAATCGATACAGGGCTATGTTGAATAAGGGAGAGAGGTGAATCGGAACATACTTCCTCCCCCTCGTCGACGATATTCTCGTCGAAGGTCGGCGGCGGTTCAAAGATAAGTTCAACCTCATCCTCGTCATCTAGGGAATGCTTCCCAAGAGAGTGGACCCATCTACCAACAGCATCAGATGTCGATGAGCGACCGATGGCCCGACCTTCGGCAATGGCCTCCGCTTCGTCTTTGGCATCCGCTGCGGCGATGATCGCCGCCGTTGCGGCCATGCGTGCTGCGGTCGTGGCTCTGGACGCCTCCTCTGCCGCTAAGGACAGCCGCGCGGCTTTCGCTTTCACTGCGTTGATGGCGTCGGTTGTGCTCTCCATCGGTGGAATGGGAAGGGGAAGTGAAGAGAGGGTTTTTTCCTAGTCCGTGGAGAGAGGGAGAAGTGTGGACGTGAAATGGATAACTGACGATATTTCAAGATTTGGGAGACATAGCACGAACGGGCAGATGACAGCGCGTGGGTGCATTACCTCATACTGCCTCTGTCCTAGAAAGAGCGTACGTGTGGGTTTTCAAGGCATATTAAGGATTTTATTATTATATTGGGAAACTGTCATCGACCATCACTTTCCTCTTCAACTTTTCCACCTCCAATGAGCTAAATGCATGTAGTAAATAAGAAAACCATATTATGCTAAATACTACTACCTCCATCCCAAAGCGTAAGGCTTATATTATTTTTAGAAACTCAAACTATGTCAAGGTAAACTAAGATTTTACCAAAAATCATTATCATGCAAAATACAAAATTAATATCAATACATAGACAATGAATTTTTTTCGTATGGTATCTACAAAATATTATATTAGTTGATAGATTGTTCTAAATTTTTGTCAACCTTTACTTGGTTTGACTCTTAAAAAAAGATTTAAGCTTTGTGATGGAGGTAGTACTAGTCGTGAAGAAACTATATCCCTCGTGATGAGAAAGAAATATTTTTTACTACCACTCTTTTGTGGACAAATTTTGAAGTGCATTGCAAAACGAGAAGTACACTCTTTTATGGACAAATTTTAACTCTAAACACCCATTATTTCAGGATGGAGGGAGTATAGCCCAACTTGTTTTTTTTCTTCTGGGCACTACACTGCTTTTTCCCTATGCAATGCTTGGTTCTACCCTTTTTCTCATTGTAATGGTCACTTTAAGTCAATTTTTCCCACACACATTTATTTTGTACTTTTCTACAGTGTTGACCGTGCTACTACTATTTGTGTTAGTGCGCCAAAAACAAAATGTTATTTTCTAAGTGCCAAATTAATCTAGGGCGTTGGTTGTGTACCGGTGAACAAAAATGATAGCCCAAAAGACGAACACACCAAGGTACAAAAACTAGCATATATGCATGTTTCTATGTACATATATATGACCCTGGGTTTGTAGATAAAAAACATTCATATATGCCGCTTACTATTAATATACATAAGTTTATGCTGATTCTCTTGGTTTAGGTATATATATGGTTAGGCATCACTACTAATTCAGAAAAAACAAAAAATGTAACCCTTCAAGTGAAGTCATTTTAAGTGACCTAACAACTAAAATTCATATATAGGATTTGTATAGGAATTATGTAGGATTTAGATCACATGTGAATTTTCCCCACACTAGTTGTTTGATTCATAGGAACATATCCTATAGGAATCTTGCAGTGCAAATCCTATAAGAATAAAACATTAGGTCATACCTCATGGAAATTTTCCTTTGGCACAATAAAACACAACTCATCTTCCTATATGATTCAACTAGCCATTAAATCTCAATCCTATGTTTTTCATATTTCTATGGTTTTCCCATCCTATGAATTAAAGGATCCTTAGGGCTTATATTTATTTTTAGAAAGGCACACTATGTTAAGATTGGCCAAGTTTTACGAAAAACCTTTAACATGCAAAATACAAAGTTGAGTCATTTCGTTTGAATCGGAGGGAGTACATTTGACGTTATGGTACTATTTGACAGCTGCTTGGCACTGTATTTTTTTTGAACCAAACTTCCCCCTTCATGAAGCTTTTATTTTGGGATAGAGCTTCAGTGACTTGATACATCCATATATCTACACAAAGTTGAGTCAATTCATTTGAATCAGAGGGAGTACATTTGACTATATGGGTACTGTTTGACAACTGCTTGGCACTGTCTTCTTTCTTGAACCAAACTGCCCCCTTCACGAAGCTTTTATTTTGGGATAGAGCTTCACTGACTTGATACTTCCAAGTCTCACAGTGACTTGGTGCCACCATCCACCATCCATCTCAGATTCAATTTATGCGATCGACTTAGAATTTAAACTAAATAATTATTATAATTGCTCAGAAATATTTCAAGAACTTCCAGTTAATCGTGCGTATTTCGATTTATATTTTGGTGAAGTTTCATTCGATTTGAATCAAAGGTTTGTGAGAAAATATATACTCCCTCCGGTTCATATTAATTGACTCTAATATGGATGTACTAGACACATTTTAGTTCTAGATACATCCATATTGAAGTCAATTAATTTGAATCGGAGGGAGTATTTAGTTTAAACTAGTGCTCGTATGCGTAAAAAGCTCTTTAATCACAAGCTAGTCATCCGAGTGGGATGAAATATTCACAGATTTTAGAACAATGCATCTACATTTTACTGGATTTTTTCATAATTTTCTGAATAATTTTTGTTTTTAGGTTCGAAATAAGAGACAGTTTGCAACGTTGGATCTCAAATGGATGGTAGATGGTGGCACCAAGTCACAATGAGATTTAGAGGCTTCAAGTCACTGCAGCTCTGTCCTTTTATTTTGACAAACTGCAGAGCCGCTGGTGCATCTATGGTTGCGTACGATCGACGCCGATTCTTAGCAAGGAAGTTCTTCCTATAAGTAGTAGTATCCATACTCCACTCCAAGGCATGTATAAAAAAAAGAACCCATCCCGTTCTCGTGTTCCTGATCACTCTTCTCTGAAGATGGAGGAGGCCCTCTTCTTGTGCCCCCTCTGCCTGCTGCCCTTCAAACCCCCCATATCCAAGGTCACTCCCTTCCGATTTCATTCTTAGGTTCACCTGTGAGAAATGTCAATGACAACTGATGCCACGTACGTTGTTTCGTGCAGTGCAAGGGCGGTCATATGGGTTGTCGGCGCTGCGTCGGCGAGCTTGCGCCGAACCCGTGCAAGAAGTGCAAGCAGCCGGCGAGGTTGCCACCGTCAAATCGATCTGGGGCAAGATTGCCGCCGTCGAATCGATCTGGGGCAATGGTCAAGTGCGTCGGCTGCCAGAGCTTGGTCGCCTCCACGGAGTCCTACAAGCATTATATCGCGTGCCTGCATGGTCCGTGCGGCTCCACAGAGGCCATCAATGCCGGCTGCAGCTTCACCGGCCCGCCGCGGGAGCTCCTGGTACACCTCCAAGCATCCCACTCCATCCTAGTGTTTACGTTCCAGTATGGCATACCCGCCTGGTGCATAGTTTGTGTTCCGGTACAACCGCAAGGACACCTATTCATCGGCAGTGGGGAAGAAGATGGTAGTGTGTTCGCCATCACCGTTGGTGCGCTCGGCCCGACCACCATTGTGTCCTGTGTGTGCATCAGGTCGGCCGCGTGCTTGTTTCCGATGTACAAGGCGCAGCTGCTGGTGATTGGTCCGCCGGCGCCGGCGCCGGCTGGGACCAGTGACCTCTCGACGGACACCTTGATGGCGGTAATCGAGCCGACGAGCTCCCCGACGCCTAGCTCGGTCATGTTGCAGCGGCTCACTTCTTTCCTGGCGGTGCCGTCCCGTTACGCGAAGCAGAATGGAGGGCAGCGTGTGTTGCCTATCTGCGTTTGCATCAACAAGAAGGTTATACAATAATCTTCGTTTATTCATACTGCAATGTAGTTACTCGAAGATCGGAGGGAGTAGTTTAGTTCGAAATAGGGTTCGTTCGGATGTATTTTGGACTTGTACAGTAGTACTACTACTCCAGAACTATTAGCTAGCTTGTTGGAGTGCTAGAATGCACCTCGGAGTATTAGTATTTTGGTAGTACTACTAGTATATATATGTGACTGCAAGTTCAAACTAAAATGGAGTATTTCTTGCTAATGTTTTTCTCTTGGAGTCATCATTTTTTTCTGAACGTGTTAACTATGCTATTGTCTAAGGATTCGTTTAGATTTCTTTGGTTGAATTCATATTTCGTCTCTTCCTAATTTGGCAAAACTGCACTGTCATGGGCATTCTTACAAGGTCGTTGAAGTTTCGAAGTTTCTTAATGTATATTGCGTAGGGTGTACCCCCTTAACGTGGATCTGTTGCATTTTTTGGTTGTATTTTTTTTGGCAATTTTCAGGACCATAAAATAGCACGCCTTCAGTTGAAATTTGAATTACTTTTCGAAAAGTGGCCGATACTAGCATGGAGTAATAAAGTTTTTTGTACTCACTCGGTCTCACCAAAAGTGTCTCACCTTTGTTAAAATTTAGATGGATAGATGTATTTTTTTTACAAAGTTGAGACAACTTTGGTGGGACGGAGTGATGTCTACGCCCCCCTCCTTTTCCTGTAGACAGTGTTGGGCCTCTAAGAGCAGAGGTTTGTAGAACAGCAGCAAGTTTCCCTTAAGTGGATCACCCAAGGTTTATCGAACTCAGGGAGGAAGAGGTCAAAGATATCCCTCTCATGCAACCCTGCAACCACAAAGCAAGAAGTCTCTTGTGTCCCCAACACACCTAATAGGTGCACTAGTTCGGCGAAGAGATAGTGAAATACAGGTGGTATGAATATATATAAGCAGTAGCAACGGCACCAGAAAAGTGCTTTGCCCAGGACAGTAAACAAGCAGCAGTAACGCAGCAGTAGTAACGCAGTAAAACAGTAAACAAGCAGCGATAGCAGTATTTAGGAACAAGGCCTAGGGATCATACTTTCACTAGTGGACACTCTCAACATTGATCACATAACAGAATAAATAAATGCATACTCTACACTCTTGTTGGATGATGAACACCATTGCGTAGGATTACACGAACCCTCAATGCCGGAGTTAAAAGCTCCACAATATTCAATGTTCATATTTAAATAACCTTATAGTGCATGAAAGATCAACACGACTAAACCAAGTACTAACATAGCATGCACACTGTCACCTTCACACTATGTAGGAGGAATAGATCACATCAATACCATCATAGCAATAGTTAACTTCATAATCTACAAGAGATCATAATCATAGCCTACGCCAAGTACTAACACGGATGCACACACTGTCACCATTACACCGTGCAGGAGGAATAAAACTACTTTAATAACATCACTAGAGTAGCACATAGATAAATTGTGATACAAAACACATTGCAATCATAAAGAGATATAAATAAGCACTTCACTATGCCATCCATAACAGTGAATAAGTATTCTGTGAAATATAGCCTAAGAGACCCACACGGTGCACACACTGTCACCTTTACACACGTGGGACAAGGAGTCTCCGGAGATCACATAAGTAAAACTCACTTGACTAGCATAACGACATCTAGATTACAAGCATCATCATATGAATCTCAATCATATAAGGCAGCTCATGAGATTATTGTATTGAAGTACATAGGAGAGAGATGAACCACATAGCTACCGGTACAGCCCCGAGCCTCGATGGAGAACTACTCCCTCCTCATGGGAGACAGCAGCGTTGATCAAGATGGTGGTGGTGTCGATGGAGGAGCCTTCCGGGGGCACTTCCCCATCCCGGCGGCGTGCCGGAACAGAGACTCCTGTCCCCCAGATCTTGGCTTCGCGATGGCGGCGACTCTGGATGGTTTCTCGTACCGTGGCTTTTCGTATCGAGGTTTTAGGTCCAGGGGCTTTATATAGGCGAAGAGGCGGCGTCAGGAGGTCAAAGGGGCGACCACACTATAGGGGGGCGCGGGCCCCCCCTTGGCCGCGCCGGCCTAGGGTTTGGTGGGCCTGTGCCCCCTCTCTGGCGGTTCTCGTGTGTTCTGGATGCTTCCGGGCAAAATAGGAACCTGGGCGTTGATTTCGTCCGATTCTGAGAATATTTCTTTACTAGGATTTCTGAAACCAAAAACAGCAGAAAACAACAACTGGCCCTTCGGCATCTCGTCAATAGGTTAGTTCTGGAAAATGCATAAATATGACATAAAGTATGCATAAAACATGTAGATATCATCAATAATGTGGCATGGAACATAAGAAATTATCGATACGTCGGAGACGTATCAGCATCCCCAAGCTTAGTTCCTGCTCGTCCCGAGCAGGTAAACGATAACAAAGATAATTTCTGGAGTGACATGCCATCATAACCTTGATCATACTATTTGTAAGCATATGTAGTGAATGCAGCGATCAAAACAATGTATATGATATGAGTAAACAAATGAATCATATAGCAAAGACTTTTCATGAATAGTACTTCAAGACAAGCATCAATAAGTCTTGCATAAGAGTTAACTCATAAAGCAATAATTCAAAGTAGAGGCATTGAAGCAACACAATGGAAGATTAAGTTTCAGCGGTTGCTTTCAACTTGTAACATGTATATCTCATGGATATTGTCAACATAGAGTAATATAATAAGTGCAATATACAAGTATGTAGGAATCAATGCACAGTTCACACAAGTGTTTGCTTCTTGAGATGGAGAGAAATAGGTGAACTGACTCAACATAAAAGTAAAAGAATGGTCCTTCAAAGAGGAAAGCATCGATTGCTATATTTGTGCTAGAGCTTTGATTTTGAAAACAAGAAACAATTTTGTCAACGGTAGTAATAAAGCATATGTATCATGTAAATTATATCTTATAAGTTGCAAGCCTCATGCATAGTATACTAATAGTGCCCGCACCTTGTCCTAATTAGCTTGGACTACCGGATCATCGCAATGCACATGTTTTAACCAAGTGTCACAATGGGGTACCTCTATGCCGCCTGTACAAAGGTCTAAGGAGAAAGCTCGCATTGGATTTCTCGCTATTGATTATTCTCAACTTAGACATCCATACCGGGACAACATAGACAACAGATAATGGACTCCTCTTTTATGCATAAGCATGTAGCAGCAATTAATTTTCTCATATGAGATTGAGGATATATGTCCAAAACTGAAACTTCCACCATGGATCATGGCTTTAGTTAGCGGCCCAATGTTCTTCTCTAACAATATGCATGCTCTAACCATAAGGTGGTAGATCGCTCTTACTTCAGACAAGACGAACATGCATAGCAACTCACATGAAATTCAACAAAAGGTAGTTGAAGGCGTCCCCAGGAACATGGTTATCGCACAACGAGCAACTTAATAAGAGATAAAGTGCATAAGTACATATTCAATACCACAATAGTTTTTAGGCTATTTGTCCCATGAGCTATATATTGCAAAGGTGAATGATGGAAATTTTAAAGGTAGCACTCAAGCAATTTACTTTGGAATGGCGGAGAAATACCATGTAGTAGGTAGGTATGGTGGACACAAATGGCATAGTGGTTGGCTCAAGGATTTTAGATGCATGAGAAGTATTCCCTCTCGATACAAGGTTTACGCTAGCAAGGTTATTTGAAACAAACACAAGGATGAACCGGTGCAGCAAAACTTACATAAAAGACATATTGTAAACATTATAAGACTCTACACCGTCTTCCTTGTTGTTCAAACTCAATACTAGAAATTATCTAGACTTTAGAGAGACCAAATATGCAAACCAAATTTTAGCATGCTCTATGTATTTCTTCATTAATGGGTGCAAAGCATATGATGCAAGAGCTTAAACATGAGCACAACAATTGCCAAGTATCACATTACCCAAGACATTTATAGCAATTACTACATGTATCATTTTCCAATTCCAACCATATAACAATTTAACGAAGAAGAAATTTCGCCATGAATACTATGAGTAAAGCCTAAGGACATATTTGTCCATATGCAACAGCGGAGCGTGTCTCTCTCCCACACAAAGAATGCTAGGATCCATTTTATTCAAACAAAACAAAAACAAAAACAAACCGACGCTCCAAGTAAAGTACATAAGATGTGACCGAATAAAAATATAGTTTCAGGGGAGGAACCTGATAATGTTGTCGATGAAGAAGGGGATGCCTTGGGCATCCCCAAGCTTAGATGCTTGAGTCTTCTTGAAATATGCAGGGATGAACCACCGGGACATCCCCAAGCTTAGAGCTTTCACTCTCCTTGATCATATTGTATCATCCTCCTCTCTTGACCCTTGAAAACTTCCTCCACACCAAACTCGAAACAAACTCATTAGAGGGTTAGTGCATAATCAAAAATTCACATGTTCAGAGGCGACACAATCATTCTTAACACTTCTGGACATTGCTCAAAGCTACTGGAAGTTAATGGAACAAAGAAATCCATCCCACATAGCAAAAGAGGCAATGCGAAATAAAAGGCAGAATCTGTCAAAACAGAACAGTTCGTATTGACGAATTTTATTGGGGCACCAGACTTGCTCAAATGAAAATGCTCAAATTTAATGAAAGTTGCGTACATATATGAGGATCACTCACGTAAATTGGTATAATTTTCTGAGTTACCTACAGATAATTTTGCCCAGATTCGTGACAGCAAAGAAATCTGTTTCTGCGCAGTAATCCAAATCTAGTATGAACCTTGCTATCAAAGACTTTACTTGGCACAACAAAACACAAAACTAAGATAAGGAGAGGTTGCTACAGTAGTAAACAACTTCCAAGACACAAATATAAAACAAAGTACTGTAGCAAAATAACACATGGGTTATCTCCCAAGAAGTTCTTTCTTTATAGCCATCAAGATGGGCTCAGCAGTTTTAATGATGCACTCGCAAGAAATAGTATTTGAAGCAAAAGAGAGCATCAAGAGGCAAATTCAAAACACATTTAAGTCTAACATGCTTCCAATGCATAGGAATCTTGTAAATAAACAAGTTCAAGAAGCATAATGCAACAAGCATAGAAAGATAAAACAAGTGCAGCTTCAAAAATTTAAGCACATAGAGAGGTGTTTTAGTAACATGAAAATTTCTACAACCATATTTTCCTCTCTCATAATAACTTTCAGTAGCATCATGAGCAAACTCAACAATATAACTATCACATAAAGCATTCTTATTATGAGTCTCATGCATAAAATTATTACTACCCACATAAGCATAATCAATTTTATTAGTTGTAGTGGGAGCAAATTCAACAAAGTAGCTATCATCATATATAGGAGGCATATTGTAATCATAATCAAATTTACCCTCCATAACAGGTGGTAACAAAAGACCAATATCATTATAATCATCATAAATAGGAGGCAAAGTATCATCAAAGTAAATTTTCTCCTCAATGCTTGGGGGACTAAAAATATCATGCTCATCAAAACCAGCTTCCCCAAGCTTAGAATTTTCCATATCATTAGCAACAATGGTGTTCAAAGCGTTCATGCTAATATCATTGCTACTAGCATGCAAATAAGGTTCCATAGGTTTTTTAATTTTCGCATTAAACCATTCATGTCTTGACTCAGGAAATAGTACAAAAAGCTCACAGATGTTTTCCATTATGCCTTACTAGTGTAAAACAAGAAACAAAAAGATGCAATTGCAGGATCTAAAGGAAATAGCTTCGAGTACTTACAACGGCAAAAATAGCTTAGTAGCCGAGATCCGGAGTGTGAGTATATTTTACCTTTCCTCCCCGGCAACGGCGCCAGAAAATAGCTTGATGTCTACGCCCCCCTCCTTTTCCTGTAGACAGTGTTGGGCCTCCAAGAGCAGAGGTTTGTAGAACAGCAGCAAGTTTCCCTTAAGTGGATCACCCAAGGTTTATCGAACTCAGGGAGGAAGAGGTCAAAGATATCCCTCTCATGCAACCCTGCAACCACAAAGCAAGAAATCTCTTGTGTCCCCAACACACCTAATAGGTGCACTAGTTCGGCGAAGAGATAGTGAAATACAGGTGGTATGAATATATATAAGCAGTAGCAACGGCACCAGAAAAGTGCTTTGCCCAGGACAGTAAACAAGCAGTAGTAACGCAGTAAAACAGTAAACAAGCAGCGATAGCAGTATTTAGGAACAAGGCCTAGGGATCATACTTTCACTAGTGGACACTCTCAACATTGATCACATAACAGAATAAATAAATGCATACTCTACACTCTTGTTGGATGATGAACACCATTGCGTAGGATTACACGAACCCTCAATGCCGGAGTTAACAAGCTCCACAATATTCAATGTTCATATTTAAATAACCTTATAGTGCATGAAAGATCAACACGACTAAACCAAGTACTAACATAGCATGCACACTGTCACCTTCACACTATGTAGGAGGAATAGATCACATCAATACCATCATAGCAATAGTTAACTTCATAATCTACAAGAGATCATAATCATAGCCTACGCCAAGTACTAACACGGATGCACACACTGTTACCATTACACCGTGCAGGAGGAATAAAACTACTTTAATAACATCACTAGAGTAGCACATAGATAAATTGTGATACAAAACACATTGCAATCATAAAGAGATATAAATAAGCACTTCACTATGCCATCCATAACAGTGAATAAGTATTCTGTGAAATATAGCCTAAGAGACCCACACGGTGCACACACTGTCACCTTTACACACGTGGGACAAGGAGTCTCCGGAGATCACATAAGTAAAATTCACTTGACTAGCATAACGACATCTAGATTACAAGCATCATCATATGAATCTCAATCATGTAAGGCAGCTCATGAGATTATTGTATTGAAGTACATAGGAGAGAGATGAACCACATAGCTACCGGTACAGCCCCGAGCCTCGATGGAGAACTACTCCCTCCTCATGGGAGACAGCAGCGTTGATGAAGATGGCGGTGGTGTCGATGGAGGAGCCTTCCGGGGGCACTTCCCCGTCCCGGCGGCGTGCCGGAACAGAGACTCCTGTCCCCCAGATCTTGGCTTCGCGATGGCGGCGGCTCTGGATGGTTTCTCGTACCGTGGCTTTTCGTATCGAGGTTTTAGGTCCAGGGGCTTTATATAGGCGAAGAGGCGGCGTCAGGAGGTCGAAGGGGCGACCACACTATAGGGGGGTGCGGGCCCCCCCTTGGCCGCGCCGGCCTAGGGTTTGGTGGGCCTGTGCCCCCTCTCTGGCGGTTCTCGTGTGTTCTGGATGCTTCCGGGCAAAATAGGAACCTGGGCATTGATTTCGTCCGATTCCGAGAATATTTCTTTACTAGGATTTCTGAAACCAAAAATAGCAGAAAACAGCAACTGGCCCTTCGGCATCTCGTCAATAGGTTAGTTCCGGAAAATGCATAAATATGACATAAAGTATGCATAAAACATGTAGATATCATCAATAATGTGGCATGGAACATAAGAAATTATCGATACGTCGGAGACGTATCACGGAGCCACGGAGTCCTAGTTGATGGCGATAAGGTTGATGCCTTGCTAGGTTGGTGTACGTTGCAAAAAGAACAAGGTTGGTGTGTATTTGTTTTATTTGTTCACCATAATACTGACATGGCCATCGATTTGATTAGACAACACAAGCCTGGGACGTTTCACTTATTTATTGTAGGAAGCACGATTAATGGACTGTAATGATGGGGCTACTCCTGTAGTCCGTCTGCTCCTACTCGGGTGTCGGGTCACAGTCACACTCTCCTCTTTTTTTGAACACATTCACACTCTCCTCTTTTTTTGAACACATTCACACTCTCCTCGAAACTGCAGTAGGCAATATATGCATAAGAGGAGGAGCGTCTCGATTCACCTCCGTCGTCTATCCCCACTCCACCCAGCTTCCATAGCATGCGCCTGCATCTCCGCCATGGCGCTTTCGCATCCTATCCAGCAATGCCCAGTTTGAGAGCCTCTGTTCTCCAACTCAAGTCCCCACCTGCCGCCATTGATCGCCATCTCTCTCCCAAAGTTCGAATCAGTAAATCTCCCAAGAAAATACCAACCCCATTGTACCACCTGCCTCATTGCGATGGCGAAATCGAGCAGGGCCTGTGGATCTGGGCTGTTTCACAAGGTGTTTACGGAAGGCCCCCTTGAAGTGCTCATCAGCCAGTGCGACGCCATCACCGCCGCATCCCTAGTCGGTTCCTCCAAAAGTATTCTTCAGTCAGCCAAATACAGTGCCACTCTGCCTGCTTCTCAGCCGTTTGGCCCTCCGTGTGTTCTCTGTTGTGACCCGGCGGATAAACCATGGGTGTTCAAGGAGGATTTTCCGGTGCACAGCAAGTGCAAACTAGTGCCGCTGGACAGGTTCTCCTATGATGGCCTAATGCCACACGGTAAGGATGAGGAGCGGGCAGGCGCCAATGGAGATTGGATCGCCATGGTTGGCCCCGAATGCAAGTGGAACCTCCTCAATGTCTACACTCATCGCAAGATTAAGCTTCCATCTTTGAGGAAGAAGTTTGAAACCACACGCAATCCACTTATATTCGGGTATCAGGGTTATGTTATTGAACTGCAGAAGATAGCTATTTGCCAAGTTCCTACAACTGCTCGGGGGTATGAAGATTTCTCCCTTGTTGCAATCTTTGACTTTGTAATTGCCTACCTCCATGGCGAATATCCTCGTACATGGATAATTCTTGAAAACCAGTTTCAGAACGATGCCATATACTGCGATGCAATTATACATAACCGACTTGTGTTCGCCGTTAATGAGCTTGGAAATGTTTATGCATGGGATCCTAATCAATTTGGTAACATTTCCTCCCTATCTTTTTTATATACGTAACTTATATAGCATTTCACCTCTTATTTGTTGAACTGTCTTGGCATCTTTTGGCTTAAAGGAATTCCATAGGCGCACACCATAACCCTCTTGTAGTATGGACATATATAGAATTTAACATCTATAGGAATTTTAGTATGGTCTAATGTGCATGTTGTTCCGTAGGAAAAAGGCCCCCTAGTAATTAAGTTTCTTTATTATTACTCCCTGGAAAATTTAAGGTAGAGTAGAAATAGAATCAATAATGGTGCCATGCAATATTGATAAAGACTTTCATTTGTTTATATTCCCCCGGTTCTAGAGAATAAGGAGTACTATATTCAAACCATCTAAAATTTGGACCAATATTTTGGGGAACATGTTTTAAATCCATATGAAGTTTTACCAAGATGTTCGAAATATATTTCAAACCATCTTATGTCCGACCATGATTTTATAAAGTACTAGTACTGGCATCTACAATTTCAAATCAATATCACTAGTAGATAAATCATGAAATATATTTTCATGTGACATGTTCTTTCCTTTTTCAAGGTCCTATAGTGCTCCCTGCTCCATTCCTTCCGTGGACGGCTGGATTTGATGGCGATGATGATTTTGAGTCTAATAGTCGTACGTGGTGGCTGGCAAGATCTCAAGATCGTTCTAGACTTCTCCTGGTCTATGCACGTGGCGTAATGGATATTGACGCTGACGGTGTTCTAACTTATTATGATAGTACCCCTTCTGTCCATTGTGGTCGCGTTGTTCACAGCTATTCGGGGTATACCTGCATTGTATTCTCGAATGACACTAGTCGGTTACTTCCAGCCAACCCGTGGGAAAGGGTTACTAATCTTGGAGACTATTCTATGTTCCTTGGGGTGAACTATCCGATTTTCATGCCAGTGGGTGGTGCAACATTTCCCCCAGGATATTTGACAAGAAGAAACTGCATCTACACCACGCCTCATGCCATTGGCTTTCAGTTTTACACATCACATCATCAAATTTTCCGCTTCAGTCTAAATGGCAAAGACCACCAAAGCATCTCTTTCTCAAGCAGCGGTCCAGGGGCCAACTGGCAGACGGGGTTTTGGTTCATCCCAAGCTACACCAACGCGCTGGACTGGAACAAAGACAATCAGAGTTAGGGATATTTATGTAATAGTAGGATCATACTACTAGCTAGCTCAGTTGGTCTTGACTCCTATTTAACTATTTATAGCTAATGTACTTAGGTGATAAATTGATGCTATTTGCATGAACCCAGGTGCTTCTTGTAATTTGATCAAATACGGTCTATACACATGCATGGTTGTTTGGCTGTTTCAGTGTCCCTAGAGGCATACATATATACTGTTATTTAGCAATATTTATTACAGTACAAAGGTCTTAACCTCATGGTTCACAGAAAGTATAAACGTAGATCAGCTATCTAAACATAGAAGACATTCTAGTGTATGATTCTTACATATACACATCAACATCCTATCAGAAAATCTTAATGTGAATTGTACTGGCTGTACAAACCAGTGCATCATTCTCTAGCCGGTTGCACCCAAAAACCAAATCGTGGTACTTCATAGTTGACTATATGTAGGACAACATACGGATCCAATGCGAAGCCATGGGTATCACCTGCATGACAGAACCATATTTCACATGGTTGGAGGTACTCCATATGGCATTTAAAATCATTCCTTGTCCTTCATATGGCCCTAAAAATAGTACAGTTGGATTTGTGGGTTTTAATTTTTTATTAACACACTCAGTTAATTGCCCAAACATTGATTAATAATATTATTAAGGGGTGTGATGTTGAAAGCCATAAGAACAATAAGCCAACAATCTTTGCTAGTGGACGGTAAATGTATACCCATAAGAAATATTAGCACTACTAGTAGTACTATCAAAATAATCAGCAGACGTGCATGTTTCTTTGGTCAGAATAACTGTTGCACCATCTTAAAAGTAAATGGCATGACCATTTATTTGATTTGATAGCGTGCAGCTAGATGGCGTACATTACTATCTCTACTTCCTTGGGTCGCCCAAATCTGGAGTACTAAAAGCAAATCCTGGTGATTCATTTGACAAGACAGCACAGATGCGTCCAAATTTCTCCGCCCATATTATTATAGTAATATACGAAATTTGGAGTGCGTTGCCTCATTGCCTTCCAAGAGAAGCTGCATTCCTTGCCAAAAAAGAGAGAGAGGCTGTATTTATAACTACCTCACCGGCCGCCACTAGTACAAACCATCACTCCCTCTCCACCTCCACCTCCACCTCTTCCCTAGTAGCTCCACCTCCATATCGGCGACGGACCACAATCGCGCGGCTTCGACTTCCTCTTCGACGGCGGCGGCGACAGAGGCGTGAGGCACCTTCTCCGCGGTGCATCACTCATCCTCGTCCCGCGGCAACAATGGTTGTATGTGAAATCACCATACCCTTGTGTATGGTAGAGATGACGATGTGCGGATAAAATTTTATTGGCGGTTGCTCATCCTTGTTTGAATATTTGGTGTAGATTCACATCTAGGGCAGGGTGTCAAGCGGGGTGGGTAGCGGGCTAGCTAGTTTCAGTGCGAGTGCTTTAAATCTGCTCTAATCTCAACCACTATTTGCTCTAATTTTCTGCTTTGCGGGACGATTCGCGGATGCCTCTTGCAACCCTAATCTAGGGTATTGATCCTAGTTTAGTAGACTACTAGGATTTACATGCCAATTTGTTTTTAGACTAGATCCGGATATTTGTCAATACTACTATGTACTTCCTACGTTCGTATTTAATTGACTCTAGTTGAAAGCATCGATAGTTCATTTTCTTCTCTCCCTCGTGTCGACTAATTAAAACCGAATAGAGGGAGTATTAGGAATCCATGTGCATCCGTACTACCAGTAAGGTATTGCGTTGTTGCAGAGGCTCAGTGTAATCAATATCTTTCGATATTAATATACTCACTTTATCAGAAAATAAATTAGTAATCCATGTTCAAACTTGCTAGTTTGATCGATGTTTGATGATGATTTGTGAGGCCATGTATGGGCCTAGTTTGTTTTTCCTGGTGGTCAGTAGGCTGATGATTTTTTTTTGCTTGGTCGATCTGTGGTCGTTCCATGGCCACTGCTGATTAAGCATTACTAGAATCAACAATTTTTTGCTTGTCTGGTGATTGGAAGTGTATGCGCTCTTCTGAAGAGCACCATCGCACGATGATTAGTCTTAATGGAGATGCAGATGTCGATCAAGAGGGAGAAACATATCTTGATCATGCATTTCTCACGAGATTACTTGGTGATTGGAAGTAGAATCCACAATTTGTTGTGCAAACTTCTCAACATATGCATATATTCAATGAATTGGCTTTATGTGATCAATAGTACTTCTTATTGCAGATGGATGGAGGGGAAAGAGCGAAAAAACCGATACTTAGTGAGATGACTTCTCATTCTGTGACTTCTGATATCCCAGATGACAAGGTAAATATATAGAACGATGATTCGTAGGTGATGAAAGCAGAATACACAATTTGCCGTGCAAACTTCCCAACATATGCATATATTTGATTAATTAGTTTTATGTGATCAATAGTATTACTTATTCCAGATGGATGTAGGGGAAGGAACAAAAAAGCGGATGCTATGTGAAATGACTTCTAAATCTGTGTGTTCTGATATCCCAGATGACAAGGTAAACATATGGACCGACGCTTGTTTTGCCGCTGCCCCTGTTAGATGGCTAGATGCTCTGGTCTAATTTCTGTTCATGTGCTTATTATTGCAGAAACATAGAGTTGAAGAAAACTCTATATTGTCTTATGACAAAGGTGAAATGGCATGCCAGTCTTTTAAACCTCCGACGCCACCTTGTTTACTGTCTATGGAGACTGATGCAGCTGGACCTGGTACTGATGAGCCTATACCTGGCATCATCGTGCCACATGAAGAAGGTTGTGGATTGGGTTTACCCCTGCTGTAGAAACTGGTGGTGCAGCTGGAGCTGCTAGTGTAGAGCCTTTAGTGAACGGTGTCGTGCCACGGGAATTCTCTGAATTGGTGCAAAACGGTTTACCTATTGTCAAGACCGATTTAACTGGTGCTGATGCTGGAGTTGCTACTGATGATCCTGCACCCGAAGTTGTCATGCCACCCGAAGGAGGTTTTGTATTGGTAGAACCCGTCATGACTATGCCCACAGTACTGACTGGTGGTGGACCTGGAGCTGGTAGGGTAGAGCGTCTAGCGAAAGGTGTCGTGCCACGAGAACCCTCTGAAGTGGATATTGGTGGTTTACCCTCTGTAGAGACTGGTGGTCTACCTGGAGCTGGTATTGTAGAGATTTCAGCAAACGGTGCTGTCCCACCCGACTCCTATGAACTGGAGCATGTACCTGATGTGCCTTCTGTAGAACCTGACGCACCTGTAAGTAGTGGTGATGATTCCGCTGAATCTGATCAAGAAGGATCTGCATCTCTAGGACAAGATGTCAGTTGTCATTCACCTGAACCTGAGCTGAAGTCAGCAACGGTAGCTTATATGGCACGGACTGTCCTTCAAGCTCTAAAGATCCAGTTGGGTGGTTCACAGGACCAGCTACTCCAAGCCATTGTCACTACAAAAGACCATCCAGCATGCTTCGTCATCTCCTGCATACTGTTTGACAAGCTGAAGCACTGCAACTGGCGCATTGTTCAATCCCATCAGCATGGAGAGAGGAGCTATGTTTATGTCAAGATGATTCATGCTGATTTGGTAAGGTTCCATGATAAGATGTATGGGTGGGGTGAGGCAAGAGCCACATTTTGTAGCATTCACACAGTCTTCGCTCTTGAGCCAGACCCCATGGATGCTTACCTAGTGGTGCAGCTGTCCTGACTTGATATATGTTTTATGATCAGTATGCTGCTGTCGTGGAACTTTGATGTGGAGCTACCTTTCTTATGGTTTCTAGGCTTTTGGTTTCAACATGTATTATGGAGCTTACCTTAGGACTTTCGCATGCGTTTGGCTGTTGACCTGTAATGTTTGTGGTTGGTTGTCTAATCTACTTGGCACAATCACATTGCAAAGGCAAATGTTCCTTTTCTCTTTAATTGTTATTATGACTTATGTGTTATAACCAGGCAAGAATATGCAATCTTGGTTCGTTGACCGATATATATGTACACACAACTTTTGTTCACATAATAACACTTACACGGGAAAAGAGTAGCTTTCTCTGTTGGACAAACACCAAACCACAAAAGGGTAACAACACAATATCCAAACTAGGTACGGCACCTGTTGAGTATACATGACTTTTGGCGTAAAATCACGTTAACCAACACTAGCATCATCTTGTTCTTTGCAAGGTGCTATTGCTTATCAGTCTAATCCCAATACACCACCTACTTCAGGTGGCACGATGATGTCAAGTGCAGGCTCACCAATACCAACTCTCTTGCATCAGTCTCCATTGAAGGTACGCCACTGCTGCAGTAGACACCATTAGCAATGCAAGCTGAAGGTGTTCTTATCCTCATATCAGGATCACATAATACAGGTGTCAAGCTTCATGCACTAGCCAACACAATCAAAAGTCCGAACTAGGATCGCTAGGAAAAAAACATGAAGATCTTTTTTTCGAATCCCACGCTGAACATCTTTTTCACTAATTAGGTAAGCTCCTGCTGACAAACATATTACAGCAACTCCAGCAGTGGCTCTATATTTTGGCGCTGTGGGCTGATGCTGCACATGGAGCTAGCAATAGCTTCACCGGAAGCTGAAGACCGTGGCGGCCAAATGCAGGGCTGAAACAGCGTATTTTTAGAGGCGCTATAATGCAGCGCCAAAAACAGAATATAATGAAAAATAGAGTGCAGTAAAACAGAAGATCAAACAAAGACTAGAAATAGACATAAAATAGGATAAAATTAGCTTGATAGATACTCCGTAGTTCATATTTTTAAAAAGTAGTGCGATAAAACTAAACTAAAACTCGACATCTGATGAGTCCGGTGTCGTGCCCAAAACCGGATCCGACGAGAAGAGGTCAATCCAACGGGGGTCGTCCTCGCCAATGGTGGTCGGCCCGGTGACCTGCGCTTCGATGAAGGCCCGCTTCGTCACCTTCTCCGCCCTCCGTCGTGCGTGGTCCTCCTTCTTCGCAGCCCGCCTCGTCGCCTTCTCTGTCCTCCGTCTGCGGAAGTGCTCGTTCTCGGCGGCAACGTCCTCGGGGAAGCGGGCCGCCCACTCGCGCGCCGCGCGCTAGCCCCGCTTGGCGATGCGCAAACGGCGCTCTGTATCGCGGCGGCGGCGCTGTTCCTCCTGTCTAACGATGTACGGCGGCAGCGCGAGATCCTCGGCCTGCTGGCGCGTCCACACGTCATGGAAATTCATCGACGATCGCGGGCGCCCGAGCCGCCACGCCACTGCGTCGTACGCACGCGCGGCCTCGTGCACGGTCTCGTAGGTGCTGAGGCTGATGCACTCACTGCCGTCACGTATCTCTGCGTAATACGTACCTTTGGGGCGCGCGCGGACGCCGCGGTACCCCGTGCCCGAGACGCGGCAGTACCGTGAGCTCGACGCGAGACGAGGCATGGCGGCGGCGGCGGAAGCGGAGCCGCGGCGGCGATATTAGGCGTAGATGGGCAAATTTTAGCAACCCGTGTCCATCTTTTTTTTTGGCAGGATTACGCCATGTACCACCTTCCAATTACTGTTCAGCCTTCCCCTGTTGGGCCCAATATTTCACTTTGGGTTGCCAACGGCCATCTACATGGTAATTCCTATCGGCCTACTTGCTCCGGCTGTCGAAGCCCAATAACTACAAATGGGCCTTTTGCTTATGCAATTTCGGCCCTTTTCTAATGAAACACAGATCCTATGAATGGCAAAAAAACGCGGAGATTCTACATAAAAGTTGTTTTTATTTATTTTGAATTATTGGGTTCCAATTTTTGAAACAGCTCATGCCCAATATGAAAATCCTTGATCGCTCCATACCCACATGGATAACGGAATTTTTAATAATTCATAAAGTGGATTTGAAATTTAAAACATATCCTAATAATTCCATGATTTAATCTATCAACTTGCAAGATCTTGGAGAGAAAGAGCTTGTATTAGTCTGCAGAATCCTCAACGTTTCAAAGGTGCTTGTGGATCAAAAGAAAAAAGGAAGTAGCCAGAAATTAGGGGTCAAAAATAACTCCAAGAAAGGAAACTTTTATTGTTCGTAGAGAATGACATGCGGGACCCATGAGCCAGCAGCATACTCAACGTTTCAAAGGCGGCATGGAGATCGAAAGAAAAAGGCAAGTGACCAAATATCAGGAGCCAAAAATAATCCAAGAAATGAAACTTATTGTACATAGAGGATGACATGCGGGTCCCATTTTGCAGCAGCGGTTTCAACGTTTCAAATGCGGTTTGAGATCAAAAGAAAAAGAAAGTAGCCAGAAATTAGGGGGTAAAAAACTCCAAAAAAAAGAAAGTTGATTGTACATAGAGGATGACATGCGGGTCCCATGAGTCAGCAGCTTACTCAACGTTTCCAAGGCGGCAGGGGATCAAAAGAAAAAGGAAATAGCCAAAAATCAGAGGGTGAAAAAAAATCCAAAAAAAGAATTTTTATAGTACATAGAGGATGACATGCGGGTCCCATGAGCCAGCAGGTTCCTCAACGTTTTCAAAGGCCGCTGGGGATCAAAAGAAAAAGGCAAATAGCCAGAAATTAGGGGTAAAAAATAAATCCAACAAAGGAAAGGTTTATTGTTTATAGATGCTGACATGTGGGACCCATGAGCCAGCAGTGTCAAGGCAAGTGACCAAAAATCAGGGGTAAAAAAATCCAAGAAAAGAAACTTTATTGTACATAGAGGATGACATGTGGGTCCCATGAGCCAGCACCTTACTCAACGTTTCAGAGGCGGCTTGAGATCGAAACAAAAAGGAAAGTGACCAAATATCAGGAGCTAAAAATAATCGAAGAAAGGAAAGTTTTATTATACATAGAGGTTGACAGATGGGTCCCACTAATACAAGCTCTTTCGCTCCAAGATCTTGCAAGTTGATTGTACATAGAGGATGATATGTGGGCCCCATGTGTCAGCAGCTTACTCAACTTTTCCAAGGCGGCAGTGGATCAAAAGAAAAAGGAAATAGCCAAAATCAGAGGGTGAAAAATAAATCCAATAAAGGAAAGGTTTATTGTTCATGGAGGCTGGCATCTGGGACCCACGAGCCAGCAGCGTCCTCTACGTTTCGAAGGCGACTGGGGATCGAAAGAAAAAAGGCAAATAGCCAGAAATTAGGGGTACAAAATAACTCCAAGAAAGGAAATGTTTATTGTTCATAGAGGCTGACATGTGGGACCCATGAGCCAGCAAAGTCTTCAACGTTTCAAAGGCGGCAGGGGATCAAAAGAAAAAGGAAGTAGCCAGAAATTCGGGGTAAAAAATAACTCCAAGAAAGGAAAATTTTATTGTTCATAGAGGATGACATGCGGGACCCATTTAGCAGTAGCGGTCTCAACGTTTCCAAGGCGGCACGAGATCAAAAGAAAAAGGAAGTAGCCAGAAATCAGGGGGTCAAAAAAATCCAAGAAAAGATATATTTCAATTGGGCTGCATCTTGCCATCTGGGCCTTCGATCTATCATGTTGGACGCCTTTTGACTCGTGTAATTTCAGCCCACTCCAAAACATGAAAGTCCTATGTTTCGCAAAAACAAAAAACAAGGAGATTCAACATATAAGTTTGTTTATGTAAAAATAAAGATTTAATTTATCCGTTTGCAAAGCTCAGAGCGAAATACACTGTTTATTGTCTGCAAAATAATCAAGATATGTCAACACCCGGATTTTTAAGTCCGAATGCCTATTATGTCATAGATCGCAATCCCAGGAATATTGTTGTTACGAGGCATAATAGTTAAGTATCACAGTCATCATTCATTACAAACCATAAGTCTTACAAATTGGAATCACATGATCCATATTACACGAATGGTTGATCTATTGATCAACGAACAAACACAAGTTCATAGTTCAACATAGCGGAAGCGTAAGATACAAGGACTCTCTAGTCCACAGGCCAACGCTTGACGTCAGAAAGCGCTTAGTTGTCGTAGGCGTCCTGCTGGTCATCTCCTTGTTCCTCTTCATACTCTGGCCATTTGAATAGCCAGGGACAAAGCCGTGAGTATGTTGAGTACTCGCAAACTAATACTAAAGTAAGTGCTAGACATTCTAGTAGGGTTTGCTAAGCTCTAGTTTATTTGCATAAAGCTAGTTTTATTTCACAAAGTTTTGAGAAAAGCTTACTCAAGTGCTAACTAACTCAAGTGGGAACATTAGTGTCATTCCCACCATTCAAGTGGTGATTTCAATTCAATCCACCACAAATCATTTCACCATCACCTTTCAGCATCATTTTCAAAGATATGACATCGGAAACTGTATGGCCTTTCCAACCGTCCGTAACCGTGGACGCGGCTATTCGAATAGGTTTACACTCTGCAGAGGTTGCACACTTGTGCCACAACATTTGATTGCATCCGTCGGGATTTCCCCGAATCATCGTAACACAGTACGCGGATCATCAACCATAACCTTTCACTTACGAACCCTAGTATGAGCACCTCTCCCCATGAGCTTGGCCTCCCAGTGAAGACAGACAGTCGGCACTGAACTGCACGAGTGGCTTGGGCCGGACATTCACCTCATTTCGCATCATATCGTATCGTTTCTTTTGTGGTAGAGGCAGCTTTCGGCATAACCCCGATGACGCTTGTTTAGAGGGAACCCATACTAAGACGCATAAACTTCCAGTTACGCCCTACCCATAATCAGGTATTGTGGGGGTACTTGATAATTGGAAAGGTATCGCATTCAAACCAACATCATGTTTTATCAAAAATCACCATCTTCTCTTGGTCATATTCACCTTCAAAAATCATTCAATGGAATGCATCTTCATTCCAAGGTTTCAAATCCTTTCAAACTCACATGGTTCCCATCTAGAGTAGTCAAGTTTTAAATCTTTAGCACTAGCTCTAATTCATGCGGGGTGCTAACTTGCTTTGCTTTGGGAAGGCTAACTCACTACTCTAGGACTCAACTTGTACTTTGACCAAAGTTAACTATAAAAGTAACTCATTTAGAAAACAAGTAAAAGCTGGTAAGGTAAAAACTTGGGATGGGTTCATATAAGAAAAGGTAAGAACATGGTGCCTTGCCCCAAGGGGCTTTGCACTTTGTAAGACTATTAGCATGCATTGGTAGTAGCTTGCAAGAGTATAGCTTGCCTTGGTAGTTCTCAAACTGTTCCTCCTCTTCCTCCTGGTAGCAACCTTCTTCTTCGGCGTACTCTCCGGTGCTACCGTCTAAATTTGAATACGAGTATAATTACTCACTAATTCAATGGCTATTCCACACATCACAAATAAACACTCAAACTACTCTATGCACACCAAATAAATAAACTAGGGTGCATGGGTTGTGGGATTTAAATAGCATTTGTATTCCATATGTAAATGATAGTTTCCATAGGGTTCTTGAGAAATAATTTCCTCTTATTGAAATCTTTTTAAGATTTAATTCCTCCAACAATCATGGATGAACTCATATTGACCTAAGTCAAATGTTCATCATCATCATTTGGGAAAATGATTTAAATGAGGTGGATCACCTCATACAATTTAAATAACCCTACCTTTGATTTAAATCTCAAGTAATTCATATAAGAGAGTTTGGGACCAGGGGTCCAAACATCCCATGAATCCATGTGAGACAAGTTTAAGTGAAGTGTAGGACTTCACACCATTTAACTTAATAGTTTTGGATAATATCAACTAGTTAAACTAGCCATAATATCCATTCCTTAAACCATGGCATGATCATGCAAAGTGACCACACCATTTTATTGCATAAACAATTAGTGTAAGTCAAATGTGAGCTATTAGAGTTGGAATTAACTTAATATCTGTTTTGGGTGATTTTTAAGAATTATTTGAATAGGGAAAAGTCCCTGCCTTGTTATTTTTATCATATTTATTCTACAAAGAATCTGACCATGAGGCCAGTGGCATGTTGTAGAGAATTTTAGTGGCTTTCTAACAATATAAAATTCACTAAATTTGGTTCAGCCAATTTGAAATGGTTGAATTTCAAAGTGGAGGCAGTATTCAATTTCATTTGAATTAATTAAACTAAGTTTGAATTAAACGGGCCGGCGGGAAAACTAATTGGGCCAAATGATTTGAAAACGGCCCGAGCCAGCCCACCATGGTCCAGTGCCGCGCGGGCTGCCTGACAGGGTGGGGTCCGCCTGTCAGCGGCTCATCTAACCCGAATCGGTATGTTTTAAAGTGAGGCGTTGGATTAGAAGTGAATCCGACGGTCGAGGTTCATCGTCTTCTCCGACGAGAACCCGACGCTCTGGCGGCGGACCTAGGGGGTCGGAGGGCTAACCAGTGCTCCAGCGAGGGATGGCAGTGTGCGTGGGGAAGTTGTGGACGACGGCGGAGCTCCTGGTACCGGCGGCTCCTCCTGGAACAGCTCCAATCGACGGCGGCGACCTCCGGGTACGGGCGGCTCCGATCTTCAAATTGGAGCAGCTCCGGTGACGATCGAGTGAGTGGAGTGGTTGTGGCGAAGCAGTGAGAGGTGGGGAGTGAGCTGGTGTGCTTGGTTTGGTCCAGGGAACCTCCTATTTATAGGATTGAGAGAGGGTGGCGGGGCAGTGGCAAGGTCGACCATGGCGCGGCTTCTCCGGTGGCGGGTCGAGCTAGGCGAGGGCGCTGTCGGGTTCTCCTCGTCCAGGCGAAGCTAGAGGTGGTGCTGGCTTGGTCGGGGGACGTCTGGTCTGGTCGCATTCCTTCCACGACGGTCGCGGCGCGTACGGGAACAAGTCGTCGTCTCCGGCGCCGGCGGTCACGGGTTGAGGCTGAGCGCGTGTCTGGCGGCGTCGCGGTGTCACTGCGGTGCTCAACCTGTCGAGGGAGGGTCCAGGGCGTGCTCGAGGTGGTGGCGCGGCGCGTGTCCAGGGCGCGCTCTCGTGCGACGTCCTCGGCATGTAGGGCGAGCTTGGGGCGCGCTGTCTCCGGCGTGTGTCGTCGTCGAGCTCGACAACGGCGGTGCTAGGGTGGCGTAGGGAGCTCGTTGGCGCATGGTAGCGAGGGGGCCAGGGCAGTGAAGCAAAGGAGAGAGGGGGAGGTGGTCGGGCTCGGGCGACATGGCCGGCATGGCCATGTCTAGCCTTGCTCCTCCTCTCCCTAGGGGTTCTATGTTGCCATTAAGGGAAAAAGGGGGCAGGGGAACCATTTGATGCAAGTTGGGGTAGGTTAGTTAGGGTAGAATCACTATTTGCAATAGTGTCCAAATAGTGTTCAAATTTGGAAAATCCAAAGTTGTCCAAATTTGAAATAATTCAAATGGTGAAAGTTTTTGAAAAGTGAGTGTTGAGATAAGTTGTAAATGACCAGAGGTGATTGGAGGTGTTGGTGGAAAAAATTTGAATTCAAAGATTGGCCAAAATGGCTAAGTGGAGATTGTTGCACTTGTTAAAATGTTGCAACTTTGGATGAGCATAGCTATTGATCAAGGATGAATTTGGCAGGGTGATCTTCATCAAAGTTGTTCACCTTGATGTTGACTTTGAAATGGTGCAAAGAGTTAGCAAGAATTGGTTTGGAAAAATTGAATTGCAGGGGCTCAAAGTGGTGATCAGACTATAATTGTCAAAAATGACCATTATCATATGTGAGTGGGAATTGTGTTTGAATTTCATTTGAATTGTGCAACCCTGGTTCCAAAAGTTGTAATAAGTGTTTAATAACATTATCCAACTAATGGCGAAGACCAAATAGGTCTAGGGTCAAGATTTATAAAAATGCCATAGAGCATATGTGAGGGTTTTTAGGGTTTTGCAAATATTGGAATTTCTTCCTCTTTGATTTATTTGGTTGGTGATCTTCATTGGATCACCCTAGGTTTTTAGAGCATATCAAATACAAGTAAAAGCAATCATCATGGCATATCACTCAAATGCACAAGTCCTATGCATGGTACTATATGCAAAAGAAAAGTTTTTGTTGGTTTGAAATTTTGGTTTCTGGATTTCTCTAACTTTCTTTTTATTGAAATTTGGGGTGTTACAAACCCTTCCCCCTTACAAAAGATCTCGTCCCGAGATCAAAAAGAAAGTTAGGTACTAAAGAGATCTGGGTACTCCTTCTTCATGAAGTCTTCGCGTTCCCATGTGGCTTCATCCTCGGTATGATTGCTCCATTGGGTCTTCAGAAACTTGATGCTTCGGGTGCGGGTGGTTCGGTAAGCTTCTTCCAATATGCGAATCGGCACTTCACGGTAAGTCAGATCCTTGTTGATATCCACCGATCTGTGATCGATGTTCTTGAACACTTCGGTCTTCTCAGGGACTTCAAGGCATTTCCGGAGAAGTGAGATGTGAAAAACGTCGTGCACAGCCGACATTTCTTCAGGCAACTCCAGTTGATAAGATACTTCACCTCGGCGGCTGAGGACTTGGAAAGGCCCAACATAGCGAGGTGCAAGCTTTCCTTTCAGCTGAAACCTTTGCATCCCTTTCAAGGGGGATACTTTGAGATAGACGAAATCTCCGATCTCAAAGGTCATCTCCCGACGTCTCTTGTCGGCGTAGCTCTTCTGCCTGGACTGCGCAGTCTTGAGGTACTCGCGGATCTTGTGGACTTTCTCTTCGGCTTCACGAAGAACATCTGGGCCGAAAACTTGGCTCTCTCCGACTTCTGACCAGTTCAGGGGGGTACGGCACTTCCTTCCGTACAAGGCTTCAAAGGGGGCCATCTGTAGGCTGGCTTGATAACTATTGTTGTAAGAGAATTCTGCGTAAGGTAGGCAGTCTTCCCACTTGGATCCGTATTCCAGTACGCATGCTCTAAGCATGTCTTCCAGTATCTGGTTTACTCTCTCAATCTGTCCGTCGGTCTGAGGGTGGTAGGCGGTGCTGAAATTTAGGCGAGTGCCTAGTCCTTCATGCACTTTCTGCCAGAACCTTGAGGTGAACTGTGATCCTCTATCTGACACTATCGATTTGGGGGTTCCGTGCAAAGCGACTATTCTGGAGATGTAAAGTTCAGCTAACTTGGGGCCTTGGTAGGTAGTTTTGACGGCTATGAAATGGGCGACTTTGGTCAATCTATCGACCACTACCCATATTGAATCATTGCCTTTGCTGGATTTGGGCAGTCCGGTGATAAAGTCCATTCCTACTGAGTCCCATTTCCATTCTGGAATCTGAAGGGGTTGCAACAGTCTGGCGGGTCATTGGTGTTCTGCCTTGACTCTCTGACAGATGTCACACTTAGCGATATAGCTACCGATCTCTCTCTTCATTCCGTGCCACCAAAATTGTTCTTTCAGGTCCTAGTACATCTTGGTACCTCCGGGGTGGATTGAATAAAGGGTGTCATGGGCTTCTTGCAGGATGACTTGTTTCAAGTCAGAGTCCGATGGTACGCAGAGACATTCTTTGTACCAAAGCACTCCGGCTTCGTCTACGGTAAATCCGGGGGCTTTTCCTGCGGCTATCTGTTTCTTGATTCCGTCAATGCTAGCGTTGTCCTTCTGGGCTTCCTTGATCTGACCAACCAAGGTGGGTTGCAGTTCTATGCTGGCTAGGAATCCTTCACTCACAAGTTCAAGTCTGAACTGTTCAAACTCT